>NC_056733.1:1196110830-1196291464 GCF_019279795.1 Protopterus annectens
GTAGGTTGTGCAAGTGTGATAATACATGGGTTGACAAAACGTACGACATGTGTCCTGAGACAGGGAGAATGGGCAATGTGTAGGGGTGTGCTCATACCCCAGCTGCGCTCACAGTAAGTATTTGTCATGAGTGCTGTAGAGGGGTGCCAGGTAGGTGAACCATGGGTATGCAATAATGGGCTTAAGTGTGCAGGTGCTGGTTGGCAGAGATGTAGTAGGCCCACCCAGTGGAAGTCATTAATATTACTATGTGGGCATAGCAGACACCTATACCTCCCAAACCTGAACAGCACATCTACCGGATAGTCTGTAAACCATTGGGGGAATACATAGGGAACAAATCAGTGCCGTGTACCCGATTAGCATGGACGTCCATAGTTAGGAATCAGAATGTAACAAAGTCCAACTAAACACTTCCAGAACTAGTGATATTAGGTGGACAGGTGGCGGAATACAGGTAATGACAGATGACAACATGTATGAGTCATAAACAGGATGTACCTCGACAAACGTGAATGAATACATATGCTCTGTGACTGTCAATGTGTCTGGTTAATAGAACCAATCATCTAAATGTGTCCCACAGGGTGTTATGCAGTGTTCCTGATACAGTGTTCATTCTCCCCCATTGGTATGTGAGGTCTGCTAGTGACGGAAAGTGCATAATTTGCTGACCACCTTAGATAGATGATAGCATAATAGATGAGGTATACCACCCATATGCCTTTGAGGGACACACCCGTCTGGGCAGTTGTGTCCTGCAAAATTAATGTTATGGCACATGGCCTGTAAGTTCGGGAAAGGAGGCCATATATTGTGTGTAGTGGTGTCAGAAATTAATTTGTTGTATCAGAAACAGCTACATGTAATAGGAAACAGTATTAGCAATTATAATGCTACAAGAATAACCTTAGCGTATGCAAACCGTTGAAGTAGTCAGTTTACTACTGGCTGTGGGTATGTGTTGCCTTGACACATGTGATAGCTCTACTTATAGGATCTATAGGGCCGCCGCCATTCTGAATGGCCAAAGTGGGACCTGCTCTGTAGAAATGTCAGACGTACCAGGGCAGAACATACCTACAGCCATGCATAGTACAGAAATATACATATCAGCACAAATCAAAGCTTAGTCTAGCAGCAGTAAAGTTGCTTATGCTACTACATATAACATATCGACGTGTCAGGTATACAAGACCTGTGACAAGCAACCACTACAGACACGTAGAATATGAGAATGTCCCCTAATCAGGACAGTTGCAATGGCTAGAGTATTGTCACATGACATATACCTAATGAGGGACTGTCCCATGCAAAGTGGGAAAGGTGTTACTCCTACAGTCTCCCGTCATGTAATTTGAAAGGTGGAAAACATACAGTAGGTATGCAGTAGCATGACTCGGCAGACAGCTGCATTAATAAAATAACATTCACATGTCAGCATTGCAGAGTATCGGTTCCCATGTATCAGGCAGATGGGAGCAGATCGTATGAGGAGCACGCATATAATATGATTACGTCACTGGACAGGCCGCCGAGTCCATACAGTCGAACACCTGCCATCGCCAAATGGTTAGACATACCCGATACTGTAGTCATGTAGTCTGATGTAATACGCATCCCAAGGGATCGCACACATCCAGCGTGAGAACACATATGTAAGCACAAATGTCGGTGAGCGAGCGGCTGTAAGCATGTTCGTCTACCAGTATGCCAGTAGTGCACTGTCAAAGAAATGTGGAGTCTAAACGGGTATAAGGTGCTGTAACCAGAGGTCAGCAGTGCTTAACACTGTGCAAACCCATGCACAACTGCTCCCACCTGCTGGAATGTGCCTTACCCAGTCCGTATCCAAAGACGTTGGTCTGTCCGCAAACAAAGAACCATCCTATTCACGTGTTGGTAGCAGTACCCTATGCACATAGCTCATGTGAATTAACAATAGACCATGGCATAAGTACAGACAATAGACCACACACACACCATACAGCACAGTCATCCAACAGTATAGCAATGTACTGGCAGATATGTCCGGACCACTGGTGTATGCATGCCTCGCCATCCTGTGTTTCAGTGTGTGAGCATGCCCAGTAAGACTGTTATGCATGTTGTTGACAGACATTACCATCATACAGTCATGTGTGTGAGCATGCCAAGTATGGTCAGCTGTATC
This sequence comes from Protopterus annectens, assembly GCF_019279795.1. Classification (NCBI taxonomy): domain Eukaryota; kingdom Metazoa; phylum Chordata; order Ceratodontiformes; family Protopteridae; genus Protopterus; species Protopterus annectens. Next base: position 1,196,113,004 of record NC_056733.1, read on the forward strand.
GCATGTGTCACATGTCCAGATAGTCAGTACTGTGTTGCTGACCCCTCCGTTCTACACAGACAGGTGTCATGCTGTGTCTGCAGGGTAGCTAATGGTCATGTGGCATTGACAGTTGCTACATGTCTGCATAGCATGGGGGGACATCCAACCGCATCCACAGTCCTACACAGCACCGTGGGTGGCGCACATGACTCTCACATGTGTAGGTTGGATGGGGGGGCACAGTTGACAGTTGTACACATCTGCCACTACTGTACTGGTATGCCAGGTACTCCATGTCAGTGTGTGGGCCTACCTAAAATGCTGGTTGGAGGGATACCAGTGTACGTCAGATCCCAGCTTTAAATACCAGCATAGTGGTGTTGGACAACCTAGCTTTCACAACCTACATCAAACTTCGTGGCCTGCTGTAGTCTGTGTGTGTCTTTGGGGGTTGGGGTCATTCATTGGGCATATCCATAGGCCATTGTATATCATTTGTCTGTATTGGTCCACACCTGTCCAGCTGCATGGAATGTGTGTGGGCTGTACGGACACACATGATGTTCAGCCCATAATCTGCAGAGGATTAGGACACCGTGTGTACTACTGGCTACCATTGTGACTCCTGTATGTGCTACAGATGTCATGGTGCCACTATGGACGTGTACTGTCTGCTGCCCTAACATTCAGCCACCAAGGTTTCTTGTATGCTCACTTACATACTATAGCAATGGGTAAATACACATTCTAATACAACTGCCAATTGTTAGGTCGATAGACGTACCCTGGGGGTGTTCTGGACCTGAGGATGGTGCTGGAGGGCTGCCTATGTCGGATGCTCACAGTGCTCCTCCTATACATGGCCGAGCACAGGTAGTGTCATGTTTGGCATCCATTGTACTGCGTGTGGGTCAGAGAGGGGAAATCCGTGGGTACCTACTGTGTCAGTGAATATGCCTTGTGTTGCCTCTTTGCCAAGGGCAGGTCATACTGTGCATGGCCTTTCACCAACTGGGCCCTGCTCAGGTAGTTCCTTCACCAAGTCACACTGTGCCTGTACAGGCCTTGGCAGTGGTGTTGAGCCATGTGGACCTGCCCCATGCTGTTCCAGCTACAACTGTTACTGCAGGATCAGATTGTGTAGCATAGCAAATACCATATCAAATTGTGTGCATGTAGCTAGTGAATACTGCAGGGCTCCACCGGATGTGTCCGGATACCAGAACCATGACCTGAGCATCCCAAACACATGCTCAATTATATGTCTTGCCTGTGCATCAGCCTCATTATGGTGTGAGTGTTCAGGTGTGTGTGCATTGCTGATGGGTGTCATCAGCCACGACACCAGTGGTTACCCAGCATCCCCCACTAGCAGACTGTAGGGGATGTCCATATTGGCAAAGGTGTGGTACAGCTGTGTCAGAAGCCATATATCAGAATCATCATAGCTTCCAGGGCAGACAGCACACACATTCAATCTAATGCCCTGGGCATCGCATATGGCCTAGCTGTTGGAGTGTATGCCCCTGCAGTGAATGTAGACCTACCCCACTCACCAGGTGGTACTTTGATGTGTACGTGTGTGCAGGTTATAGCACCCAGTACCCCAGGGTAGTCAGCCATGTTGTTGAAGAGATGCATATTGCTGGTCTACTAATCACGTGTGTTGAGGACATGTACGTGCTCACTAGCATGTGTTGACATGGCGTCTGTGAACTGGTGCAATACTCCGGATGCAGATGCCTGTGAGATCCCCATGATATCCCCAGTTGTGCTATGTGAGGTACCTGTGGCTAGTATACCTAGGCCAACACATACCGTGGTATCCACGGTGATGGGTTTCCCTCGGCCTGTTTGATGTGTCAGGTGTGGCAGGCACAGGTCAACAAGCCGCTGTAGCAGGTGTCTGTCCAGCTCATAGTGCTCCACCATCCCCAGCTCATGTAGCCCCTGGTAAGTCACCCTGGGTCTATAAAGTCTTATGTCACCCCAGTAAGGGTTGTTTGGCAGCATACACATCCTCACTGCCCTCAGCCTCCTGCACATGTTGGTCTATGTTGCCTGCTGCAGCCCTTCTCATTTGGTTGGACTGTGTTGTGAAATGTCCCCACAGGTATACACCGGTGGTGTAGAGTGCGGAAGAAACCTGTGTGTATGCTGCTTGCTCACATTACCGTACTGTTCAGGTGCAGGCTGGCCATGTCATTTGCTGATTGTGCTGATCATCACCTGTTTGTGCAGCCTGTAAACCCTGACTACCCCACTACTGCTTTTGTCCCTCCCAATGTCACCAGGCAGGTATAGACACACCCCTAGCTTAGCCGTGCTAAGGCAGGAGCACTCCCGAGGCACAGTTCTGCAATGTACGTACAGTATGCCTGACCCCCCCTCCCATGCTGTCAACTATATTCGAGCCCTGCACCCGGCTAACTACACACATACACTCCAGGGATCTGCATCACACCCTGGGGATAAATGGGATACACTATTGTCAACCTCATCTGCAAAGTATAGTCTTCTAATGAATAGTTATATGACCCATACCGAACCTCCAAATTAATAACCACTGCTTAGTGTCACTCAGATCCATAAACAACTGGTAACAGGTGCCTTACTATCACCATATTCGATGTCCCATGGTCTTCCCAGCAACAAAATAACCGGTGTCTACACGACTACAACCCAGGACCCTGCACACAACAGACGATGTGCATTACCACTACGCCATGGCAGATATACATACATCCGTGGTTATCACGTACAAATCATCCTGCACAAACATTCAATAGCGCTGATGTCCCCAGACATATATGTATATATCTATGTATATCTCTCTATATCCACATATATCATATATATCATATGTATACATATAGACATATATATATATATATATATATATATATATATATATATATATATACATACATACATACATACATACACACATATACATATACACACATATGTAGATATTGCATTTATATTACAACAGCGGACCACATGACAGCAAAGCATTAGACAGGAATGAAAAGGAAACTACATGTGCCACCTGCATCCTATAGTGTTGTTACTATCAAGGCATGTGTGTTTTTTTGCGTCACACGGGTCAGACTGTATTAAGGGAAAGAGTAGGGCTGCTGACATTTACTCACCAGACCTATTTGTGAATGTATGTGTTGACAACCCAGTGTCTTGGCAGATTATGCGGGCTGTGGACACTTTATAGGACAGCAACAAAACACACTGAACACATCCTGCAGCTAGCCACCCACAGATACCAAAACACAAAACATAGGATATAACTGCCAAACACACACTCTTGCCATGCCTTGGAATCAAGCACCTACCTGTCTATTTGACCACTCTACAGCATTATGCAGTAACAGAACGCTCTACCGAGATTTCAGCATCACAGTACTCCCAGAGGCATACTTCTAGGTGGGTTACATCATCAGTAAAGGCAGAGACGCCGATAGGGAGTGTACGGAGAGTGAGCTGTTTAAAAACATTATTCTGTCCCCAGGCAGCTGGAAACACATACACACAGCAGGGCTGGGATTCAAACATACAACTGACTACCTTATCACACTACAGCATTACACATTTACAGAACGCGCTACCAAGATTACTGGATCACAACACTCCCAGAGGCAGACTTCTAGGTGGGTGACATCATCAGTAAAGGCAAAGACGCCGATAGGGAGTGTACGGAGAATGAGCTGTCTAAAAACATTATTCTGTCCCCAGGCAGCTGGAAACACACACTGCAGGGCTGGGATTCGAACATAGAACTGACTACCTTTTCACACTACAGCATTACGCATTTACAGAACGCACTACCAAGATTACTGGATCACAGCCCTCTCAGAGGCATGCTTCCAGGTGGGTGACATCATCAGCAGAGGCAAAGACACCGATAGGGATTGTATGTAGTGTGATCAGTCTAAAAGCATAATAGTGTCCCAAGGCAGATGGAGATGAACACATGGCAGTGGTGTGAGCAGGACAACTGGCTATCTACAGAGCAGTAGTACAACACTACATAGATACGAGATGCGCCACAGACAGTACACCTTTCAAGACAGTCTATATGACCTTCTAGGAATGCAGACATCAACATGGATGCTGGCAGTTACGGTGTACATACCTGTGAACCACTGTGTTAAATTTAGGAATCCATCCTGAAGTGGGGTATGGCCATCTGATGCTTGGATGACCACTATCACTATACAGGATAACAATGGCCATGGCCATACACAGGGGCACACAACTGACACAAGGTGTCACTGGGCATGCTCACGCACTTAGTGCATTCCAGACAGACATGTGCTACTATGTGTCCATCTACAAAATGGCGTACTGGGCATGCTCACACATGTAGTAGTGAAGAGCTGTCTTGTATGCACACAGATTCTAAACAGGGAAGGGCACGGTGTGTCAATAGTCGTCATTGTTAGCATGAACGCTGTATGACATATGTCTGACACCGGTCGTGTATGCAATGTCTGCTGCTGTCCATCACCTTAGCTGTACCAATCCAAACCTGGCACAGTAATACCACCCATGGTGTTGTCCTGGCAGGAGTGGGCACTTTGCACATGCAGTACCATACATAGATGAAGAACCTGAGATCAGGTAAACACCCTGACACCTACAGGACAACTGCATTGTATGTGTATGCCAAATAGTGCTAGATGTGTAGCGTTCGTAATCATAGCTGCCAATCTAGATCTAACAATCGGGAATACTGACATCTGTGCAGTGAGGAACACCTGGCATAAGGCGCAGTCATGCACAATAGCACTACCACTGTATACCTCAGATACTGACATGTGTGCCATAAGACCATTACGGACCACTCCAGGTGTTAGTGTCCCCACATATATGAAGGCCACTCACATGTACTGACCAGTACACTGTCAAAAGCCATCACAGATGTATCAGGTGCAGATCACAGTGGTAAATGCCGCACTGTAGTATGTAGCCCTCACACATCACTGTGTCCTCGGACCAACGACACACATCCATACATTAGTACAACACCATGTTACTCATGACCAGTGTACTGCACCTAGCTGACAGCAACTGTGCAGACTACCCATGTACTGACAGGGTTCCATCATGTGTTATGCAATGCAGTGATACCACTAATCCTAACCAGGTTGGCTGTACACATAACAGGGGCCCTGGGTGTTATACAGCTGTAACAGATAACTGTTGCTGTACACCAGGCAACACACCCATGTTTGGATGTGACATACATGTAACCACCGTGGATATGTACATGCCCCACACACACACACACACACACACACACACACACACACACACACACAGACACACACACACACAAACAACACATATGTATATAGTATAGCTAATGCTGTTCTTCGTGCAGACACGTGGCTACAGTGATTACACGCATGCACATGGAAGGTAGGTCCATGGCTGTTCAATGCTAACAGTACATAAGGTAGCAATGTTAACTGAGTTAACATTCCCTCCATACTGGTTACCCATGACAACTATCATAGCATACAACAGTCCATGTGTCATGTATGTCACATGTTCTCCAATTGCAATGCATACAAACACGGCTACATGACAGGAATGTAGGACCTATACACCCTATACACATGTACATGTAGTGGTGTGCATTCATCTGCAATGCATGAGCAGTAGCTGATGTTTGCAGTTTATCTGTGTCCGACTACAACGTGCAGTTGCAATGCAGTCCCATCATTGACACCTGTATATGGCGAAATACTGACATAACGGTAAGATGCACATCAGGTATAGATGGGTGTGTGTACATAAAGTGGTGGGGCACCTCTGCAGGTGGATGTTTTCTGGAGACAGCTCACAGGTGTGTCACACGCCGTCCTACCAAAACATGTGCAAACAGTAGGCTATGTTTCCGGTAATTGAAGGTGTATATATACAACCTACAAAGCGGTCAGGGTGTCACTGACTGTAAAGCAGTTGACACCTGTAACACTTAAGTCCTCCCATGTTCATATAGCAGCACACTTGCTGAAGGTAGCGTCGGTACACATTGTTATGCGGGCAATCCTGCTGCATGTCTGTCAGACGTATCAGAAGATAGGTGTTTGTTTCACAGTACTGCCATGTGTGTTTACCTGTGTGACCATATATGACACGGATGGTGGGGAATATATCCCAATTGTTACCCACACCTGTACACTGTTGTAGAGATCTGTACATACTGCAGTGTAGACAGCAAGACATAGGCAGGGGTAGTGTGTGTACCACACACGTCAGCTATCTGTATGTGCATGACATGTGGACTCCAGTGTGTGTATGTGTATGTATGTATGGCTGTCTGGTGCATGGAGTAGAGATGTATGCTACCATTGAGAACTGATAGGGCCCCAACCACTCAAGGTGATGCAACCGACTACCCTGTTTATGTTGTCAGTCTTACGCATTACTGACTACCTGTACATGCCCATTCTCTGTGTCGCATCATGTGGGTGTACTGTACTGTAATGGTGATTAGCACAGAGGCAGGGCTCCTCACCTCAACACTATCCAGTGTGTGTTACAGTGTCATTGACCCCGTGAGTGTGGGTGTGTTACTGTGTGTGTCTGTGTATGTGTGTGCTTACATACTGTAATGTGACAGTGTTCTACTGCTACACAGTGAGTCCCCATGCTATCAACTGTCTTCCACCCTTGACATCAGCTATACTTCTGTGTAAACCCCCCGCACCATGTAGGTGTACCTGTGAAGTCACCTGGTATGGATGTCCCGTCTCTAGCCACCATAGCCTAGTACACAGCTCACGTGCTCCTGGATCATTAGGTGTGTAGAGATCTATGGAATGTCAGCCTTACTAACAGTGAGGTAGAGGCTACGTATAGCATGTTGGTATTGCCCTCCATGCCTGTGAGTACTCCACATGTACACATCTGTAACTGGAAACACTAGTGCTTAATGGGTTAGGGCCTGTGATCTACTTGGGCATGTGTGGTTATTATGCATGAGGGTGTCAGTGCCCTACAGATGTTTCTGGTGTGTGTGTTTATGTGTGCACACAGTTCTGCCATGTATCAGACCTACACAGAGGTATTGTTGACAGCTCCAGATTGTACAGACCAGGTTGTACAGCTCACTGTGTTCATCCATGGCCACGTGACCTGTGCCTGCCAGGGGTTGCACGGGCACTACCAGACAGAGGTACAAAATGGGTACTGTCCGATGACACATGTCCACTGGAACCGTGTCCCCACTGGGACCGTCCAGGGCCATGTCCACATTGCTGCTGCTGCTACCGGCACTATGGGAGCGGGAATTTGAGGTGGCTCATTCGTGTAGACCTGCACCAGGTGGTGTAGCTGGCCTACGTCCACGTGGCCTATGCCTCACTCCTACCAGATGTTCCAGCACAGACAGCTCACATTCACGGATTGCTATGCCATGGTCAAGGATTCCCACCATGTCACCCAATCTCCTGTCCAAAACATCAGCAATCTGCTGTTGAGCATTTGCCAATGCCTGGATGTTTTCATTCAAAGAACAGATAGCAGCCCTCTGAAGCCTCTGCCCTTCTCTGTTCAGCTGTTCAGCATGTGCCTGTGCCGCCATTGCAGTCTGAAACATATGTCTGGTGACACCAGCTGCTGCACTCTGTCATGCAGGTGCATGTTGGTCAGGGGTCCTCCTATGAGCAGCACTGGCCATATGCCTGTGTGGTGCATCTGCTGTCAGTTCACTGACACCATGGTGTGACAACACACCTTCCGTGGCCACCACACATTCCTGTTTCGAGCTGACACACGGTAACTGTCCTTCCTCTATGGCCACTGGTGATGGGGTATGTGTTGGCATGAGAACTGTGTGCGGGGAAGAGGGGGATATAGGTGGGATGGCAATCACAGGCACAGATTCAGCCCCTGACAACCCTGCCTGTACCTCAAGCATATATTCATCACTGCTACAGTCTGTGGGGACACTAACATCAAATGGACCGCAGGAGGGCAACGCACCTACATCACCTGTGAATGCAAAGACTCTACATCACAATGGATATGCACAGACACACACACACGCACAGACACACATGCACAGACACACACGCATGTGATATGACAGAAGGCATGCAGCATGCATGTGATACAGCAGACAGCATGCATCTCAGACATTAACAGTGTTAGCTGGATTACATCCCTGGGTTGCACACAACAGCAAGCATGTGTCATAGCAGCAGCCATGCATTTCACACAATCATGGTAGTAAGCATGCATCCCTGTGATACACCATGTGGACCAGCACAGGTTAACAGTACACATGGCTGATGTGAGGCATATGTCCTTGACATTAACATGTAGCATGACATGTAATCTGCTGCTGTGTGCAGTGACATACATACATGTTTGACACAATGGTGTCCTGACACATGTACAGTGGTGTAATGGTGCTACATTGCAGTGTTGACTGTATGCCCTACAGATCAAATGCACTTTTAGCAGATGTGTATGACCATTGAGGGTGGTATGAGGCATCTATATTACTATACAGTGTGAAGTACAGACACTGTGCCATTGCATGGAATCCTGAGGCATCTCCATTGATATATAGTGTGGAATACACATACAGTGCATAGCCATGACTGCGTGCATACACAATACATACATACTGTTGATTGTGACCCACGTCACTGAGGTGTATACACACTAAACCATGCTGTGTCATGTGTGACAGGTCACAGGACAACATACCGATGACAGCCCTGCACAACTGCTAATATGTCTTAGCTGCCTGTCAACCATGTCCATACATGGCAGACTGCTCAATACAACATGTTCCACATGACATGTATGTATCACACACACGAGGTGCACAGCTGACAGTGATGTCCGACAGCAGCAAGGAAACTGTACGGCATCTCTGGCCTGATGTGGTGTCTGTGTATGAATGTGTAAGCTGTACAGGTGACATCCTTCATGCTGTGACACAGTCATGATGTGCAACACACCGTGTGTGGTCAGATTAAGTGACAGCTCCACAAGCTGTGCACAGGCTATTAGGATGTCCAGTGTTCCACATCTACTATATAACCATTCAACAAAGGCTATAGATGGACAGTGTGTACACAATGTGCAACAGGGTGTACACACATACACATCACATCTACTGTGTGTTACTACATGTCTCTGGCCATCCTCCATGGCCATGTGTGAACATGCATTGGCCAGAGGTCTGTGATGGCCATCTATGTCACCTGTCTGTTGTCCGATATGACATACACCCATAGATGTCAGATACTCCAGTGTCCACAGGGTTATACAGACAAAGAGTTGTATGTTTGGTATGTGGGGAATGTTTTATTGGATAGTGTGACAATGTTGCAGCCGGACCACTACATGTCTGGGACATGTCAGCTGGCACATCACAATGTCTGCACTCATTGCAGGGGCACATTCCACAATGGTGGATTGTGTGGGCTTCCCATATCCCAGCTCACTGTGTAGTACTGTTTGCATACCCCACATGTGTTGTTATGATGTATAGTACATATTCATACATTGAACAACACCTCCACTGTTGTATGGACAGCTGTCCATAGATCTATCAATGAGAGTTACTGTGAGGTCATGTTGTTGTTTCATTTTGTTTTTAGATATTGCACATGGGTAGCCAGTGTGATTGATGAATGCTGCGACCTGTATATCATGACTGGGCCATACTTTATGTGTACAAGTGTTAAGTGGCCACATGGTGAATAAATCTGCCCATTCACATGCCTGATACTGATAACTGTCTCACCTGCAACGAACTGCTGTCCCTGCAGCATGCCAGAGGTACCTGTATAGGGGTGACACAGTGGTTAGATCATTATCCATGACTGTATGACATCTATAGGGTGCACTTTGCATGTTAACACATTCGCCAGTAGAATAGCATATACTACAGAGTATGCACATGTGTACATACACAGGGTAGCATACTATAGTATGTGGCATGTGTGTAAACATACCTTGCATATGATGTTACATTACATAGTGTACAGTGACACATGCAACTACATGGGATATAATATTTCTATGTGCAGTAGTGATTTACCAGGCAACTCCAGGCTCTGTGTTTGGGAAACACCCACCTCCACGATGGCAGCTAGAGTTTGTGGATGCTGCTCTGATGGGGTCCCCAGGCTGGCCAGTAGCTCCTCTGTAGGTGTGAGTGGGGGCTGGGTTTGTGGCCCACCACCTGTTCTACCTTTTTCCCTGGTGATTGCATTGGCATGCTGTTTAGCATGTTGGATCAGGTCCGTGCAATGTCTGCTCACCTGCTGGTAGGTGCGGTTATGGCCACCCACATCATTGATCCTCCTGCGAAGTTCCTGCCACAGATCATTATGCTGCTGGCCATGCTGTGGCAAATGGCTGAACAGTTCTTTATAGTTGTCATGGAGGTATGGTATGAGTGCATCATCCTCCATGTGGCTATATGCCGGCAGTCATGATCGAGGCATTATCAGTAAGACATAATGATGGAGACAGGTCACAGCATCTCAGAGATGCACAGAGACACAGATGCACATTCATGTATATTACATTTAGTACTTATGAACAGTTGTCTTTGCAAATCGTCATGACACTCACACGACTGACATGTTTGTTTCACACACATGTAACACCCAATGGGTATTGGATATTATCACAATATACGTGTGTCACCTCATTACATTGCTCATACTCCATGTGAATGCTGTTGTGATGTAGCCATGCCTGTTTGCCTGTACTGGTGTTCCTACCTATCAGCACATGCCTGGATGTGTGCACATAAATGCTGTTGACGTTGATGCTGTGTATATGTCACATATCATCACATACACTACCTTCAGGGACATGGGCTGTGACAATGCAGACATGCGCATGAAAAGCTTTACTAGCATGTGTTTTGTCACATACATCTACATGGCACTGTACAACAGTTCAACATCCTGCCACGTATCGCCACTGTTGCACATGTGATACACATGGGACAATGGCTATCCGGATGGTATTCGCAGGGATGGTTATGGTTATCAACTATAGCATGTACGGCCAGGATCATGTAGTATCCTGTATGCCCTGGGCCATGTATGACCATAGGATGCCAGGCTTTTTAGCTGTATCCAACATCCATGTTCCCAGTGACAGGTGAATCAGTGCCACATTACTGATCCAGACAGTCACTGATACATCTACCATGCAGTCATAGCACCATGTATGACAGAGATGACATGTACAGCTTTGCTGGACAGGGTTGCTTGGTATGGCAGGAGTATGTCACATGTATGGCACAGGGATCTGTCCGGCATGTGGCGACTCCTGTACTAGGATGGTGGCTGTCCATGACATATGTCTTTCAGATCAGGATATGTATGTGTAGCATGTCCAACATCACAGTGTTGCACGTGTCTTTATGCAGGGTAGGCAGCATGCTGCATAGTGGAGATGAGGATTGTGAAGGCTGGTGATGCCCATCCCAGCATGGCCAATACCCCTTAAAGGTGATATGTGATCCAATATAGGTCACGTGAGTGCTGAGTATGGCTGTCCAATGATCTTCATGCTCATGGATTGCACCCTGTCATGACTTAGGTTGCCTCTTATGACTACCTAATAGCCCTGGTGATGTCACTAGCTCAGGGAGGTAAACCGCTCAGCACTATCCCTTACACACAGTGTCCATAATGTTGACCGCAGCCGAGATGGTAGTTAATGGGCACACAATTATTAACATAGCGGTGGCAATGCAATAAGCTGCTGTCAGATTGTGCACATATGTCTCGCACCTCACCCACAAAGCCCATGCTGTATGTTATCCACAACACTGAGTCAGCTATTGCTCCTAGGTCATGGCCATTCACATTCTCACATATGCAGACACCACCCATTTGTCTGTGTGGTATGGGCTACAATGACAGGGGAGTACAACACATTAACCCAGTTTATTGTAGCTGCCACTGGTGTGCTATGCACATGTCACTCAGACACCTTTTGTAGTGTTGCTTCTGTGAACAGGCCACTGCTAGAACACTCCTGTGACATACAATGGTACATGTAGTATACTGAGTGTAGGTGGAACACAGTATGTGTGATGATGTCCACTGACCTGTCACAGGTATGCTTTGTGGTGTGTGTACATCAGTACTGTAATCTACAGCTGTACTGTTAACAACATCTACGTTGATTAAGGTTCATAGGCTTTCAGACCATGCTCAGCAGGGTGATAGTGCTGTACCTCCCATTATGAGTTGCGTCTCCACTTTGTGGGTTGTGATGACTGTTAGTGTGATCCAGTCCGTATTTTCACAGACTGCCATGAACCTATGTTTTACATGGCAGTGTATGTGTAGAGCCAACTGTTTTGCCATATGTGTATTCTATGACCTGGGATTTGGACAGGTCACATGCAGCCAGAGTGTACCTTGTATCATAATAGTTATGGTTTCAATTTTACCCCCCCCCCTTAAAGGGGGTTTTGGAAAATTTTTTATGTGACCCCCCCCCCCCCCCCCCCCCCCCCCCCCCCCCCCCCCCCCCCCCCCCCCGCCCCCCCCCCCCGGGGGGGGGGGGGGGGGGGGGGGGGGGGGGGGGGGGGGGGGGGGGGGGGGGGGGGGGGGGGGATATTGGGGGTTTTACGTGAGTCTGGTATGGCTGTCCAATGTCTTACCAGGGTTTCCCCCTGTCATGACTTGGGCCCATGACAAAATACCCCTGGTATGTCACAGTCAAGGCTCACCCTCCCCTTACAACACCAAAATTTTCCGTGGAGAAGGGGCACTTTTTAAACATGCGGGGAATGCTCTTTTCAACCAATTCCCCTCCCCCAAAACCCATGTGATTTTTCCACAACACTATCACTATTCCCCGGGTAGGATTCCACCACAACAGGCCCATTTTTTTTTGGGGGGGTAAAAAAGTAAAACCCCTTTTTTTGGCGGGGGCCTTCACCAACCCCTTTTTGTAGGGCCAACGGGAGGAGCCCCTTACAACAAACAATTACTATTGGGGGGCACAGTATGGGGGTTTTCCACTCCCGCAATAGGGTGTTAATAACAATTCCCACAAAAACACTAAAGGTTCATGGGTTTTGACCTTAGCGGGTAATGTGTCCCCCTTAGAGGCCCCACGGGGGTTGTATACTTTGGTGCCCAGTTTTTCACAACTTAACCTATGACTCAGGTTTTTCCCAATTTTTTTTCCATATGTGTATTTTTAAGGGGGAAAGGTAATCCCCGAGTGTACCTTTATAATTTTACGGGGCCCCATGCAATATTGATTTGTACCGGGGGGCGGGTTTTTAAATTCCAACCCTAGAGCTTTCATGCCGATTTGTTGAACATGAACAATGGCAAAATTATTTTAATTCCTACTCTTTCCCTTGGAAAACAGTTTGTCTTCTTTAATGTTCAACAAAGCTTTGACAATTCCTCCCCTTTTTGTGGCTGGTTATGAACATTAAAGTCTTCCTGTTATTGCCTGTTTAGAACTTCAACAAAATATAAAACACCTGAACAAGTCCCCCAACAACAAAACCCTGGGGGTAATTGTACCATGCTGGAAATCCCCTCCAACGACACCCTAAATCATTGGGGGATTTTCTTTGCAGCCCCCCCTACCTGTTCTAGACTCCACCACCCGGCCCCCTGAAGGTAAACAAGCCCCCAAACCCCTTTTTCAGGGCAGAACCAAAACCCCCAACATCCACGCCAGGTGTGTAAAAGCCAAAGGGTTTTAAAAAACCCCCTAAAAGTTTGTGCCAACGATCCCCATCAGGGGCCCAATGAAGTCACTACTTGGCCGGGAACGGATCCAAATTGACCTTGCCCCGGGTTCCCCCCAAACATACAAATGGTTACCCCCTTATTTCCCCTGGTGAAATTTTGGAAAGAAAGGGCACAAACTCTGATTTGACCCGGCATACCCCACCCTAAACTTGTTTACCACTATGACACATGGAACAAGGGGTTATTCACGTCAACATTCCACCCACCAAGGAACATATCTGCCTTTTTGACTTAAAAACCCCAATGTTTGACGTGTCCCACCTGGGGCCCTTTTGGTCATTCAACCTTTTGTTTATACCCTTTTTAAACACTTTTCAGCACAATTCCCCAGAAAACAAAAGAAAATATTTTTCCCAAGCAATTTTCACCTGATACCAGGAATAAGGGCCATGCCCATGAGTGGAAAATATACAAACCAGCCCCACCCCAACGATTTCCTTTTGATTAAAACCCTGCATGGGGAATCAATGCAATCCCAAAACCATAAAAAGTACCACTTTAACATCCCCTGGTTTCCCTCCGGGGTTACGGGAAAGGGGGAACAGGAAATAGGTACACTCCCATGGGTTTTGTACCCCTTGGAAAACCTTTTAAATTTGGCTGGATCCCACACCCCCAAAAGGCCAACAAAAAGCCTACTTTCCAACATTTACTGGGAACACAGGGGTACCCCCTTGGCATTAAAGTATGCAATACCCGATCCAATACCCACACCCGAAAAAAATAAAAATTTTTAAAAGAACTTCAGCGGACGATATTGCCAACACCCTGCAGATAAAAATTTACAAACCCTTCCCCAAACCCTTTCTTTGCCAAAAACTATACAGACCCCAACAGAGCCTGCGTACCCACCCATCGGACCTCTTCCAGCCTGGAAAATCAGGGGAACATTAAAAAACATCCCGGGGGTGGTCACACCTCAGGGACGGGGATCCCACTCCCCCAGTCAAAAAATTTAGGCCTTGGATAAAAAGCATTTGGAGGATGCACCCCAGGAAATCCCCCACACTCCACAAGGTTTGGCGCAAACAGACTATTTGGCAAAAACCGGGCAGTTTCCCCCTTCCAACCCTAGGGAACATAAAATAAATGAAGCCCCTTCACAAAGCCATTGCCCTCCCAAACCTGGAACCACCCATGGAAATTAATCCCACGGGTTTTTTCCAAACCTGTAAAGGCCCCCCTTGGGCCCCAGTTCATATAGTTGTGGGGAGGCAAAAGCAACTTTCCCTAAAATGGCCAAAAAGGCCCAAAGGGTATTGCCCATCACCTGATAGAGCCAACTTTTGGGAAAAATATCAAAGTTTTCACAGAACATTGTTGGCCTCACACCTTTGTCCCCCCCCAGTTATTTGGATCCCCAGGCCCCAAAAACCTGGGACCCTCAGTTAAAGGTTGAGGAAATCCACACAGCCACTTTCCCTATTGGTTTCCAGTTACCACTGGTATTGCCCCAATAAATCCCCCCAACCCTCTTTGGGGTTTTATAAAAGGGGTGGACGGAACCGGGGGGGTACATCCCAAGCCATGTCATCAGATTGGCATCCCCTTTTGGGATCACAATCCCCTGATAAAATTAGGGGTTTTCCCTAATACCAGAGCAAAAAGGGGATTACACCAGAATACACCCCTCCTTGGGATATTTCATAGGGCAAAAGGCCTAACCTGTAGCATGACCCGGAACCAAACCCTGAAACTTTTTTTAAGGCAAAAAACCCCAACCCGTTAGGCCACCCTCCCAACTTTGATAACCTATTGCCAAGAGGGTGTGGATATCCTTCTACATGGCCACCATGACCTGTACTAGTTTGTAGCTGGAACAAAGCCTGTCATTGTACCTCTATACTCCTGACTTATGAAACACATTCAGGGGATACAACACCCCCTTTGGGGTGTACCTTACGGGACAGCAATGGCTTTAAATACCACAACATTAACACACCAACAGTATTACTCACCTCCAAAGGATGACATATGCAGCACAACTACTGGAACCCCAACTGTAGTCATTTGCATACTCGGAGGTGACCTCTGCTGAACATACAAGGCCCATGTACACACCAGTATTGATGGATATGCTCCACATAAGCAACATAAGCAAAGGCCACTAAGAGCAACATGCTCTGGGATATGTACCCAAACGCTACGATGAGTAGCACATGCTGGAGGGATACATTCCTGAAACAGACACCCACCAGGCTTTGGAACATGATTTCTATGTACATCAGACAGGGACCCTCACTAGCACTCTTCATGAGGTACCTAGATGGGTGGATGGGGGACAGACATGTACGCCAGGGATTACTGCAGTGGCTGTACTGTACACAGGTGCAGGAAACAAATGGCTGTGCTGTTCAAAGGCACAGGACAGTAACCTAAGGAGGTGCCGCCAGTGACAACACTGTATTAGGGCTTACAAATGGACTTGGCCAGACAGCATAGTACATAACTGTGAATCTATGACGCTATTACATGTCCTTTGTGCGCGGATAATTGAGTAGCTCTTCCACTTCAATTAGCTATCATGCTGTTACACTGTCTGGTGACTACAAGACATATGTATCCTGTTAATGTGTATTGTACAGTTCAATACACATACCTTATGTTTGCATAATATACCAGTCATGCTATGTAAATTATTTTACTTATCTACCTACAATACTGTACTTTACACATATTTGAAACCATATCCCATGATGCACAGCATAATTGCACAGTGGGACCACTTTAGGCATGTTATTCTCATTATACACCCATACATATGCCTACTGTTACTCTATATCAGCATACGCTATCCCCTGTTATGGCACATACTTGTTGGACATACCCTACCACTAACAGCAGCTGGAGTGCAATTGTTATGTCTAAAGCCCTTATGCAGCATCCCTCGTGGTGTCTGGGGTGTTTACCTTCTGGCCCACAGCAGTACACACAATTTCTACAAATGTTACTATGCTCAACAAGACATCACTACATAATACCTTTTCCCACTGTCTGCATTGTGTACACTTTCATTTATACAGCACAGGCACTACATACACTAACATGCTGAGTGTTCTACATACCTTCTTAGTGGTTCGAGTATACAATACTATCTGTGTTACACCTTTCCTCTTTAAACGATTCAATGGTATGAGCATACGATTTGAATGTATGGCAAGCCCTCATTTTATACGTGGATACCTGTAACATGTGGTATCCTGCCACCAATTGGTGTTCCGGAGTAAATTATTACATGCACATCAGCTGTGCAGCTACTCCATTGGCCAATTACATGGCAACAGTGGTGTATAATTGAATACTCCACTTGGGCGTTGTCCTTTTGCCCTACCTTCGAGGGAGACGGTCTGGATGTATTATATTGTGATAAATTGCAACAGCTATATGGAGAGACCCAGATACTTTGAAATCATGTCCCACGTGGATTGTGTGTGACGGCTACAGTAAATAGTTCTACATGTGAATGTAGCTGTTATCTCAACCGTCTGTTACGAGACTGTTGCAAACGAAACCTGTAACATCGGCGTCTGTTCCATTGTACAACAGCGACGATTTCACATGGTGCCATTACAAGTGTGTCTCTCACAAGGTATGTTAACACTTCTACAGATGTCATTGAGTGAGTGGATGTTTGTGATGTTATTACAGTCTGTATTGCAATTGTTTCAGCTGTGGGGCAGATGTAGGTGGGTGTACATAGCAAATAAAGGTTTGTGGGGACTGCATTTCTACATATTCCATATGTGTGTGGGGGCCCCTTACCTAATTGAAGACCTGCCATTTAGTAGACTAATACTATGGTTATTGCAGGCTTAGTCATTACACCATTGTTAATTGGTTCCTACATAGCATGCAGGTGATGTTGATCCTTCAATCCCTCCCAAATACATCGATATGTACTGAACTGTTGCTACATGAAAGCTGTCTTGTGTATTTCTGTCACAAGTATTTGCACTCATTGCTGTTGTGTTGGTGACTCCTACTTTTTGTCCTGGATTGCCACCTTTTCAATTGGCCATATTATGACATTTGCTGGGCAGCCATCAGGGTCTGGAGGCCTACACAAACACTGTCAGTACAAAGGATATAACTTACTTTTGCCCTACACTGAACCTTTTATTCTTGTAGCGCTTTAGCTGCTCATTATGTTTCTTCACAAATTTACGTATTTGATAGACGGACGTAACTATTTCATGCAACTATTACTTCATATATTGGACATCACTTATGTCCTACAATCACGGTACATTTGCCCTTTTTAATATTTGTTATCAGGACACAACTGCCCAAAGAGGGACTGTCCCTCTCAAAGTGGAACAGGTGGTAACCGTATTCTTAAGGCCAGATATGACCACAACTACTGTAATAATCTATCTCTGAGTTTGCACGAACAGACCCACGATGCAAACACACAAACACACACACATTACAGTCCCACAGAAACACACAATGCACTCTGAACATGAACTTACACACACTACAGCAATCGGAACCACACTTATACACAGTACCTACCTGGACCGCAGCACTGGCAGCGATAACTACATGTCCCTTGACATCATGATAATATTACTCGTGGTTATACTGTTCAGGTACTGTGATCTTTCTGTCTTTCAGCCTCGTGATTACGTGTGTCGGTATGTAAAGCATTTGGTAGTTGGCAGTATCCTATTCATTTGTACCTCCATGGTTGTTTACATGTCGTTAACCTGTCTTTATATTCGTAGATATATGTATTTCCGTATATATCGACATACATCTCTCTATCACCCTTTCTATCCCTATTAAATATATATATATATATATATATATATATATATATATATATATATATATATATATATAGATAGACAGAGAGAAGGAGAGAGTGTTCCACACCTTTCATTGGGTACATGGTAGTGTATTCTGTTTGCTGAACCCCGCACTTTTGTGTTCTAACCTGTCACAATACACACCTGCCATTGGTACATCTCGGGTAGCTTGGTGGTAGGTGAGTGTGTACATGGTTGCATGTTCTACTCCTGCCAATGGTCGTTTTACCTCTCAGAGCAGGCACTGTTAGTACTTGACTGAATAATGCTGGTTTCACCCGTTCTGGACATCCATGACCATGATCTGAGTGGAATTCTGCAAAGCTTAAACCTGTTTTGTGCATATCCATGTAGTCCTGTTTAAACGACGCTTACCATCACTTGCCGCTGCATTAACCTGCTAACATGTGCTTACACATGCTCTAATGACCTACATCCAACATCCATTATTCGTGCCATTGGGATTACGTTACGGACCTTGCATGACGTGGAACAGGGTACATATACGACACAGTCAGTGGCTTTACCACTTGTTTATCTGTTGTTTGTACAAGTGTTAATGGTGTTTTGTATGTGGACTGTACTATGGCTGTTCCTCCATACTGCAGTCAAATGTGTAACTCAGTTTGTTTACATATGGATGATACAACTTCATGGTATGCCCGAGTGATGTTTAATGGATGTGCTCCAGCATTGGGAATCTATGTCAGAGTGAGCCGCAAACTGTCATGTTCTATACCTTGACACAACCATAACTGAAGAATGCTGGGGTGGCAGATACCTGTCATGGGTACTCCCCATGCTTTGGCACTACATCCCTACTTACACTATATGGAGGCCTTCATTAACACACCGGGGAATCCATGCAGAGTATGTGGGGAGCAGTGGCTACACACATGGATCCAGATATTGGCTCTGCTCCACAGAGGGACAGTTGGTTGACTGATGGGGTGGTGATAGCAGACACATTTTGCCTAGGCTGCTGCATAGCCTCTGACAATCGGGCATGTACCTACCAATGTACCTAGGCACCTATACATACAGTATCAACATTTTCTGTTAGCTTCATTTACTGTTCAGGTGTTGACTTTCCTTGTTCCAATAGCTGTTGTGTGTGCAATAGTTGAAGGCTGCCTATGTAGGATTCACACAGTAGGCCACCTATACATTACAATTTGCAGGTGGTCGTGTGTGTGTGCCATCCATTTTACTGTGTGTGCAGGTGAAGAAGTGTGTCAGTCCATAGGGGCCTACACTGTCAGTGTATGTGCTATACGTTCCCTCTTTGCCAAGGCATGGGCATATTGGGCATGCCTCCGTCTGCCTACTGGGGCTGGCACAGGGTGTTTGTGGTCTGAATGCCTCTGTGCCTGTGATAGCCTTGGCAATTGTGGTGGGCTGTGAGGGCCTTCACCATTATGTCCCTGCTGCAGCTGTTTCCGCACACATGCCTGGAGAGTACTGCAAGGGTCCACCAGATATGTCCAAGCAATGGAACCGTGATTTCAGCATCCCAAACACACGCTCTATGATGATTCTGGTTTGCACGTGTGCCTCATTATGGCGTTCTTGCATGGGTGTGTGTGCATTTCTGATTGGAGTCATCATCTACGGCTCCAGTGCATAGCCAGCATCCCCCACATGGTGGCCATATGGGATGTCCACCCTGACAAATACCTGATACAGCTGTGAGGCATGCCAGATGTGGGATTCATGGTAGCTTCCAGGGCTGCCAGCACACACATCCGTGATAATGCCCTGGGCATAGCACACAACTTGGCAGTTGATGGAGTGGTATCCCTTGCGGTTTATGTAGCGCCTACCATGGTCTCCGGGTGGTGACTTGATATGTATGTGCGTGCAGTCTATTGCACCCAGTACCTCCAGGTAGTGTGCCACATGGTGGAAGAGATGCATATTGCTGGCCAACTCCTCCTGAGTTCGAGGGAAGTATATATGCTCACTGGCATGTGGTAACATGGCATACAGGAACTGGTGGAGTACCCTGGATGCTGATGCCTGTGAGATCCCCATAATATCTCCAGTTGGCCTTTGGAAGGTACCTGTGGCTAATATTCTCAGGCTTACACGTACCTTCGTGTCCACTGGGATGGGTTCCCCTCTGTTGTTTCAGGCTCTCAGGCGTGGCCGGCACAGCTCCACTATTTGCTGTATGATGTCCCTGTCCACCCTGTAACAATCTACTATCTCCAGATCATGTAGCCCCTGGTAGGTTACCCTTGGTCTGAACACTCTTCTTCTCCACCGGGTCCTGAGGTGGTTGTCAGCATCATCCTCCACAACACCTTCAGTCTCCAACACATGCTGATGAATCACAGCTGTGGCAGCTTCCAACATGTACATTGTAAAAGTTCCCCGTCTGTTTACACCAGTGGTGCAGTGTTTGGGAATAAACAAGTGTGTGTGAGGTGCCGTCACACTTTATACTATTGTGCTTTGAATAATGATGATGTCATAGGGTGTGTATGTACATTAGGGGCTGCAGGGTATATTGTGTTTTACCACGGGTACTGCTATTGTGCTGCCTTTGGTGTTACATTACATTTAGCTGCCGTGGATTACCTCTTTCCCTTGCCTCCACTTTTCTTAACAATTCCCCTCCCATTGTCTGGCATGCATCCAGCAGCCTGCTTTCTTGTTTTGTACTTTCCTGAACCAGGACTGTCTTGCCAAATGTGTTCTGTTGCTAATCTACTGCAGGTTTGCTTTGCTTGGCGATTATAGTTCTCTTTTCTTTGTAATCCGACACCTCCTCTATCCTGTTCTGCAGGTTGCTGCTAGCAGCCTTGTTAGTTGGCGTCAATTGCCCACTATGAGTTAATAGGTGTTAATTGCTCGGTTGTACTCCTATTATCCTACTGTAGCATTTCCTTATTGTCTTCCCCTAAACTTACTTTTTGGCCTGTGTTGCGTGGCGCATGAGTCTGCTTACCAGGATTCGGGCACGTTTTCATCCACGTACACATGCGCTTTCGGGAACTATGTGTGCTCTCAGCTGAGCAAAACTATACCTACATCCATGCTCCTGTCCTGCGGCTTTGCTTTGCAATGGGCAGCCTGGATTTGCATTGCTCCAATGTGCTTACAGCTACAGTGGCACACCCCACTGCTGATGTCATGTATTCCTACAGACCACTCCTCGGTGTTGTAGCGCTGCACCGTATTCTACATCCTTAGGCCGGCGGGACATTTGCGATTCACTATTACTTGCCTCATTTGCATGGCATTGACTACTAATTCATAGTTACTGCACTGAATGATGTCACAGGCCCTTAGCAACCCTTACAGCTTGGTTGTGATGTAGCATGCATACCACTGACTATTATGGTGAAATCATGATTTTTGTTACATTGCTATTTTATGACATTTGTATATATTTTCCTTGTGTTCCCGTTTGTGCACACATGCCCTACAGTTGTCCTTTGCGTTACTGTGGCCATGTGTATGTGTTGTGCATCTTTTCTTATGCCATTAGCTGTATATTTAGCGATTGGCATATGTTAACTTTGTTATACATGAGTCTGGTCCGCTTCCATGGCTATGATGTTCTGTTTGTCAACATGTAAGCCATTTTTTTTGGTTTACATTTCTGTAGGCTTACGCTACACCTACGCCACTTCATGAATCGCTATGTACCTTCATTTGCATGCTGCAGTACGGCGCATGGGGTGATTTTCATGCCTACGCTGGGAGCTGCGCAGATCTGGCATACGCCGGTAGTGCACGTGGAATTTGATCATACCTGAATCGCTCGGCAGCCACATTTGGCATTATGCCGCCTATGCTACACCTGTGCCTGGTGCAAGCTTCATGAATCCCCGGGAATATTTTAAAATAAAAGCTGTTCAAATAAACTTTTAGTTTAAAGTATTTGTTTTCCAGATCCTTTAATTTTTCACAGTTCACTTTTATTTGTTTTTATTTTACTTTCTTGACCCTAGCTAAACTGGTTTTGTTTGTTTAAGAAAACACATCTGTGACTTGGTTGGGCACTCAAAAATACTGCTATTCACAGCAGTAACTACACCAGCAACATGATGTATAAAAGGGAGTGCATAATTATAGCTGAAATACTTGCGTAAAAAGAACATTTTAGGTGAGCAGAAATGTTTTATGTATGTCTAGTGTGGAGCCTATTAGGTGATGGTGACAACTACGGAAATGTCTACAATTTACACAGTGTAGTGGGATGATGATGATTATGTGTATATTTTTTTCAAGGCATATTTAGGCTGGAGAAGGCTTTTACAGGCATTGCTACTGGAATCCAAAATTTCTATGAAGTGTAGCAGGTGATATTGATTGAGAAAGCTGCATTCAGCTGCAGTACAAGGAAGCTGTGGTTTACATTGACAGTGACTAGGACATAATGGCGTAGTTAATGTAATGTATACTATAATATGATGAAAAGTAATGGTGTCAGTACTAGAAACTGCAAAGACCTCTTTAATGAGAAAATGGTGCTTTCACTGTACAAGCTACTGAATTTTTCTCAGCAAGAATGAATGAGCTAATGGATATTCTTAATAACTTCAGTAAGTGTAGATCATTGTTTCAAATGCCTAGTTAAAGTCATAAATATTTTCTTTAAGAGCAACAAGTACATAAACATCATATTTAAAATTTACAGTTAAAAAATGTCAAAGCCAAATCAGGTAACAAGCATTAACCTCCAACGGCCTTTCTAGATTTTACACATGAAGAAACAAGGAATCAAACAAAACCACCAATAAAAACAGTAGTACCAGCAACTTCAGACACCACCAGCAAGATTCTGAAATTATTGTGAATAGTAAACAGCAAGCTGTACCATGAATAAAACAAAATAATAATGGCCACTGACTTAAAAACCCTTTAATATAAGAACATCAATACATAGAACTTGATGCTTTCATCCGGATGCATATGGAACTTCCACAGAATAATACAACATTCCACAATTGGAAAACTTATATCCCATTTAATAAATTAAAAACTCCACCCCCTTCATAAAAGTGGTAATTAAGTACCAACAATACATTTAATTAAAAAAAACATGCAATTTATTTACTTAAATTTGGTAACTGGGTAGTGTCTGACTGGGTAAGAAAACAAAGCCTGTTTTCAGCTGAGACCCTGGGAGAAAAGCTACCAAAGTAAATATTATGATATTTATGGTCAGATTTGCATGTTACAATACAAAAAAGATTACTAAAAAATGTACATAATTACATAGTACATTATAGATCTAGTGAATAATTGCTGATAAAATAAAGAAAAACAATCTAAATTATCCAAGTATGATAACAATAAGACAAAACAATAAATGAAATCAATATTGAGTTACACAGGCAGAAAGGCAGAAATAGGATAGTGTGTTTGCTTAGCCAGAGGAAGTACAGGAACATAACCAATGATTGAAGAAATCGTTAGTGAGGAGCTGTTTGAAGCTATGTGTACTGGGTATAGTTAGTAAATGCTGGGGAAGAGAATTCCAAGTTTTTGCTATCACCAAAAGACTAGTGGGTTTTGATAACTTTGAGCAAGCTTTTACCAACTGATCTGAGTAAGGTAAGATTAGCATAGGGTTCTACGAAGTTGGATAGGGCTGGGGAATTGTCAGGATTATGGATAACAGACTGAGCTACTATTAGCTGGTTTAGGGCTAATAAGTTTGGGAGTTCAATCCAATTTAGTTTTTGTAGGGTGATGCAATGGTGAGATCTGTGGCGAAGATTAGCCACAAATTTGGCAATTTTATTATAGCAAACTTCTAGGTTATTCATTTCAGATTTATGAAGATTTATGAAGACTTGAGAACAATAGAGAAGGGTGGAAAGTGAATGAGTTCTGGCAGTAGCTATTCCTGCACGATTAGTAAGATATAGTTTAGCCATGTAGAGTGCACCCAAATTTGTGTGGGCTTTCTTGATTGTTAGAGCGATATGTCTGTCAAATTTTAGATTGCAGTCTAAGGTAACACAAAGGAGTATAGTATGTTAGACCGGTTAAAATTTTCTACCATTAGAGGGAAAGATAGAGAGGTGAGTTTGATGTTTTTATTAGAGGAATTAGAAAATACCATAAATTTGGTCTTGTTAGGGTTTAGAATGAGTTGGTGGTCTGAGAGGTATTTCTCAATGTTATGGAGGGCAATCTGAGACTTTACTTGAAGTTCATATAAGGAGGGGGGGCAGAGCAAATAAGGGGTGCATCATCAGCGTATTGAATGACAGAGGCAGGTGAAGCTGCAGTATGAAGATCATTAGCAAAGATGGTAAACAAAAGTGGGCCTAAGATAGAGCCTTGTGGGACGCTGACAGTGATGGGCAAAAGGGGTGATAGTTTGTGTTCCCATATGGTGGCTTGTTTACAGCTGGAGAGGTAGCTGTGGAACCACTGAAGGGTACTGGAGCTGTAATTAAGAGAAGAAAGTTTGTTTAGGAGTATTTGATGAGATACAGTGTCAAAGGCTTTTGACATATCAAGGAAGGTGGCAGAAACAAGGTGGTTGTTTTTGAGGTGGTGGCAGCGTTGGTGAAACTTAATAGGGTTGTATTGGTACTATGTTTGGGGCAGAAGCCATGCTGAGTAGAAGATAGAAGGTTATGTGTTAGGAGGTGGTCTAATGTCTGTTTATGTAGGCATTTTTCTAAGATTTGGCAAGTGGAGAAAGTATAGCTATGGGCCTGTAATTGGAAAGGTCAGTAGAAGGGCCTCCTTTGTGCAATGATATGACATGAGATATTTTCCAAAGAAGGGGGACATACTGTTCAGATATAGAGTGGTTAATAAGAATAGCTATAGGATAAGAGATAGATTTAGTGGTAAGTTTAAGAAATTTACCGGGCAAATGACCTGCAGCAGGAGTACATGGTTTCATTTTTGTTAGGAGGTTTTGTATATAATTAGTTTAGATTGGTTTAAGAGAGAAAGGAGGAATACTGTGACTAGTGGAGGGAGGTGGTAAGGAAAGTGTGGAATTGACATTGTTAAGTAATGAGGTGATGGAGGTGATAAAGTAGGTATTGAATTGTGTAGCTGTACAGTCAGTAGTATAGTTAGATGTTGGGGGTGGCATGGATGGTTTTCCTGGGTTTAGGAGGAGGTTGATAGATTGTCATCTTTGGGAGTTGATTTATATTTTAGCTGGCATGTTTGGAAGTAAGTCTTTTTGTCATGTCTATTTTTTTTTTGGCCTGATTTCTTAGCTGCAGCAGGTTGTGTAATTGTTACTATTCTTGTCTTTGCGATAGTGAGTCCAGGCTTTGTCCCAATGTTTAAGTAGGAGGATAGTCCCTTTAGATAAGTACGAAAGTTGTTTGGACTTGGAACAAATTTTCCTGAAAGGAGCAAGATTATTTAGAATTTGTAGGAATGCATTATTAAAGTACTGAACTGCAAGATTCAATTGTAGGGTGTTTAGAGGTGACCAGTTATATTTGTGTAATAGGGTGTTAAATAGCGACAGGGATAACTGTTTTTTATTATGTATATATCGATATATAGTATTATTTATACCCTGTGAACATTTTCTGATAAGGTACATGGGATGGTGGTCACTAAGAGAGTCAGAGAGGCAACCTGTGTCATAGTTGTAATTGGATTTGTTTGTTAAGATCCAGTCAAGTACAGAATGTTTGTTTGTGACTGTATCTATGCATATAGGTTGAGGAGTACTATGGTAAAAGCATACAGGTTGATAAAGTTGGAAGGAGAGTTTGAGGAATGGGAAAACCAGTCAAGATTAAAATTTCCAAGTATTATAGTCTCTTGAGAAAAGTTGGAGGATGCCCATTCTAGGATGTTTTCAGTGTGTGAGAGGTTATTAGTGGATGGGAGATAGATGGCTATTATGATAATGGAATTTTGGGTGTTGATTTGTAGGCTTGTTGGTAAGATTTCAGCTCTAGGAAGTTGAGGAGCTACGGTCGATAGCTGAACTAAGTTGAGGTGGTCCTTGTACAATTATGGCGATAGCACTAACCATGTTTGGATAATCTATCCTTTCTGATAATCTATAAAACGACCACCTTGTAAAAATACAAATAATAGAATAATTCATCACACTATTCTAGTGGCTTTTATGTATGTACATTAAAAATTGATAATTTAACTAATTGCTGTCTGTGAAGATTGGGTAGAGATGGATGAAGACTGCCAGCCTAGCCAAATAGAATTTGATACATAATTCTGGCAATTGTAAATATAAATGTAAAATACAGGTTTGTGTCTTAAATTTAAAGAAATGTTGTTTCAACAATGTGGCAACATTGCCATCTGCTGTAAGGAAAACTAAGTCAAGCATTTCAAATCTTTCTTTTGAAGTTAAAATTATTTCATCACTGTCTTTGATGTTTTACAATTTGACTCCAGTCTGGCTAAATGAAGACTTCTTGCCTATTGTCTTAAGGCTAAAGTTGATGACCAGAATTTATATGTGGAATGTCCTTTATTGCTCTAAGTGTAAAATAATGTAAATCCAGTTTCTGTGTGGCCTGGGAACCAGGAAGGTATAAAATATGATGTAATGTTTAGCAGAACTGCAGTTTCAATTTAAACAGTGAGAATCAGAGATTATTAAGCATTGTTGTCTTGATATCCAACCTACAGCACTGCCTGTTGTCTTAAGTAAGTTATCTTAGAAGTGTGTCTTGTAGAAATAGCTAGGACTATAAAGATTAGACTAAGTGTTTTTCTGTTATGTCAGAACTGTACTACTGAATTATTTGAAGTTTCTGTGTAATCTCTGAACTCTTGAATAGCACTGTAGTGTAGTAGTATTGTCTTGTGTTTTTAGTATTTATTATTAAATATTTTAAACCCTTTTCAACTGTGGCTGGTTTATGTAGAGATAATTTAAGCTCTAGAGTGCATTGCATGCTTATAATTGATTCTGTAGTAAGCCCTTCCAATAAGCCTAGATTGCTTAAGTTACACTACTATTGGATAATATTGCACAGTAATAATTGGACATCCTTTTAAGGGCTTTTGGGTAGCTGATAATTATTAGCTGGTGGTGGCAGTAATTACTACTGTATAGTCTGGGTCAAGGGGCACATCGGGAAAATCTGTGCCAGCCTTTCCCAGGAGTGTCTGTGATGTTGTATAAATACGTATCTCAAAGTGTGTGTGTATGTGTGTGTGTGTGTGTGTGTGTGTGTGTGTGTGTGTGTGTGTGTATGAGGGTCAGCTACTTGGGCAGGGACACAAAGCACTGATTGGACAGAGAGGGTGCTGGAGGTTAGCTAGCCAGCTGGGCTGAGATCTGGACCTATAGCTGTGCTAGTTGGGAGTCTTATTGGTGACACGGGGAGCAAGGGAGCAACCAGCCCCAGACTGACTGTGATCTCTGTGTGCACTTAAGGGAAATTGCACTTTACTGTGTGTATTTGTTATCCTATCCTCTTATATGAGATGCCCTCTCTGGTGTTAGTGGTGAGGATTGAGGCTCCTTAATTGCTGAGCCAGGCACGGGCATTGTGGTGGGATCCACTTCACATATTAATTGGTGGGCATTAGTGGAATATCCACATCACATATTAATTAGTTGGAAAATACTAATTGGCTTGTAGTGGTGTGGGTAGAGTGAATACTGTAGCTTATGTGAAGTGATCTCTGAAGGTGTTTTGTACTCTAAAACAGCCATGCAGTGAATACTCAGAGTTCAGATCTCAATTGCTTTATTTCTTTTGTTAGCTTAGTTAGTCAGGGTGAGCAGACAGCATGTCAGCAGAGGAGTATTTAAAGCTGACAAGGAACCAGCTGGTGGAGATGTGCCATGCTAGGGGACTGGTGCATGGAAACCTGACTAAGGCAGTCTTGATTGCAGCCTTGGTTACAGCTGCATCAGAAAACAGCACCCAGGAGGAGAAGCAAACTAGCAGTGGAGATACAATATCCTCAGAGAATGGACAGCTCAACTTTTCTGCGGAGGACAATCAGACTGGCAGTGGAGATACAATATCCTCAGAGAATGGACAGCTCAACCTTTCTGCAGTAGACTTAAAAATCAAGCAAGAGCTAAGGAGACTTGAGTTGGAGGCCAGGCGTTTGGAGATAGAAGCCGAAGAAAAGGAGCATCAGAGGAGGCATGAGAAGGAAATGCTGACTCTTCACCAGAGTCATGGAGGTAATGGAGAAGGGAGTAACTGGACCCCAGAAGCACAACAGGTCAGTAAATTTCTTCCACAATTTAAAGAGGCAGATAATTTTGGTAGTTTCATTCATATGTTTGAGAGGGTATGCAAATAGTATAGTGTTGACCAAAGGTTCTGGGTATGGTTGCTGACCCCCTTACTCCATGGTAAAGCTGTAAATGCATTGGCTAAAATGTCTGACATTGCATGTTTTGATTAGACTGCTGTAAAAAAATGTATTTTAGAATGTTTCAAGCTAACACCAGAAATGTATAGGAAAACATTTTGTCAGCATAGCCGCAAGGCAAATGAAAGTGTGCGTGAATATGTTGCTGAACTGAGCACTTATTTTCATAGCTGGGTGAGTGGATGTCACGTCACCACTTTTGAAGGGCTGGCAGACCTTTTGGTGAGGGAACAAGCCCTTAGAACTTTGCCTGAGGACATGCAGATCTGATTAGCTGATAGACAATGTGCTACCTCAGATGAGTTGGGGAAGGAGGGAGACCTATACCTGGCCAGAAGGGCAGCCATGCACAGGAAGGGGACCCCCAGTACTGCTCATGGGTCGAAAGGAACCCATGGTGGGCAGCACAGACTGTCCCAACAGACTCTGCCATTAGCAGGGGAAGCAACTAGTCCAGGTACATGCCAGAGCTAGGGTTAAATGTTTTGAATGCAACCAGTAGGGCCATGTGGCATACAGGTGTCCAAGGAGGCAAGGTGAGGAACCAAAGGTGAGAGAGCCAGTAAGTGGGAAAGACAAAATGCCAATCGTAGGTTGTCTTGAGACAACAGGGGTATGGAACTACCATCCTGCAGATGTCCTGAGAAGGAAGGATTTGGGTGAGGCAGTACCATGTACTTATGCAGTTACATGCATTGAGGCTAGGATACAAGCATGTGGGTCTGGTAGCCTGGGGGAGACCCAGACAGACTGCATATTTGCAGCCAGGACTGCTGAGGTGGTTACTTCAGGAAGGGAGCTACTTTGTAGCAATGAAACTGAATGTGAGCCACAGCTGCTTGTGAGTACTGGTGTTCCCTTGGACAGAGTGACTGCAAAGGTAGAGGTGAGTAGTAGTACCCAGGCTGACAGTGAAGCACCACTGTCAATGGATGCCAAACTTCCTGTGTAAGGGGAGCTGGGAAGGGTTACAAGGTGAGAGTTGAGACAGGCTCAGCTCTCAGACCCCACATTGCAAGGCCTGAGGCAGGTAGCTAGGGAGGCACCTGATTCTCAAGGAAAGGGGAATCTGTATACTGGGACAAAGGGTTACTATACAGAGAGTGGACCCATGAGGGAGGGCTAGAAGGTGAGAGAGTACAGCAGTTGGTAGTGCCTAGAGCCTACCATCTGGTATTTCTAGCCATAGTCTATGATATTCCCTTTGCAGGTCATATGGGCATAAAACATATAAAGAGGTGTATTATGCAAAATTTCTATTGGCCTGGAATTTCCAGAGATGTAACAGGGTACTGCAGGACCTGTGAGCAGTGCCAAAAGGTAGGCAAGGCAAGAGACAAAGAGCTCCTTTGATGCCTCTGCCTGTGATTGAGGAGCCATTTCAGAAGGTAGCTATGGATATTGTGGGTCCTCTGAGTGCTCCAAGTTCCACAAAGAAAAAGTATATCCTAGTGGTAGTGGATTATGCTACACGATACCTTGAGGCAGTGGCTTTGTTCTCCATTGAGGCAAAGAAGGTGGCAAATGCTTTGTTAGAGATTTTCAGCAGGGTGGGTTTCCCAAAAGAAATACTGTCTGACAGAGGTGCCAATTTCATGTCAGACCTGCTGGCTTGTCTGTGGAAGTCCTGTGGGGTGAAGTACATGAAGACCACCCCCTACCATCCCCAGACTAATGGCCTTGTTGAGAGGTTAAACTCTACAATCAACTCCATGCTGCTGGCATTGCAGATCAGTTTAAGAGGGAGTGGGACAAATATTTACCCCATCTGTTGTTTGCTTACAGAGAGGTTCCCCAGGAATCCACAGGTTTTTCACCCTTTGAGTTGCTGTATGGGCATAAGGTGAGGGAACCTCTAGATTTAATTCAAGATGAGTGGGAAGGTGAGTGCAAGTCTCACAAGGAGTCTGTTGTGGCATACATCCTAAACCTCAGGACAAGGCTCAGGAAACTCATGGGCTTGGCGCAGGAGAACCTGGCAGAAGCCCAACAACAGAAAATGTGTGGTATGACAGGAATGCTCGAGCTAGAGAGTATGCTGTGGGGCAGCAGGTAATGGTTCTCATTCCTGTCAGACACAACAAGCTGCAAGCAGCTTGGGAGGGACCCTTCAAGATGGTAAGAAAGGTAAGTGATGTTAACTACATGGTGGAACTGCTAGGCAGATGGCAGGGGCACAAATTGTACCATGTTAACATGATAAAACCTTACCATGATAGGCAGGCCCTTGTGCTGAACATTTGCAGTGGATTGCAGGAGGAGTCTGAGGGAGATCTGGGGACTGATCTCCTCAGTGAGGCTCGGGCTGATACCTCAGTGGAAGGGGTAACAATATCCCAGCAGCTATCTTCTACCCAGGTTCAAAAAATCTGAGCAGTGTTGCAGGAATTTGGGGACATGTTCACTGGGAAACCAGGATGCACCCAGGTGGAAACAGGACCCCAAAGGCCCATTAGGCAGGCCCCTTATAGGGTGCCTGAGAGAGTCAGGCAGACTCTGAGGGAGGAGGTACAGGTGATGTTGGACCTAGGGGTGATTCAAGAGTCCACCAGTCCGTGGGCCTCCCCAGTGGTGCTGGTGCCAAAGAACGATGGCAGCACCAGGTTCTGTGTGGACTACAGGAAATTAAATAGTCACACAGAGTCAGATGCTTACCCCATGCCTAGGAAGATGAGGGTCAAGAGCAGCTGGGAGGGGCTAAGTATCTTACAACCATTGATCTTACCAAGGGTTGCTGGCAGGTGCCCTTGACTCCCAGTGCTAGAGAGAAGTCAGCCTTTGTGACTCCTTTTGGCTTGTATGAATTCACAAAGATGCCCTTTGGGATGAAGAATGCCCCCGCGACTTTCCAGAGGCTGGTAGATCATATCCTAGTAGGAGCTGGAGGGTTTGCCCTTGCTTACTTAGATGATATTGCCATCTACATCCATTCCTGGCCAGAGCACCTTCAGCATGTCAGGGAGGTGTTGGGCAGAATACAGAGGGCAGGGTTGACCATTAAGCTGAGCAAATTTCAGGTGGGTATGGCAGAGGTCTCCTACCTAGGACATAGAGTGGGGAGTGGTAAGATAAGGCCAGAACCTGCCAAAATGGAAGCCATTCAGGCATGGCCTGCACATGTTACTAAAAAGCAGATGAGGGCATGTTTAGGGACATCAGAGTACTACAGAAAGTTTGTCCCCAGCTATAGTACCATAGCTGCTCCCCTCACAGACCTGACAAGGAAGAACAGGCCAGATAAGGTAGTGTGGGCCCCAGCATGTGAGCAGGCATTCCAGAAGCTTAAAGAAGCTTTGGGAAGACCCCCTGTTTTAGCCAGTCCAGATTACAGCAAATAATTTGTTGTGCAGGTGAATACTTCAAACAATGGGGTGGGGGC
Source organism: Protopterus annectens (assembly GCF_019279795.1). Taxonomy (NCBI): domain Eukaryota; kingdom Metazoa; phylum Chordata; order Ceratodontiformes; family Protopteridae; genus Protopterus; species Protopterus annectens. The sequence goes on from NC_056733.1 coordinate 1,196,145,307, forward strand.
TGTACTAAGCCAGATTTCTTTAGAGGGTGAAGAGCACCTAGTGGTTTATCTCAGATGTAGGCTGCAACACAGGGAGGAATGCTATGCAGAAGTAGAAAAGGAATGTCTAGCCATAGTGTTGGCACTGCAGAAACTTCAGCCTTATCTGTATGGAAGAAAATTCACTGTAATGACATATCATAACCCTCTAATATGGTTAAACCAAGCCAGTCATCAAAATGCCAAATTGATAAGATGAAGCCTGAGGTTGCAAGCATATTGTCAGTGCAGCACCACAGTGGGAGTAGCAATGCTAGTAAAGATGGGCTCTCAAAACAGGGAATGGGGTGAGATACACTCAGACCAATCCCTCTCAAGCGACATTTTTCAAGGGTCACTTGAAAAACTAGCTTGAGTTCTCCAGTGGGGGAGAGATGTGAAGATTGGGTAGAGGTGGGTGAAGGCTGCCAATCTAGCCAAATAGAATTTGATACATAATTCTGGCATTTGTAAATATAAATGCATAATACAGGCTTGTGTTTTAAATGTAAAGAAATTCTGTTTCAACAATGTGGAACATTTCCATCTGCTGTAAGGAAAACTAAGTCAAGCATTTCAAATCTTTCTTTTGAAGTTAAAATTATTTCATCACTGCCTTTGATATTTTACAATTTGGCTCCTATCCAGCTAGATGAAGGCTTCCTGCCTATTGTTTTAAGGCTAAAGTTGATGACCATAATTTACATATGGAATGTACTTTATTGCTCTAAGTGTAAAAGAATGAAAATACAGTTTCTGTGTGGCCTGGGAACCAGGAAGGTGTAACAGATGATGTAATGTTTAGCAGAACTGCAGTTTCAATTTAAACAGTGAGAATCAGAGATTATTAAGCATTTTTGTCTTGATATCCAACTTACAGTAATGCCTGTTGTCTTAAGTAAGTTATCTTAGAAATGTGTTTTCTTGTAGAAATAGCTAGGACTATAAAGATTAGACTAAGTGTTTTTCTGTTATGTCAGAACTGTACTACTGAATTATTTGAAGTTTCTGTGTAATCTCTGAACTCTTGAATAGCACTGTAGTGTAGTAGTATTTTCTTGTGTTTTTAGTATTGTTTATTAAATATTTTAAACCCTTTTCAAGTGTGGCTGGTTTATGTAGTGATAATTTAAGCTCTAGAGTACATTGCATGCTTATAAGTGATCCTGTAGTAAGCCCTTCCAATAAGCCTAGATTGCTTAAGTTACACTACTGCTGGATAATAATATTGCACAGTAATAATTGGACACCCTTTTAAAGGCATTTGGGTAGCTGATAAATGTTAACTGGTGGTGGCAGTAATTACTACCGTATAGTCTGGGTCAAGGGGCACATCTGGAGAATCTGTGTCAACCTTTCCCAGGAGTGTCTGTGAAGTTGTATAAATGCTTATCTCAAAGTGTGTGCATGTGTGTGTGTGTGTGTGTGTGTGTGTGTGTGTGTGTGTGTGTGTGTGTGTGTGTGTGTGTGTCAGCTACTTGGGCAGGGACACGAAGCACTGGTTAGACAGAGAGGGTACTGGAGGTCAGCTTGCCTTCTAGGCTGAGATCTGGACCCTATAGCTGTGCCAGTGGGGAGTCTTATTGGGGACCTAGGGAGCAATCAGCCCCAGACTGACTGTGATCTTTGTGTGCACTTAAGGGAAATTGTACTTTACTGTGTGTATTTGTTATCCTTTCCTCTTATATGAGATGCCCTCTCTAGTGTTAGTGGTGAGGATTGAGGCTCCTTGATTGCTGGGCCAGGGCACGGCTGTCACACTTTCAATTTAAGAAAACTAGTCATGGAAATTTGGTCATTTAACCCTTTTAGTCCCATGGTGTTCATCCTATTCTGTTTCTTTCTCTTCTAATTTAATTTTTGAGGGAATGCTCATCTGATTGTATTCAACCACATGCAATACAAAAAAGGTAGAACTGTGTCCCTCATTGTTCTAGGTGTGTCTCCTGAGTGCATTTCTTGAATCTTGTTTCTTAATACGTCTTAAATGTTCATATATCCTTACTTTTAAAGCCCTTTCAGTTGTTCCTGTGTAGACAAAATTACATATCTTACATAGGGTGACATATACCACCATTTTTGATTCGCAATTTCAATTTCTGTGGCATTTAACCCTCACAAACTCCCAGATCTAGAGACTTTCATCTTCAGTAACTGAAGTACATTGTAAACAGCAAAAGTCAGCTTAATATAACATACATCAAGATAGATATAATGCTTTTTCACTTATTAATCCATGGACAAATTATTGAAATCGAATACTCTTTTTTGAAGGTACAATTCAAATGGATCCTTGGGATCTTTGGAATACTGAAAATTCATAAGGCCATGGCTGATCCCCCCTTACATCCAATTGTGGATGCAAAGGGTTCTAAGACTTGTGGTATGACTAAATACGTAGACTTAAAATTAAAAGACATATTATTGGAAGAACATTATATTTTTAAAGTCTCATGGGATCATTTGATGAAAGTGAAAACTAATTTGTATTGTGATGATTTGGTATTAGTAACAATAGATGTTATTGATCTATTTTTGGTCATACCTCACCACTATGGAGTGGGTTGGTTTTGTGAGTTTTTGACTCAGAAAGATAGACTAGACAGTAATAGTATTAAAGTTCTTAGAACCTTGATGGAGGCAATTTTGCTAATAACCACATTTGGTTTGAGGAAACTATTTACAAATAAAAAACTGGTGTAGCTATAGGGGCAGTGTATGCTTCCATTTTTGCTAACATTGTTTAAGCACAATGGGAAAGAGACCTCATTTTTTACTCTGAATTCAAGGATGCCTGGATATTATACAGGCATTTATTGGATGATATTGTCCTATTTTGGAGATACAGGAGAAAGCGTGCATGAATTTATTCAATACATAAACAACTCGACAAGTTTTTTTTAAAAATTTACTTTAAACAAATCCCATGACCAAATATGTTACTTAGATGTTAAAATTACTAACAATCAGGCAAACAAGTGTTTTATGACTAATCTTTATAGAAAACCCACTTACTCAGATACTTTGCTCCATTTTGACAGCTGCCATCCAATTTATCAAAAAAGAACTTTAGTAAAAGGGAAACTGGTCAGATTATCTAGAATGATCTCTTCATTAGAGACATTTTGTGTTGAAGGAGAAAAAACAAGACTAATGCTGCGTAACAGAGGATACCCTGAGTCTTTTCAGAAGGACATTTCAATGAAGTCTACAAGAAAAGGATAAAAGATTTTTACAAGCCATTACTAGGGATGGAAGGTCAAGAGAAGCTTAACTTAAAACATAAAGACAGTAATTTCAAAAGGGATGTATTCTTACCTTTAACAATGATTCAGAGGATATAAGACACATTTTGAACAACAATCAGAAGATTTTTGAAATAGGAGTTATGGACTAATTAAAAATAGGAACGGGCCTAGAATTATTTTCAGAAGAGACTAGAATATTGAAAAATATTTTGGGTATAGTGATAACCCCAGAATGAACAATGCAGATAATGGAAAGTTGTACAAATGTGGATAAATGTGGATGCTGTTTATAATGCCCTTCATTTATTGAAGGTGAAAGTGTCTACATCTGGGGGTTTGGAAGGGTTAAATGCCCCAGAAAGTGTAATTGCAGTTTAAAATTATGTATTAATTCATTATTATGTATTAATGGTCATTTTATAGATTACAGGTTTTTTACATTAAATGTATTGTTGGTACTAAATTACCAGTTTATGAGGGGGTGGAGTATTTAATGAGATATAAGTTTTTCAGTTGTGGAATGTTATATTACTCTGAGGAAGTTCTGTATGTGTCAGGACGAAAGTGTTAAGTTCTATGTATTGATTTTCTTATATTAACAGGTCTTTAAGTCAGTGGCATTTGCTGTTTGGCTTTATTCAAGGTACAGACTGCTGCTTACTACTCACAATAATTTGGGAAGCTAGTTGGTGATTGCAGAAGCTGCTGGTACTACTCTTTCTAGATTCTACTATAAAATACCAACACCCTGAAAGTCAACAAGATGAAAATATGAAGAAATATGTATGAAACTGAATAAGGCGAAATAAATATTTTTCTTCTGTTTTTGCAGGCAGGCAAGACTCCTGCAAGTTAACCATTTAAAATGTCAGGACCCACTAGATCGAGTCCCAAAATGCATAAACTGAATGGCTGAAGGAATGGACTTGCATATACTAATTCTCAGGTGCCATTTTGTGTAATATTCCCTTTTCTCTGAAGTATGTTGATCTTGGAGTTGGTATAAATACATTGTGGGGAGGTGCAGGGGGGCTTGCACCCCTACAAAAATATTTACTCCAATGGAGCTCAGGAAATATGCACTATAACTTCCAATGGGTGGAGCCTAAGCCGTTTCACAGAATCAAATTATGTCTTCACATTTCAAAGAAATGTTCATATCTCTGGAACCATATTGGTTATGAAAGAAGTACAAATGGCAAACTATTTTTACAGTAGTAGTATTTTTTTAGGTTCTAGGTCTTAAACCAAATTGTATAATTCACAGTAAACACAATAACTATTACATTTGTAATATTATGTCAACAACTTACAATATCTCAGCAACTACTCAAGTTACACACATACTGTCAGCAACATTTTATTCATCTAGCTGAGAGCTTTCATGTGAGGTTAAGTAGTTCTGTCTGTGTTACCTGGTTTTTGAGATATTTAAAAGATATGAAAATGATATCTATATAAATGAATGTCAAAAACAATGAATATCTATAACTACACTAGACAGAGGTCAAATATAACTGCAGTTGAGTCTGCAATTGTGTAAGTCTTAAGTTTAAATCTTTCAAGACATTGTACATAGCATGTTTTTGAAATTATTGATGCAAATATGAACAAGCAATATTTGTCGCCTAGAGGCGTCAGTAGGAGTTAACTGCAGATGCACCTGTGGGCGTCACTCGGATGTAAGAAGAGCAATGTTTAAGATTCACTCTTTTCCTTTGTTTCTGTTTTTTTTTTTCAGCTTGTCAGTACTCAGCATTTTGAGTGCTGATATTTCAATAGCAAGCCCCCCTCCAACCCCAGTTTGGGGCACAAGCCCCACATGCACTCCGGAACTTAAAAATATATTAACTCTATGGTAGAACCAATTCAAAGAAGGGAATATCTCCAAAAACGAGTAAATCATTGCCAGTGCAAACTTAGAAACCACACTTGCAATGATTTCCTATGGGAAACGATATTCAACTGTATGTGGTTCATCTTTTTCTTTGTGCCACTGATGCTTGAGAAATTTCACCTCAAGCATGTGCAGAGGAGATACCTTTTTATTATAAAATTTTTATTTCACTTAGGAGGCCTTAAATTTGAGATAATTGTAATATTGGAATGCTCATTTTTATAAACATTTTTATTAGATCAAAACTAAACCAGGGATACATGTATATGTGCAGTAATATGAAAGAAAAGAAGCCATGGTAAATTGCTTTCTTTCGGTATAAATGTTTCCAAATAATTGTCATCCACTCCAACATTACACAAACTGCTCATTTCCTTCCTTCCCTTAAAGCTCACTCCTCCTGAACATTATTTTGTGTGCATTGCTCACAGAGATTCCACTTTTTACTTCCATATAATTTACTCTTTCCTTTTTCAAAGGATCCAGCCTCCAGTTTTGTTGTCTTCTTTACATTATTAACTATTTCAATTACAACTGGTTTACATTTAGATTTTTGGGCCACCAGTAGTGCTAAAATTAGTAAGGTCTTACTATGTCAAGGCAATTCAGATCCTATGCCCCAGCTCAAAAAAAAATTCTCCTAGGTATGCTTTTCACTTCCAACATTTCTATCAGAATACTCTGTATGGATTTTTTTTTAATCTGCCAACTTGACACTTTGCCAGAACACATGCTCCCAGTTACCTCTCTCTCTGTCTTTCTTGTCACACCTCCAGCATTTGCTAGCTACCTGAGGAAAAAATTATCTGTAGACTGCTTGGGGTGCAACAATATCTCTACAAACACTTCCAAGCAATAATCCTAAATCTTCTAGACGTTGTTGCATGATTGAAAGCTGTACAGATGTTGTTCTATTGCTGTTTAGTAAATTTCCTTTCCAGTCTCTTTTCCCAATCTTTTCTAATCTTCAGGCCAAATTTCTGCTTAGTCCCATTCCAGTCTATTAACTTTTCCTCCCTAGTTATTTGTTTCCAACTCCTTGGTTCATGTGCTAATTTTCTCTAGTAAATTCCGACTCACTCTTGCCTCTTTCTATACCCTTACTTGCAGTTATTCCTGTTGATAAAATGTCCATTCTCCAATCCCATGTCGGCTTAGTTTTTAGAATATTTTCTACTACTTTATGAATATAATGTTCCAGATGGTTATTATTCTTAAGGACCTCCATCCAATCTTACTCTCTCTTTATTTCTCAAACTCTGATTTTATTAGTGGGTATTCTGTCTCACCTACATGTGTCCAATCCAGCACTGCATTTAACTCCCCCAGCAGTTAGATGCTGTATAGTCAATCATGAAGAGTAGGGGGAGGAGCCAAGATGGTAAACTGAAAACATCAGAAATTTAGAACTCTAGAGAACTATTCTTAATTACAGGAAAACATCTACTCTTATGCAGGAAATTCTCATAAAATATATTAATAATAGTATAGACTGTGTTCCTCTCAAATTTGGTGAAAATGTATAATATATTTCCTGTCAAAATCTACTGAGGACTATCACGTAAACCAAAAATGAACAGGTCCAAGCATTCTTACACTGACACATCCTTGAGGAAAGATTTACAATCAGTAACATCCTCCCTTCAAGAGCTGTCTATGAAAATGGATGTTTTTCAGGCAAGTCTGGACACTCTCACGGAAAACTCAGACAAACTGATGTCTTTAAAGAAATACTTAATCAGTAACAAACCAAGATTTCTGATATAGAAATCTCACTGTCTGACATAAATGGAAGATTGAAAGAAGAGGAATATCAACCTTACTTTCTCTTCAAACAGAACACTTGGCTCCTTATTAAAATTGATGATCTTGAGAACAGAGAAAGAAGATGCAATATAAGAATTTTTGGTTTGCCAGAAACATCTGAATGTGATGATATAATTACTTTTTTAAATTGGATTCCTGAAATTTTGGGCTTGCAGGAAGGCTTTTCTTGTGGCATTGAAAGAGCTACTAGATCAACAGGTAAACAAACAGTTTCATCATCCTCATCTCCAGCAAGATCTATTGTAATAAAATTCCTATCTTGCATAGACAAAGAACGTGTACTCAAAACTGCCTGGAGGAAAGCCCCTTTAAAGTTTAAGTATAATCCAATCATATTTGATAATGATTATTCCACTAAAGTTATGGATATGAGGAAAAAAAGCTGGCCCTTTATCAAGTTTTTTAAACAAAATAATATCAAAGCACAAATCATCTATCCAGCTAGAATAAAAAGTAATTTGTCAAATGAAATAAAAACATTTAATAACCCTGAGGAAGCTATTTCTTTCATCAAAAATAATAATATTTTTTCTATCCTGAAAGATATAGACTAGTCCACTTCATCCCTGAAAGGATCCTCGGAAAAAAAAATCTTGGACTGATGTTAAAAAGAAGAAAGAAAAAACAGATTCTACTAATGTGACTACTACTAAATCTTTCAAAGCATAACAATATTTTAATCTCCATCCAAGAAGACATAGTCTAGACTTCTCCATCCTTGAAAGGATCTTGGAGGAAAATCGCTTGGACAGACTTAAAGAGGAAGAAACAAAAGACAGACACTGTTATTGTGAATAATGTCAAATATCTCAAAACATCTACTTCCTAATAACTTCCACTTAATTTATTAAATATTTACTTCTATTGGATTTCAACACATAAACCCATTTACTAGTTCTAACTAAACACAAGGATATTTATTTGTTTAGCTGTTAAATTGAATATTCTGAAGAACTGCACAACTCCACCAAAATCCAGCTACAGGTTTAACACATCTGTCTTCACAGGTAACTTCTTTATTCCCTAGTCATTTTATTTACATTGAGTATCTTGGGGCATTTGGGTCTAACTAGTTTTGTAGTTTTTTATGGCTTTGCATTGAGGTCTATAGATATAGTATGTCCTGATTGCAGTCTTTGTCTTTGTTTTGTGTTGTTGGAGACTAGTTCCATAAAGGGCTTTCCTTCATAGTTTGTGGTCTGCTGTGTTAAGCTTTTGTCATGTTTGGGGAGAAGGGGTTTGACAAACATTTTTTGGATATTTTTGTTTTGACATCTGTTACAATTATATCTGGATTTTCCCATGAATGACAAAACAAAAACAATTTAGCCACTCCTTGACTTACATCTGCTATTAGTCTGTAATGTTACAGAAAACCATGCCATTCTGAACCACCAACATTCTTGTTTACAATAAATGTGCAACTTCTCAGCTCATGTCTCCAGAACTAAACTTCAGTTTAATTTTCAATTAGTGAACAAAGAGACGTTATGCTAAATATATTAGATGTAACTCAAGTCATTGCAAATCATACAGATTTATGAAAACAACTGTAGTATAAAAAATGTGTTTCATTTTGACAGATGTTTCTGTAATACAGGAAACTTATATTTTGTAAGGAACAAATGCATATCTCTTCTGCAAGAACATTTTATTTCATCAGAAAGTTTAGTGTAGATAACCACTGTACTTCTAATTGCAGTTTATTCATTTACCTATATTCAGAATATGTTTTTGTACTATTTTATGCAATAGCGTATAATGTTTTATTTCAAAGTATGTGAAAAGGATAATGATTTTGTTTTCAGTCTTAATTTTACACGGCTGTTCACTGCAGTCCCAGGAACCTCATAAGTTGCATCATTCCTATCTGTCTGTGTTGTATCTGGATATGGATATTCAATGAAGACACCCATTGTCGATACTAAATCTGCATTATACAGTGTACTCTGATAGTATTCTTGAGATTGTTGATATCAGATTTGAACTGCACTGCTACAGGTTATACAATGGAAACCATTTAGCCCAGTGTCTATATTAAAAGACAAAAGGTTGCTTATTTTAATCTTCAACTAGCTCTGATTCTTCTGATTATTAATTGTTTACCAGTTAGTTCAGAGTAATAATAGAAAAACTATATATGATATGATATAACAAAGAATAGAAATAGTTAAAAAATTCTTGTTTCAGAATGCTATGAAACCTCCCAAAATGGAGAACTACAGCTAGGTTTTAAAAAAAAAAAAACTCTCATAATGCAATATAAAGGCAACAGAAATATATTAACACATAATTTAATTCAAACACATTAATAGATCTAAATGAAAATATTTCCATTGCATATAATTAGTCAGCATCTGTTTTTGTAATACTTTATACATAATTCTTTCATAACTTGCTGATTCACTATGATGAATCATGACCATTGGGCAGATATTATGGTTGTGGATACTCATGGATACTCACATTAACCACTATGTCATCAGCCTTTATATTGCAATATTTGATTTGTCATGTATATGTGAGATGAGATGAACAGAGGAAGAGGTGGAATGTAAAGGGGAAAAGGAAAGAAAGGTAGAATAAGGACGAAAGAAAAGAAGGAAGGGGAAGTGAAGAAAAGTAAAATGTGCTCTTAATTAAGTGGGAAGGAAAGGTAAAATATAAACTTGTGGTTTGATATAAATGGGCACTGTAGTATATGTTTATGAGACATTTAACTACTCTATCATTTAATGCAGCTTAAAGCACTACAATTTTAAATGCTGAGTTACCATTTAATAAATAAATTATGTGTAACAAAAAATCATTACATTTCTTGCGACATATCGGGTGAAGGGGATTGCAGTATTGTTCCTTATACTGTTGATGTGAACTTTAGGAAGTTATGTAGGTCTGATTTTCTGTTCTTTAACTGTGAGTTCTCATGTTTATCTAAAGAGCTACATAATATTTTAGCATGATATATTCTGCATTCTCACTGGTGTAGTTACTACTGGCACATATCTTAATGTTATTAATATACAATGCAGTTAAGTTAATTGCTTACTGAATAATTGAAGTTATTGAAAGTTATAATGTTAAATCCATGAAGTTAATGTAAATATTTATCTTATTTATGTTAAAACTTACCAGGGATGCTAGTTATATCTAACTAATCTTTGTAATTATAAGTAATAATCCAAATATTAATTTCCAAATTTAATTATTTGTTTCTGAAATACATTAAGTGGATGTTTAAAAGTTACAATATATCTTTTTAGATCTAATAGTTTAGGGTTTCTTTCATTTGTATCCTTTGTCAGTTTCTTTCTTGTTTTGCTAGAGTAGTATCATTTAAAATTATATTAATCATTTAATATAGTCTTCGTCGTGCATGCCTTACTTGTATAGCTCATCTTAGCATATTTTGTTTGGTATGAAAGGTAGTCTGATAGATTTTTGTTCATCTGTTAAACTAGGAATTTTCATAATTCCATGTCTGAGGTTGAGATTTTATAGTTACATTGTTGTAATGCTTCATATTCAATTTTTAGGCCTGAATCAATAACCTTTAAATTCTTAACTATGAAACATCTACTTTATTTATATTATTTCTTTATGTATTTAATCATCAATAAATAAATGAGAGAGTTCTTGGGATTCAGTAATTAATATTAATAGAAATCTTAAACACGTGGAATTAACTTTATTATCTTTAAATACTAATGGTTTAAATAATCAAAGGAAAAGATCAGCTTTGATAAGATATCTGAATATTAATAAACTGCAAGTAGTCTTCCTTCAAGAAATCCATTTTAAAACAACTGAAAGGGATATTTGGATTCCTAACAATTACTTAACCCTGGGTCATTCCTCTTATAAAACTAAGACTAGGGGGTAATGTTTCTTTGGAAGAAAAATATTATTAAATCACAAATAATCTACAAATGTAAGGATCAAGATGGACTTCTCTCTCTTTCTCTCTCTCGTTATTCTAAAATTCAGTAAAATAATTTAGACATTGGTAAATTTCTATTGGTTTCCTGGCATGGGGGTAAAGATTGCTAATAAACATTTAGATTTTATCACAAACTCCTGTAAAGGTCATTTAATATTAGCTTGAGACTTTAATTGTATTCTAGATAATTTTGGTACTACTAATAAGAGAATGCTAAGACTCACCTCCCGAGCAAAAATTCTTAAAAAAAGGTGGATTGAGTCTCTTAGCTTACTTGATACACTTACTGTTAAAGACACAAGTTCCTTAAAGTTTTCCCATCAAGATCATAGATTTGGTACTCAAACAGGAATAGATAGAATCTTGGTTTCTGCGGATTTATACTCAAAAACCTCATATTACACCATACTCTATTGTCCTATGTCTGATTTGGTTCCTATTATTTCCTCGATGAGTTGTTCTGTCGAACACCTCTTCATTGAACTTGAATCTGCGACATTTGAAAACATGGAATGTCCACATAAGTGATTTCTTTCTTTGGGAAAGAAATTGCTTGGCCATCATCTTCAGTTTACCATGTAGTAGAAGTAAAATAATAGTAGAAACTTCAATATCACAAACAGAGGTCCAAGTCCACAAACAGTAGCAAACTAGTTTATTCATCAACGACAGAATGAGCGCTTTCGTCTTGAATAACAAAACTTCATCAGATGTCTACACATGATTTTACTTGACTATTTATACCATATGCCATTAGATCCAATTAAATCTAATTAAAATTCGAAGCCATATAGTGCGTTGAAAGTACAAACTCATGTACTGACTTTGTATATTGTGCTCTGATATCTGAATAACCTTTGAAATAACATAGCACAACTTTGTAAAACACATAAGTGTTAAAAATAATAGTTAGAATACTAAAATACCATACGATAAAAAATGTAAAATACAGAATAACCAATAGAAACTTCCTAATTAATTACAGTTGTAATGCTTTTGCTAATGACACTGGTTTAATGGTGATCTATTCATTCAAGCCTGGAGGAAAGTTGGATTTAAGTCTCAACTGCCATTTTAATTCTTTATTTAACAAAAGATTTTTAACATCACCCCCTCTAGAATTTATTTTAACCATACCTATGATACCAAATTTAAAACCATTAAAACCAGGGCAAACTACAGAATTATTATATAGTGCACTAGCCTCTTTTTTATTCTTAATGTCATAAGCGTGTTCGTACATTCTATCCTATAGAGCCCTCTCAGTTTTTCCTATGCAAAATGCAGGACAGTTTACACACATTGCTAGATACACTATCATTTTCATATTAACTTTGAGTATGTGTCTACCTGTTTGAGCCAATATTCATTTTCCCCTGGAGAGCACTCTGCTTTGGCTTGTAAGCAGTCCCCCCCACACACACACACTCATCTTCCACTTCCTCTCTTATTCCCTTCTGTTAGCAGATAGTATCCATAATCTGATCAATACTGTGTGTTTGTTAATTTAAACTGAGACCACAGTGGCCTACTGATACAAGGTTATCCTGTTTTTCCATCTGAAAATGGTTAAGAAATGACTTACAGTTTCAGAGCAGTCCTTGATCAATTGTGATTGTTTCTCAAACACTAACTTGTCTTTGTTTTGGCTCATTAGCAGCAGTACAAAGAACTGCCTGCTCACACCCTTGTTCTCCCCTCCCCCTTCCCTGTTTATTACCTTAAGACAATCCCAAAGTTAATAAATATTACCTGTGGCAGGCACCATTTTTAAAACTACAATCCACTCTGCTACAGGCCCCATGAGGAGCTCAGTGTCTCTCCAGTAAGTGTTTTACAACTGTAAATGCCTATTTATGTTGAATTGTGTTAGACATTTTACAACTGTATATGTTTATGTTGAATTGTGTTAGACATCTAATATGATGTATGCTTTATTATTGGAAGTTACTATGCCATGCTAGCATTTTTGTCTGCACCAAGTTGTTTTTCATATAATAGTATAGTCTATTTGCATAGCTGCACCTTGTTCACTAATGTTATTCATGTAATTGTGTTGTGTGTAGACAGCTCATACTGGTGTCTAATTATTTCTATATAATTGTGCTGTTGCTTTTGGATAGAATCACATTAGACAACCTCGACAGAGTGCTGCTCACTATATTTTTTATCTGTGACTGCATAATTGTCTTGAGGTTTCTTCTAACAGATTTTTTCCAATTGGCTCACTATTTGCATATATTAATAGTTAGTTAAAGACATTTTTCCTTCATACAGTAGCTATTTGCTCAGTTTGTTTTTGTAATCTTTATAATATATCTTTACCTTCTCAAAGTGCTTACTCCTCTCTGTACTCTTCTTTTCTAGACCTAACACCACTCTTAAGTATTCAACTGCGGCACCACCTTTATCATTCTTATAAGAAAAGCGCAGTCTGGGTCTGAACTGTCTGCAAACAACTAAATTTAACTTTGAGTATGTATCGACCTGTTTGAGCCAATATTCATTTTCCCCTGGAGAGCACTTTGCTTTGGCTTGTAAGCAGCTCCCCCACACACACACACACACTCATCTTCCACTTTCTCTTATTCTTATTCCCTTCTGTTAGTAGATAGTATCCATAATCTGATCAATACTGTGTGTTTGTTAATTTAAACTGAGACCACAGTGGCCTACTGATACCAGGTTATCCTGTTTTTCCACCTGAAAATGGTCAAGAAATGACTTACAGTTTCAGAGCAGACCTTGGTCAATTGTGATTGTTTCTCAAACACTAACTTGTCTTTGCTTTGGTTAATTAGCAGCAGTACAAAGAACTGCCTGCTCACACCCTTGTTCTCCCTTCCCCCTTCCCTGTTTATTATCTTAAGACAATACCAAAGTTAATAAATATTACCTGTGGCAGGCACCATTTTTAAAACTACAATCACCCTTGTCACTATCATATGTTCATTCATCAATTAACTCTACCTGATTGTTTCCAGCCCCCTCATAAGAGCAACTAACAGGGTCTCTACCCGCTTTGCTCCCCACCCTGCCCCCTAATTCCTCCCGCCCCCAGTGGTCCCACCTTTATTACACTCACAAACCTCTCCCATCTTTCCAGTAGCCAACCACAGTGCTAACCCAACACTACCTCCTCTATCTTCCCACTATTATCACACCTCTTCAACTAACATGTACAAGCATACCTTACCTATGCTCACTGCATGCACTCTCCTTGCATATTTTACATCCTACCAAAGCTCTATCATTGCCGCACTCAACCACTACCACTGTACTACTACTCACACCACCACTCATGTCTCACCCTCACTCAGCTCCCCTCCCACCAACTCAAGAACCATCCCTATGCACCCCCCACATATTCTACCAACTATATTACTCAAACATAAAGCATACCTACAACTTAACATAGTAACCCACCCATCATACCTATTACCCAAAGAGCACAATCATAAAGTTTCCCTTATAAACAAACACATTCAAAAACTGAGAAAACTAATAACCTCATGCATATCAAAACTAGCCCTAAGTGGAGATATCCACCCCAACCCTGACCCTACCGTCTCCAACCCCAATCCTCATAATCAGACTAGAAACCACAATTTCAGCCATATTACAGACAATAGAAAGCCAAATTACTTCCTTCTACTAAGCCTAAATATTAGAAGTATATCCAACAAACTCCATGCCACCATAGACTTGTACTCCCCAGATATAGTCATCCTGACAGAAACCTGGCTAAAACCTCACATTACCAGTGAGCAAATACTCCCTACAGGTTATGGCATACTAAGAGTAGACCGGCTAAACAAGAAAGGAGGCAGTTTAGCTATAATATTTAAACAGCATCTAAACATCCAGATCTTAAAATCATCAGCTCCACAAATAGGCAATGAAGAAATAATATATACCAACCTCAAAATAAACCAAAACAAAACCATCAACATAATTGGATGCTACTTCCCACCTGGCCAAAACATCCCTCCACTAGAAAATCTCCTCAGCTGGACTACCCACCATCTCCCCCAATAAACTATCATTTTAGGTGATTTCAGTATTGACTGGCAATCCTGTTCTGGCAACCATCCAACTCATCATGTAAACCTTCATGACTTCACCCAACTAGTCCAGTCTCCAACCAGGATAAATAAAAACTCCAGCAAGCACACTACCCTGGACTGGATACTAGTCAGTAAGAGCCCCCAGTCATATATAACAGGCTGCTTATCAGATAGCCTCAGTGATCACTCCCCAACATTCCTACTGAAAAAATACCTATACCAAGCTAAACCTGTCGTCTACCATCAGATACATAAAAAAATAAACTTTAACCCACTCACATTCATCTCATCCCTCAAAGAATGTAACTGGCATCCTCTAAAGTACCTCAGTCTTGATGACACAGTTGCATTTTTTAATACTACCTTCCTGAGCATCCTTAATTACCATGCCCCCATAAGACTTTCCAGAATCAAAGCACAACCCTCCCCATGGCTACAGAAAACCACTAAGTCAGAAATGAGAAACAGGGATAAAGCCTGGGAGCACTGGCACAAAACCAAGACCCCCCTTAACTAGACAGAAATTCCTAGAACTATGCAATAGAGTCAAAAAGCTAATAAAACAAGACAAATTCCAATACTACCAGTCTGCCCTAGACTCCTCTGAACACAGCCCCAAACAATTCTGGTCCTCCATAAACTCCATCCTCCACACAGGTAAAGTCAGTACCCCTCCTCCTAACATCCCTCACTCCTCAGAAAATATTGCTACCTCATTCAACACGCACTTCACACAAACCATACTATCACTAGCTAAACAACACAACCCCTTTCCCCTCCAACCCACACCTTCAACTACTAATCTCCCCACTGCCTTCTCTTTTTCTCCTGTACCTACCTCCAACATAAAAAAACTCTTAACTAAACTTAAACCCACCAAATTAGCAGCAGACAACCTCCCAAGTGAATACCTACAAATCGCATCTGATGCTCTGGCCTACTCAGTATCCATCTTGATTAACTGATCTCTGTTAGAAAGTTATGTTCCCACACTGTGGAAAGTATCACATATAATTCCCCTCCACAAAGGCTGACCCTCCACAAAACTAGCCAATTACCACCCCATAGCTATTCTCTCTCCACTCTCCAAAATACTAGAGAGATGCATACAATCTCAGGTCTCAGACTACCTCCTTACTAACAACCTCCTTTCCAATACTCAGCATGGTTTCCGACCAAACCATAGCACCACCACTGCCTTACTCTCCTTTACTAACACTATCCTACAGCATAAAAACAATGGCTATCTCTCCTCTGCTACTTTCCTAGACCTATCTAAAGCATTTGACATGGTCCCACACAAACAACTTATCTCTGTCCTCAATAACCTATCCTTCTCACAATCAGTCACCAACTGGTTTCGGAGTTACCTGTCTGACCGCCAACAATCCGTTGTATAGCAGAATGACATATCTCCCCAACTACCTGTCTCCATAGGGGTTCCCCAAGGATCCATCCTTGGACCCCTACTCTTCACTGTTTTCACAAATAATCTAGCCTCTGCCACCACACATGGCACACTCATACAATACGCAGATGACTCGACCATCATCTGCTCAGCCCAGTCCCTACCCAAACTGCAAAAAGTCACACAGGAAGCCTTTTCCTCTGTTGAAACTTGGTTATCCGATGCCCAATTAATACTCAACCCAAACAAAACTAAACTACTCATCTTCCAACCCACCAAACATACTCAAAACAACTCTCACTTTAACATCACAGCAAAAGACAACACCACTATATACCCAACTGAACACACCAAATTGCTAGGAGTGGAAATAGACAATAAACTAAAATTTGACATTCACATATCCATGACCATACAAAAGTCCACAAAAAACTAGGAGCATTATACAGAAATAAGCATCTTCTCACCAAAGCAGCAAAGATTTCAATAGCAAATTCCCACCTTATCTCCACCCTACTTTATGCCTCTCCAATACATACCAACCTAAGGCAATGCGATCTAAACAAGCTAGAGACCTGCTACAACAAAATTGCCAAATTTGCCACAGGGGCATCCTACAGTAGTCACCACTGTCTCTCACTTGCTGAACTGGGCTGACTTGAACTCCCTCACCTCCTTCAATGGTATCAATTCTCACTCACCCACAAACTAGTAAACCATCCACTAAATGTCCCATCCCTCCAGAATCTACTCCAACCCTATCGCACCACTAGACCACTAAGATCCAGCAACAAAAATTACTTGCAGATCACTAAAGCCAATAACTCTG
The DNA here is from genome assembly GCF_019279795.1 of Protopterus annectens. NCBI lineage: Eukaryota > Metazoa > Chordata > Ceratodontiformes > Protopteridae > Protopterus > Protopterus annectens. The sequence goes on from NC_056733.1 coordinate 1,196,162,541, forward strand.
CTGGTGAAGCACTATTCTCTTACACCATAGCCAAATTATGGAACTACCTCCCACCCACAATTACCTCCGTACCATCATGCACCCACTTCAAAACTTTACTAAAAGCACACCTAAAAACATGCTGGCTATTCCCTTGCAACTCCCACTCTAATATCACCCACCCCATCCAACCACTACCTTTCTTTCCACTCCACTAACTACCTTGATTATAGCAAGCTCAGATGCTCATAAGCCTAGTACTTATACAGCAGGAACTTCTTATTTTAACATTTGTTAATGTCTGTTATGTACTTCACAGATAAAGATTCTAGTTGTCTACTGATGTGCTATGTTCTTCATATGTACATATGTTGTAAGTAATTGCTACGTAAATTGTTAACCGCTATGCAATCCAATGTAACTACTGTCTGTTTATTTTAACTGTGGAGCTTTTCTCCCCGGGCCTCCACTGAAAATGGACCTACATCCAGTCGGACACTCCCGGTCAACAAATATAAATAAATAAATAAATAAATAAACAAATTACAATTCGCCTTACAAAACCTCACTTTGCTCTGCATACCATTTTGTAAACTTACACTATCCTCCTTGAAAATGTTTGGACACTGCTTACAATGACCACATGCAGTGGTCGCCTTTTTAATACAAAATTTTGGTACTTGCATTTGTTCAAATGTTCTTTTAAAAATTATGCCAGTCCTATACGTGAAAATGGGTTTAAGCCCCACCACATCAAACAATTCTCTATTTGTTTTAAGCAGACTCCAATTCTTCCTAATAATGTCTGTGAATATTCCTGTGAACCCATTAAACTCAGTTACACAAGCTTTTTGGAATTTTTTATTTTCCTTAACCTTAACTGTCATCCCCATGGGGTTACCCAAAAGTGGTTTGTATCTGATACCCCATCCTCTGATCACCTCATCCAGCACATCTTGCACAATCTCTCTGGGATAACCCCTCTCCATGAACATGTTACCCAGATTGTTCAATTCCTTATCAAGCTCTTCCTTGTCCGAAGTCATTCTTGCGATACGTACTGCCTGTCTTTTGACAAGGCTGATTTTCTGGGCCATGGGATGGTGACTAGTATAATGTAAATAACTATTACACCAAGTGTCCTTTCTATATATTCTTGACTTGAAACCTTGTTGAGTTAGAAAAATGGTGGTATCTAAATAATTTATGCTTGATTTATTCCACTCAAATGTAAATTTGAAATATGTGGTGCACTCATTTAGATATTCCATAAATTAGTTTATTATTTCCTTACTCCCATCCCATAGAACAAAAATATCATCCAAAAACCTCAGATAAAGATGTATATACCTACTATAAGGGCCATCAAATATATAACAATGCTCCCATTTCTGCATGACCAGGTTGGCATAACTGGGAGCGCATGCCACCCCCATTGCCACACCACTGGTTTGCTGGTAATATTCACCTTGAAAACTAATAACATTGTAATCCAGTACCACTTCCATCAATTCAAGAATTAACTGAATTTGATCTTCTGTCAAAGTAGAGTACTTGTGTATACTCTCACTGAAAAATTGATGCCCCTCTTGTCTGGGTATACTGGTAAACAAATCCTTTACATCTATGGTGAGGAAACTCAAGTTGTCCTTCCATACTTCCTGTGATAATTTACCCAAAAATTCCCAAGAATCCTTGATCAAATGATCCATTTTACATGGAATCTCCTTGGTCCAAAAATCCACATATAATGCCAAAGGATGTGTTTTAGAATTTTTTGCAGACACTATGGGTCTGAAGGGGGGGGGGGGGTTCAACACACTTATGTACCTTAGGTACCCCGAAAATATTCAGAATGATAGAATGGGGTTGCTTTAAAAAATTGTATGTTTTACCATCAGTTCTATTCTCAATCAGATATTCTTCTAACAAGGAATCTATTCTACCATAAGCAATCATTATTTCATTTCTAGAAACTGGAGAATACGTATTACTGTCCAGCAAGATATTGGTTATAGCATTATTATACTCTTCCTTACCATAAATTACTATACATCCCCCTTTATCTGGCTTCATAATACATATATCAGTATGTCCCTTTAATTCTTCTAACAATAATTTCTCCTTTTTGTTCAAGTTAGAAACTTCCATGTTGCTTGTATTGTTGTCGTATGCTACATACAATTCTTCCATGACATGCTTTTCAAACATCATAAGCACCACATAATTGGAGTATGCTTAAAACAAATAGAGAATTGTTTGACGTGGTGGGGCTTGAACCCATTTTCATGTATAGGATTGGCATAAATTTTAAAAGAACATTTGAACAAATGCAAGTACCAACATTTTGTATTAAAAAGGCGACCACTGCATGTGGTCATTGTAAGCAGTGTCCAAACATTTTCAAGGAGGATAGTGTAAGTTTACAAAATGGTATGCAGAGCAGAGTGACGTTTTGTAAGGGGAATTGTAATACGAAAATGATAGTGTATCTAGCAATGTGTGTAAACTGTCCTGCATTTTACATAGGAAAAACTGAGAGGGCTCTAAAGGACAGATTGTACGAACATGCTTATGACATTAAGAATAAAAAAGAGGCTAGTACACTATATAAGCATTCTGTAGTTTGCCCTGGTTTTAATGGTTTTAAATTTGGTATAATAGATATGGTTAAAATAAATTCTAGAGGGGGTGATGTTAAAAATCTTTTGTTAAATAAAGAACTAAAATGGCAGTTGAGACTTAAATCCAACATACCCCCAGGCTTGAATTAATATATCACCATTAAACCAGTGTTATTAGAAAAAGCATTACAACTGTAATTAATTAGGAAGTGTCTATTGGTTATTCTGTATTTTACATTTTTTATCATATGGTATTTTAGTATTCTAACTATTATTTTTAACACGTATGTGTTTTACAAAGTTGTGCTATGTTATTTCAAAGGTTATTCAGATATGAGAGCACAATATACAAAGTCAGTACGTGAGTTTGTACTTTCAAGGCATTATATGGCTTTACATTTTAATTAGATTTAATTGGATCTAATGGCATATGGTATAAATAGTCAAGTAAAATCATGTGGAGATATCTGATGAAGTCTTGTTATTCAAGACAAAAGTGCTCATTCTGTAGTTGATGAATAAACTAGTTTGCTACTGTTTGTGCATCATCTTCAGTTTGCTGTTTTCCCCACTGAAGTGTGATCTCGGAGTTGGTATATTTAGTTAGGGAGGGTGTGGCGGCACACCCCCACATTGGAGGATGTGGGGCAAAGCCCCCCAACTTGTAGTGTTTTTGGTTATTTTTTGGTGTTTGCAGGTCAGGCAAGAAATCGTTTATGTTGAGTTTCGATATTTTGAAAGTTCACTGTTTTAGGGTCAATAAAGAGATGTTCGATGGAGCACCTCTTCGAGGAAATAATATAGACCAGTCTGATCATGATGTTGTCATTCTTAAGTTTCAAACTTGATTTTAAAAAGGCTAAATCTCTTATCTAGAATTCTGGCCTATATAACAAATATTGAAGATTTTAAACCTTGGCTTATCTTGTAGTTACATTTTTTTCTCAAAACTAACTATACCCCAGATGTTAATATAGTCATGGTTTAGGATGCATTAAAAGTTTATATTTATGGTAAAATTCTTTAATTGTTTAAAATAGAATTAAATAATTGGATTCAGAATTACTAAATATTTAATCTCAACTTTTAATAGGTAAATCTAAAATGCAACTGATAATAAAAACAGACAAAAATTAAATAAGATATATCTAGATAGTTTATCTCATAACACAAATATGGCATTGGAAAGATTTTTATCATCCAAGCATATGCATAACGTATCGATGAGGATTAAAAATGCATTCTAAATCAAACAATATTATTAAAATATTACACGATGGTCCAAAAAAGATAGTGTCTGGCATTGGAGACACTCTTGATACTTTTAAACATCATTATAGAGATCAATATAAATATAGCAATTTCGAAGTCAATCTTTCAAGATTAGACCTACAATTTCCAAATATTAAGAAAATCCCAGAAAATTTAAAATTAATCTTCAATTAAAAATATCATATAAAGAAGTTATAGATAAAACTAAGAATTTTAAACCTAATAAAACTCCGGGCATGGATGGTGTTATTATAGAAATATATAAACTTTTACCTCCATCTATCACTTCCTTTTTTCACAAACATTTTAATAGAAATTCAATAAAAAGGTAATATTCCTCCTTATTGGAAATATTTGCTAATTACGCCAATTTTGAAAGATAATAAAGATCCCCAAATATGTAGTTCTTATAGACCATCTCTCTTCTAAATAATGACTATACGATTTTCATGTCCATCTTTGCTGACAGATTAAAAAGTCCTTTGACTCTCATAATTAATGATGATCAATCCAGATTTATTTATAATACTAATTCCACCTTAAAAACTGTAAACAATAAGTATAGTATCCATTACATAATGAACTTCCTCAGATAACAATAACCCTCTAAATAATCATTCAAATACTTATGTTCAGTATATTTTAACTGTGGGCACAGTCCACAAGCTTTATAGTTAGAAATGAAGAAACTTGCCTGCTAAATTCTCGTGAATGTGGGGTTGTGGCCTGGTATTAATGAATAGTCCTCAAGTTCATGTTTATGAAGCTCAAGGCCCTTGAATGATAAAATAAGGTGTAAGCCATTTAAGTTTTATTTATAGTTATTTTATAGTTTAACATTTAAAGTGATTACTTTTAACTTTATGCACTTTGGTGAATATCTTATTTTGTTTATATCATGAAAAGATACTTTACCACCCTAATAATACCCCAATCCTCACTAATCTGACTACCCCTTACAAAACTTTACAACTCTTCACTCAGCTAATAATCTTCTAGTTTCCACTATTAAATCTAACAACAAAGCTGGGGACTCACTTTTCATTAACACAGTGGGAAAAGCCTGGAACCAGCTTCCAAGTGAACTTTCTACTCTCTCTTCCACACATCTTTTTAAAAAAACATCTTAAAGAATATCTCAAAACTCACTGGCTTTGTCCTGCACAAACCCTGACTGATTATCCCCTTTACCCATCCTGCTTTCCCTTTACTTCACTTCTCTACTGTACTATGTTGCCTACCTGTACTAACAATTAAGCTAACCTCAAACCAAGAGGTAATATGATCTCTGTCCTAGTACAAAAAAAATACTCTGTGTTTTTTTCCCTCTCAAATATTGTTTATTTTCTGTATTTGATCTTAGTTTATTCCTCACTAAATGACTCTGTACACATTATTTTTTCTCTCAAATATTGTTATTATCTGTATTTGATCACAGCTTAATCCCACTAAATGACACCATACACATTTATCTTAAGTAAATCTATATTTTATATGAATATTGTATAAAAAGTTACTGCCTATGCTTGGAGCTTTTCTCCCCGGGCCTCTACTGAAAATGGACATGTATACAGTTAGACTAGCCTGGTCAACAAATGTGAAATCAAATAAAATAAAATAAATAAATAAAATAAATTAGGTCCAGAACAAAGAAAGATAGGAGAAAAGAGCAATTATTATGATAGGTTGTTCAATGAACAGAGGGCCAATGATGGTTAAGAAGTGGCTTTTATCACCAATGAAAAATGTGGAAGAAGTTCAAAATAATTAAAATACCATTTAAAGCATTTTATTGGAGGAATGTGTTCTGTGTTAACCAATTAGCGAAGAGGGTAGGTGTACTTAATAAGAATAATTCATAAGTTCATGTAGTTTTAAGATAAAAGCCTATTGGACTCAAAGGAGTCACTTCTGCTATTTTTTATTGGTGGAAATGTTGGGGATTCAGCGAGTCACAAAGAATGGCTTGCTTGTGTTAACCAACTGTGTTTTATTGCATTGTATTTAAATGATTATTTGGAGTGCTATTTTCATCTAAGGAAGTTCATTATTTAAAGGATGAAAGCACTTATTGTTTACCATTTTTAAGGTAAAATTAGTATTAAAAGTTATGTTTTTATCATAATGTTCCTGGTGCTGTGATTTTTTGGATTTGTATGGTCTGTGAAGATTTTTTTGTCCTTTGAAGGATTTATTTATAATAGACATATACCTGATAATATTAGAATAATATTAACTCTTTTTGAGCTCTTGAATATTAGAAATGAATAAGCCTTGATAATTGATTTGGACTTTGAAAAGGCTTTTGACTTTTTAAACTGGGATTATTTATTTAAAGTTTTGGATCTTTTTTCATTTCCTTCTTCCTTTATTTCTCTTTTAAATAATATTTATTAACATAATTGATGTTAAACTAGTTCCTTTTACTTTGGAACCTATTCATTTAACTAAAGGTACTAAACAAGGTTGCCCCTTGTCTCCTATTTTGTTTGCACTTGCCATTAAGAATTTGCTATATTAATACAAAATAATCCAAAGATTAATGATATTGATATATATTTAATCAGTACTGCTTTAAAATTATTTGCAGATTATATTCTATTAACATTATCTAATTCAGAGGTAATGCTATCAGAATTAGAATGTTCAATAAAACTTTTTCAAGTAATTTCTGATCTACAATTTAATAAACCAAAATCTAGATATTTGCTACTAAACAAAAAAAAAAAAAAAAAACACGCATTTCTAAAAATCCCACTAGTGGACAACACACCAATTCTCTCGATTATTTGGGTAATTTTTATGTAACACCATACAGAAGACAATAACCAATTATAATAATATCATAAATATAGTAAGTTACACAGATAAATGGAATACAATATGTATTTCCTTTGAAGATAGAATACAGTTATTAAAATTATTTTTCTTTCCAAAATATTATATATAGCTCAAATGTTTTTTATTGCACATGAAAATCATTTAATCAAGGACATACATAAGCTTCTATTAAATTTTCTCTGGTCTCCTACTAAAAACAGAATTTTTTTTTACAATGTATTAGACCATGAGATTAGGGAGGAATGCATTTCCAGATATTGAAATTGATATCAAAGCCTCAATATTTAAATCATTTTGAATTGACTAGATCCAAATTATATCCCTAATTGGAAATCCTTACATTTAATCATCCTATTAAATGAAAATAATTTCTTAGCCAACCTTTCCTTAAATGATCAGTCTAATATATATTTTCTTTTTTACATCACCCAATGCAATATCTGTAAACCTACTAAATTAAATTCTATGAACTTTATTTTTAACACTTTTAGGAAATTTATCAGTGCTGATGCTGATATTAAAATTTGGTTTAAACTTTTAATACCCTTTAGTAATATAAATATATATTTTTTGATAAGCTACACGGACATATATTTACTTCTTGGGAAGCAAAACAATTTCATTTGTTGGCAGCACTGTATTAAAGACCATAAAATGTTAGATATGCAGCAACTTATGAATGACTTTAACTTGTCATCTCAAGATTGTCTACTTTTAGAAAGCATAATAGTTCATTCATTGGATATTTGCAAAAATACTTAGTAACTCTTCCTTTAAATGTAAAGCTAAATTAATAACTTACCTATTTGACTTCTTATATAACAATTCCAATATACAAAACATCACTTCAAAGTTATATACAATTTTAATAAATTACAAATCAAAACCATGACAAGAATTGTTATATCATATTACTATGGGACATATTCCCTGTTTATCTCAAGAATATAAATTTACCATATTATCATCTGTAAAACTTACATTATGGTCACAAAACTGGAGCATATTCACTTTGAAATGTTTATACAGGGCTTTCCTAACTTCAAATAAGGTAGCTAAATTTAGTAAATGTGATAGTATCTCTTGAAGATGTTTATAGTTATGTAAAGCAGATTGGTTGCATATTTTTATGATTGTCATTTGCTAAATCAATTTTAGAGTGACATAGATTACATTTAAAAGCTTTGTTCTTTCTGATTAATTTTCATTAACAAAAGGCTTAATTTTATTTAATGTTAATGATGGCCTTCCTTTGGATAAATATAATCTGTTTCTACTATGGTCAATACTTGTGATTGCTTGAAAATACATTACCAAAACAAATGCAATTCCACCGCTTCACCACTCCTGGAAGACGTTTTATCCTTATTGAGTCAGCCCTAAATGAAACTAAAGTCAAAGAATGCAGTCTATCCCAGTCCTCTCATTAAAAATCCTTGGAAGAAAGTTATAACTCTTATTGAGACTATCCATAATGAATTCTGAAGGCTATTTCTTTTATTTCCTTATTTATTTAAGAATGTATTATTCAGTGTTTATTTTTCTTTCATTATTCTCAGGCCATTGTACATACTGTATTTATTTAAAATTGTTTAATTTAATTATAAGTTTATGTCTAAGAATTTATTATTTTATTATTTATCAGAAAAATAAAAATTGAGTAAAAAAATCATGAAGAGTAAGTATTTTAAAACTGTAGTATAAGACAGAATGCCAAAAAAGGAATTTGTAACAGATATAATATGAATGGCATAAATGTAATCACACATCTACTACAAAGCTTGCCAGTGGTTTTACCCACACAAAAGTCCTTGTAACTAAAGAAAGAAACTAGGTAAACCACTCCAACTATATTACAATTAAGCCACTGCTTACCACCAAATATTTTTCTTTTATGTAAAAATGGACTACTGTTTACTTCCCTACACTACTTACAAAGCCCAGAGGGGTAATTCTATGTACATTTATTAACTAAAATGTCAGTGTGCCCTGAAATGGCTCTTCCAAGAAGGTATTAAACATTTCACTTTTTCATTACTAAAAATAGTGATAACCCACTGTTTTTTTCCAAAATGAGAGTACTTTTGATAATCAACCAGTAGTTTAAAATAACTTCTTTAACACTGCTAGCACCTAAACTGAAGTTACTAAAGAAGCAGCATTATAGATTGTGCTGTTAACACATTTGTGTTGGGAAACTTCCTTATACTTAATGGGTGCAAACTTGTTAAATCTATCTGCCTTGATGTCTTCACAAGCATACTTTCTTTAATGCATTTTTTTAGATGAGCCCACTGGAGGCAAGTGTCTCCTTTCAAGGTAAACCTGGAATCAATGCTTGATTGTAACTTGCTTAGAGTTGCACAGTATACAAACTGAGGTGGAAGGAATCAAACCCAGTAACACTGACTACAGATAACAGTCTGTAAATGGTGGGGAGTATTAATTGTCTCTGCTAGCTGCCAGAGTTTAATCCTGTCCACTAAGTCTTGTTCAAGAAACACAGATGAATAACTCCTAATTTTGCAATTCTGTAATGCTGTGCTGTTAACATTCTTATGGAATGGTTCCCTCTTCCTTATAAGCCTTTTGTTTTCCCCAATGTATGAAAATCATTCATAGACTCTTGTATTATGTCGAACAAAATGAAATCAACACTGGTATGCCACTAATAGTTCTTCCAGTATTTCATTTTACACAGTTCCTAGATGCATGACATACCTATGCATGGAGTGAGGTGATTATTCTACAATATCTTGAAAAAAGGCAAACCAGTTAAGCACTTCTATAGTGCAAGAGTGGTAAGCACTAGGTAGCCTATCTACCACAAGAGTGGTTTCTGGCCCTGGAATTGTAGTTTATTGGCCGTTTGGGCAGTTTTTCCATCTCTTTCAACTTTCTGGTTTAAAAGCCCATGTTTGCACTTATTTCCCACCTTTCCTGTAACTAGTCTAGTCCAGATACAGATTTGCTGTATCCAGGACTGTTTACAAGCATCTGAGCCCCCAAGCATTTCTGTGCTAGAGGGAAGCATTCTAGCTTATCAGTGGGAGTGGTAAGTACTAGGTAGCCTATCTACCACAAGATCCAGGTACAGATTCTTAGTTTTAGCACTTGAATTTGCTTATTCGTGCTCAGCCCTTGTTAAGAATTTGTTGTTAGCACTAAATAAGCTACAAATTACTACAGCACTTAACCTTCCTCTTTATCTAGAGGAAAACAGTTTTTGTACTTACTTTCCTCACTTGCTTAGAGAAAAACAGCTCATATACTTACTTTCCTCACTTATCTAGAGGAAAGTAGTTTTTTATTCAGACATGTCCAAGGGTCAGCTCCCAGTGTTCTCTCCTGTCTATCTGATGAATCTGGGCATCCTGAGGCAATGTACAATTGCCTCATGTACACAGACAACCCTCTCATCCTACCACCCAACACCACAACCTGTGAGAGATGCACTTATCTAGCCAAACTGGAGGTAAAGCTATCTCCAACCAAGACTGAACTTGACAGTCAAGAGAAAAAGATAAACATTTGCTCCACACCACACTCATCACAAAGTCCCACTAAACCTACACCACCAAAATCCACACATAGAAACACAAAAACATTTAAAGAGGCTCTCAATAATAATCTGCTCAAGTAACCAAGACCTCCAAAGCAGAAACACAACCAACCTCCACCCCCCCAACACAACCCAAATGACACATAGCCCACAGACTCAGTGTGCCAATAAACCACAGCCCATAAGGCAAACCAATGTATCCAACACACTGGTCATAGGTGACCCTATAGTCAGGCACACTGATGTCCCACTCACCAGGCTAAACAAGGAGAAGGTTACTATCAGCTGCCTGTCGGGTGCCAGGATCCTCCACATAACCCACGCACTAAGGGCACTCCACAACAAGTACAAATATGACTCTGTCATTGTCCATGTTTGTATGAACAACTTAAAACATGCCTCCCTGGACTACATGAAAAAAGACATGGAAGAGCTCTCCGATCTTGTAGCCCAGGCAGGTAGAACCCTAGTCTTGAGTAGCATCCTGCCATCACCCAGAATGATACTGCAGTACAAGAACAAAATGACTGACTTCAACAATTGGCTAAGCTTCTGGTGTCATTCTAAGGGGATCCAGTATCTGTCTGTCTGGGATGATATGATTGACAGACCATGATGTTTTGCCAAAGATGGCCTGCACCTGTCGCCCCTGGTATTCCAGATACTGGCCACCCCTATAGTGCCTTTTTTTAGGCAAGGTACAAATGACAAATTCACCACCATAACAGGAACAGGCAAGCAAAAACTGAGGGTAATGCTACTCAATGCTAAAAGTTTAAATCTCAAAATGCACTCACTCAAGGCACTCCTTAAAATGGATGCAATGACTAAGACCTGGTTCAAGGCTCTAGAGAGCACCCCTGCATTACCAGGCTATAACTCATACCATACTGTTCGGCCATCTAACCTGGACCAGAACACCAAAGGTGGAGGTGTGTCCATATTCATTAAAGATATCCACACCTCCAGGCTAGTTGCACAGCATAATGCATCCAAGGTTATCCAAGTGCAACTAACTCTCGGCAAAACTGCAATCCAAATTGTAGCTTGCTACAGATCCTCCACCATGCCCCAGGATTCTCACTCCTCTTTTCTTGATATACTGGAAATTATTAGGGTTTAACCAAACACCCTAACAATGGGTGATTTCAACTACCCCACCAATAACTGAGAAAATTACTCATGTACCAACTCCTTCACTCAACACTTTCTGGAATTCATAAATTCCAATGTCCTGGATCAACTTATCCACATCCCCACCAAGGGCAACAATATCCTATTCCTGGTCATTACCAACATGAGTAACCAGTGTTCTACAACTGAAATCAACTCCTCGTTGGTCAGATCTGACCATAAGCTAATCACCCTAGATATCCGCATCCCGCCCCCACCCACCATTAAGGAAACCATGGTAAAAAATTTCTCCAAAGCCAACTTCATACTTCTTAAGACAGAAGTGGCAAACTTCATGACACACATGCAGATGGACAATACAGTGCAACTGCTGAATCCTACATAAAGGCACTCTATAAGCACTTCCATGAGTGCATGGATCGTGCTATCCCAAACAGAACCAAGATGCTATCCTCCAAAAAAAGGAAGCCAGTCTGGTGGTCCCCTGCCATAAACAAATTCTACAACAGAAGGAAGAAACTTTTGCAAAAGAGACTTAAATCCCATGAGTGGAGGAGCTGCCTGGTCAGCCTCAGTAAGAAACTGAGATCCCTTATAAGATCCTCCAAAGCTAGACATGAAAACAAAATCACCACTGATTCTAAGGGCACCCTCAAAGCATTCTATAGCTATGTCAAGAATCTCAATGGCAACACCAAGATCTGCTCTGAGTTACAGCACAATGGCATGAAAATTACATTACCAACTAATATTGCCAACATCCTGGAAGATAGGTTCAGTGCTAACTTTACCCCCCTCTCACCCCCTAAAGGGCCCATATCTATACAGGAAGAATGCAGAGTCCCTGTAATCACATCTATGCATTTAAAAGCTGCACTCTCTAAAACCAAAAACATAGCATCCGTAGGACAGGACAACATCCCAGGCTGTGTTTTACATGAACGTCAGAACAAACTGGCTCCTCACTTAAGCACCATGTTCAATCATAATCTCACATCAGGCTTTGTGCCCACTGAATGGCACACAGCAACAGTTATCCCACTCCACAAAGGGGGTGCCACCACTGATCCTGGGAACTATAGTCCTATTAGCCTGACAAGCCTGATCTGCAAGACCATGGAACGTATCATCATGGAACTCATAAACAAAGACATTGGTAACCTCCAAACTCTGGAACACACCCAGTTTGGGTTTGTGAAAGGCAGATTATGCCTTCTGAACCTGATTGACTACTTTGAGGCAGTCACCAAAGCCGTAGATGAGGGTAAGGTGGTTCACACAGCCTATCTTGACCTCGCCAAGGCTTTCAATACCACCCCCCATTCTGGAATTATAGCAAAACTCATTAAACTAGGTATAAATCCCTATGTCACAAGGGTTGCCAACTGGCTCACTGACAGAACCCACACTATAAAAGTTGCATACTCCAAATCTGACTTCAAATTAGTGGCAAGTGGAGTACCATAGGGTTCAGTCATGGGACCTCTCCTGTTAGGTATCTACTTCTCTGAATTACAGGCTAACACAGAAGGCCACTGGCTAATGAAGTTCACAGATGACTGCAAACTAGGAGCCATAGTCAAGTCCCCAAATGATGTGGACATCCTACAGAAGGGCCTCACTGAGACAGATGCCTGGTGTCAGAAGCATGGTCTCAAGCTCAATGCCAAAAAGTGCATTGTCATCCCCTTTGGTAAAAATTCTGTACCCATGAACTACCACATAAACGGCAGTCTACTTAATGCCAAATGTGTGATAAGAGACCTTGGGACCCAGGTGGACAGTAGTCTCTCCTTTGATAATCACATCGCCAGAGCAGTCAGGAAATCCTTCTATGTGGCACACCTCATCACAAAAGGGTTCTCATCCAGGAAAAAAGAGGTCATTGTTCCCCTCTGTTCGGCACTCATTAGACCCATTATAGAGTATCACACCCCTTTTAGAATGTACCTCACAAGACACCTGCAGCAGATTGAAAGGCCACAGAAGTACCTCACAAAGAGGATAACTGGCCTCAAACAGATGCCCTACACTGACCGTCTGAAAAAACTCCAGGTTTACTCTGTAGCATATCACCTACTCCGAGGAGATCTTTGACTAACATATAAAGCTATGTTAAACCCAGAGCTGTTAGATGTGCTACACCTTAAGAAATCCCAATCCCTCCAAGCTACATGCCCTAGGGACCTAAACCTTGTCACCACAATAAACAAGGCATGCTGGAGGGATAGATTCCTATTCTCCTGGTCACTTCTGAAAAGGGACACTTTGCCCTGTGGGTTTACTTGTCTAACAAATAGATAAAATAAAGTAATAATCTAAAATATGTCCCCTTTACCCCCAATGTCTAGCAATATTTTTCAGAATTCTAGAGTAAAGAAGTCGAGAATTATTTTGGTCTGTTTCTTGTTAAATGTGTGGCTTTCTGTCAAATTGTTCTGGATTGCAGTCACTAAATAATAATAGATGTTTTTGTATTCATTAGAAAATGCTTAGTAATGCAACTTTTTATGTATATAAGAGAACTATTTAGAATCTGTTCCTAATTTTTTTTTGTCTCACATTCTAGAGATAAGAGTTTGAGAGTTCATGGAGAGATGCAATGTGATTCACTGTGTGGCTCGCACAGCAGTAAACTGAAATACACATCTAGGTCATTATTTGCATATTTTTTCATTCTTTTTATCACATGAAAACATTTGAATGTAAGCAGTCATACAGGGGACTGTAATTGAGGGTCACAGACATCTTATTGTGTTTGTTTGTATCCTACATCTTGGAGTAGTTATGGTGTAAAGGAATTAATCAATTGCATTAGAAAGGAGCTTCATCATATGAGCTATCTTCTTTGGGTACACTCCTTTGTTTTCTTGTTTTATTGATTGTTAACACGTTTATTATTTGGCTTGAAAAGAAAATCTGGATAGCATGAAGTCTATGAGTTTATTGTTAAAATATTATGAATGCATTTTTAATTTAACTTGTTTATTGCAGGCATATGGGTGTGAAATGCGTTGTATTGTCCTCCAACACTTTGTCTCGTACATAGTGCAAAAGAATAAGGCACTGAGCTGTTAATAAGATGCTTTCTGTAGTACAGGGTTTAATTCCCTTGGCCTTCATTTGTCTAGTAGAAGTCTGACCATGTGACTTCAACAGACAGTGCTTTTTAGCTGCCCCTGAAAAGGGGCACTTGTATCAATTAGGCTGCCCAGAGTAGTTAGAAAATGTATTACACATTTGCCTTTTGAATTCCTGCACCCTTCAGATAGTTTCTAATCAGTGCTTCACTATATCCTGTTTGATTATGAATCCTAGTATGTCTCTTTCAGTTTAATGGAACACTAGATGCATTTTCAATAAATGTGAATTTCAAAGGAAGAGAAGTTTACCGCTGCTCATGCTAAGTCTTGTTTTCAATGTGAGATTGTTTTGTTTAACAAACTTCTGACAAGTGTTTTGCTGTAAATTTTTAATAAAATATAAATCGCATCCAAATAATAACAATACCCAATTGTTGACCGGATAGATTCACTGGACACTTAACCTCTCCTCAGGAGTCACCCCAGAGCAATAATTTTTTCAGGGTCACACACTAAGCAAATGATGACTGAATGACTGAAACCTCATACCACAGGAACTAGAGTTTACAACCTTAGCCCTCTGTACCAATTGCTATACCTATGTGAGCATTTCCATAGTAAAGAAGACAACAGTATGCACACTGACAGGCATGAATAGTGTTTTATGGTAAATGAGGAGAGACAACCAAGTAACTGGATATTGGTATAGCTTTGAGGGGAGGGCGCTGTTCCATTACCCTGCCTATGGTCCTATTTTGACCATGATCCAGCTCTGCTCTTACTGTTCTGAAAATACATGAGTATTTCGCCTCATACATATGCACTATCTTTTTTATCGATATCCAGGCAAAGGGACAAACCAGCAGCACTGTCTGGTTATATCACTTACTAAGAGTCGCATAGTAGGTAAAAGAAGGTAGAAGAATTAAGCTATATACTTTTTTGACTACAAGAAGAACGTCATTAAGAGCTTAGAGCTTTATTCTTTTGTACTGACAAATCTTCAGTCATTTTTATTTTATTGATAAATCACTGAGGTTTATAGTCAGTCAGTAATGCTGGTCATTAGTGTTTCTTTGCTTTTGTTATTCAAATGTTCAGAAACTGCATGCTGATGCAAAACCTGATCTGCTAACTTTTAAGTAAATTAGAATAGTCTGCCTCTTATCCCTCAACAGTTTTGCAAAATATCTGTGATTTTGTCTCTCGTTATCTTTTTTCTGTTAAATTACTGATGATAATAGTCAGTCAATAAAGTCATTCATTACCTTTTCATTACTTTTATTTTTCAAAAATACATGTCCATGCAACCCGTATTGTTCTATTAGCATTTTAAGTTATTTGTCTGACACTTACATTCATCACCTGCTTCCTATAGTCAAACATACTGGGTTTAATCCCTTTCATCTCCACATTTCTACTGTGCTACTTTCAGAAAATCAGATAACCAGACAGTGCTCATGGATCATCCCGGAAAGGGACACTTTCCTTAGTGGGTCTACGTGGGTAACAGATGTATAAAATTACATTTAAAAATTGTTTCCAATTATTTCTGACTTTCTCCCAAATTCTTACGCAAATGAATTGAGAGATGTTGGTCTGCTCCTTGTAAAATTTGTGGCTACCTGGCAAACTGTTGCAGATTGTGGTTAATAAATAATAACAGGCATGTGAGTTTCAGACTTTGTAGCCTTTGGAAAATGCTAGATACTCCAGAGTTTGTCATTCTATCAGCTATCTAAGTATAAAAGAGAAACATTTTAAATATTTTTCTGATTGGTGTGTCTGTGTCTGATTTCTGAGCTAAGAAGTTGAGAGGGCAGATAGGAATTGCATTATATGGCTCTGCCATCATGGAGCTGAAACTCATTACTGTACCGTTATTTATAAGTTTATTCTTTCACTTGATCTCAAGAAAATATCTGGGGTACACAGTTATATAAGTGGCTGTAAATGATGGGCATGTGTGTGCATGTGGGTCAGAGGTCAGTCAAAGTATTAGCAATAGAGTAGGTAGAATGAAATAACAATTGAAATGGGGAGAAAGGTTAGAATATTTTGTAGCTTAAAATTTATCACTAGAGATACTAAGAGAGAAAGAGAATATGATAACTTTCTTATTCTTTGCATGTTGGACTGACCCTGGACTTTTTCAGATTACTATCAAGTGTCTAATTTTTGAAGATCTGGATGTGTGGTAAAACAAAATATTTTAAAACCGCTGCAGAACTTAATTTTGCTTTACAAATAGTGTAAAAGGAAAATGTTGCACAGTAATTGACTGAAAGTTCTGGCAAATAAAGACAGACTTGGTATCAAATAACTTTTTATATGTTTAATTAACCATGGCATGAGCTTCCTTCTTAGTTGCTGTTAGTAAATGATATAGCTTACTCATAAATTCCATATTGTGTGAGATAGCATAGTTTTCCACATTGTGAAGATGGAAGGTCGACTATGGTTTTATTTATGTATTTATTTATTGATGGTATGTTGTTCATGATACTGTAAGCCTTCTCTTATCTGTATTGTTCAATGTTGACTGCAGTTAAATTTTTTTTTTTTTTGAGGGGAGAGTGGTTGTTACTTGGCTTGCCCTTGGCCTTTTGCAAATTTAGTTGTTTATGTGGAGATTAGTTGTTTATGTGGAGAGTCTGTAATGGTTGAATAACTGGGTAAGTAAAAATATATTGCTGCTACATCTCTATAACTGCTAGATACATTTCCAAATGAGAAATGATATAAATGGGAAATATTACATTGCAACCAAGTGCTTGTTCATAGGTTCATAGGTGTGTACTAGGCCGGTTCTATATTATATGCTTGAAGTTTTAAAACTCTGCCTCTCATATAATCAACAGCATATGAGCGAAGTTTTAAAACTTCGAACATATAATAAAAAATAAAAATGAAAAAACCTACCTGAATGCTCTGAGCAGGGGGGGGGGCAAGCCCTCCCCTGTGCCCCCACACTCTCGCTACAACTCCGAGATCGCACTATAGTGAAGTGAGATCACCGTAGGGAATATTTCCCTTTACTTCACTGTAGTGCAATCTCAGAGTTGACATATTTATGTAGCAAGTGGTGTGGTGGGTTCAAGGGGCTTGCCCGCCTGCTCAGAGCATGCAGGTAGTTTTTGTTGTTTTTAATTTTTATTATATGTTTGAAATTTTAAAACTTTGCTTTTATGCTGTTGATTATCTGAGCATCGAAGTTTGAAAACTTCAAACATATAATACAGACCCTACTAGGCCAATGGTCCTGGAGCCTTTACAAGCCTAGCCCATAGAAGTGCCCTGGCATCATGCCACCATTAGTTCCCAGTGTCTCTATCAAATAGAGCCACTGGAGTGATCCCCAATGTGAACTTTCTATTTCTCATCCACTCATCATGATTTCTCTTGGAAAAGGGCCAATGAGGTGCTCTGCTTGACATGTATGGGAAGTCTATTCCAGCACATGAGCAGTCTCTGGGTTATGAACCTGCCTTTCCAGCATGTTCTGTTGATTGTGATAATGAGTTTGAGGCCCTGGAGAGTGTGGTGTGGAGGGATTGGGATTTCTTTAGGTGTAACATTTTTGACAGGGCTGGGTCAGACATGGCTTTGTAAGTCAAGCAGAGATCACCTCTTAATAGACAATATGAGACAGAGAAAAGCTGGAATTTTTGGAGTCTGTCCATGTAGGGCATGTGTTTAAGGCCTAGGATCCTCTTCGTGAATTACTTTTGTTGCCTTTCCAGCTGTTACAGGTGTTTAGTGAAATACATGCCAAATGAGGAATTATACTCGATGATTGGTCTAATGAGGAAAGAGTAGAGAGAGATTATGACGGCTTTCTTCCTGGATGCAAAACCCTTGTTATTGAGATGTGCCACACAGAAGGACTTTCTAACCACAGTGGCAATGTGGTAGTCGAAGGAGAGGTTGCTGACAACCTGTGTCCCCATATCTCTTATAATGCCTTCAGTGTTCAGTGGGCTACCATCAATGTGGTAATTAGTGGGAACTGAGTTTTTCCCAAAGGGAATGATGACACATTTTTTTACATTAAACGTAAGGCCGTGTATTCGACACCAGTCGTTGGTCTCAGTGACGTCTTTCTGTAGGATGTCCACATCACTTGTGGAGTTAATAATGGCTCCAGCTTGCAATTGTCAGTGAACTTGGTCAGCCAGAGTCCCTCTGTGTTGACCTGGACTTCTGAGAAGTAGATGCCAAACAGGAGAGGACCCAGGACCAATCCCTGTGAGTCTCCACTCATGACTGGTTGGCAGTCTGACTTGGAGTCTGCTACTTTCATACTCTGGGTTCTATCTGTAAGCCAGTTTGCAACCCACCTAGTAATATTGGGGTTGATGCCTAGTTTGGCAAGTGTATTGGTGCATGAGTAGTTTTCCCAGCTGATGGAGGAGTAGTTGAAGTCACCCAGTATGAGAGTGTTGGGATGGACCCTAATAGTTTCCTGGGTGCTTAAGAATGTGGAATGAGCATCTTGGGACATGGTTGGGGACCTAATGCAGACTACGACCTGAATCACCGTCTTACCCACTGTTAGTTGTACCTGAATTATCTCTGATGTGTTATGCTGGGCTACTAGTCTGGAGTTGTGCATATCCTTTATGAATATGGAGATGCTACCATCTTTCTAGCTTCGGTCCATTTTCTGGAGCCAAAAAGTGTGGAATGAGTTATAGCCTGGTAGCACAGGGGTGCTTCCTGATGCTTTAAACCAGGTCTCCTTTTCAGCACAAGTGTCAATGTTCTCCATTTTGAGGAGTGCTTTGAGCGAGTGTATCTTGAGATTTAGACTTCTAGCACTGAGCAGCATGACCCTCAGATTGCATTTATTTACAGCTGTTATGGTGGTAATTTGGTCTTTGGAATATCACCTAAAAAAGGCACTATAGTGGTGGTAGGAGCCTTAGCCAGTATCGGGAAACCTAGGGGTGACAGATGCAGGCCATCTCTGGCAAAGCATCGAGGTCTATCAATCATGTCATCCCAAGCAGACCGATACTGGATCCCTGAAGAATGACACCAGAAACTTAGCCAATTGTTGAAGTCAATCATTTTCTGCTTGTACTGCAGTATCATTCTGGGCTATGGTAGGATGCTGCTCAGGGTTAGGGTCATACCTGCCTGAGCCACATAATCCGAGACTTCCTCCATATCTGTTTTCACGTAGTCCTGGGAGGTACATCTCAGGTCATTCACACCCACATGGACAATGACAAAGTCATACTTGTACTTGTTATGGAGTGAACTGAGTGCATGTATTATGTGTCGGATCCTGGCACCTGACAGACAGCTGACTGTTACCTTCTCCTTATTCGACCTAGTGAGTGAGACATCAGTGTGCCTCACTATCATATCACCTATGATTAGTGCATTGGGCAAGCTGTTTTACCTTAGGGGCTTAGGTTGAGGGGCACACTGTGTAGGTGATCTATGTGTTTTATGATTTGTGCTGTGTTGTGGTGGTCGAGTGCATTTCTGATTTGGAGGTCACTTCTGTTTGGGTAAATTTCTATTGAGAGCCTCCGTGAAGGTGGGTGTGTGGTTTGTGTTTTTATGTGAGAGCTGTGATGGTGGGTGTTCTGGAGGGCTATGTGTTCCATGTGGTGTGGTGTAGGTATTGACCTTCTCCTCTTGACCAGCTATTCCAGTCTTGGCTGGAGAGTGCATGTCTTCCAGTTTGGATATATAAATACATTTCTCACAAGTCTGAGTGTTGGGAGGTAAGAGGAGAGGGTTGTCTGTATACATAAGGCAGTTGCTACACTACCTCAGAATGCCCAAGTTCACCAGGTTAATAGGAGAAAGCACAGGGAACTGACCTTTAGACATACCAGGAGGGATGGTCATTATTAATAAGTACTGGACCTGTTTCCTTATAGGACGTTTAGTGCTGTTAGCACTTATGTGTGCTACAGTCATTGCTATAAGAAACCAGATGAAGTGCTAAGCTAATAAGCTAGTTACCTGCAAGAGAGAAGAAAACTCCGGTAATAGTTTACACTAACTTAGTGGTTGAAGAACTGGGTAACTGTTAAGCAGTTGGAGACAGGGTATCAAAATCATAGTATAAAGTTGCTAATAAATGCTCTTACATTTTGCCCATTTTTTCCACCTCATGAGTGCAGCATTCCAAATTTTGAATATGGAAAGTTGGCTATAGCTGCCGCTTCTTTAAATCTTTTGTTGTAGCCATAGATGTCATGATAATGTTAAACCATACTTAACTGTCTGAAAATGAAGACGCCTCGGTGTAAGAATTAAAAGAGATGTTGTTTTACTTATCCTCAGTCATTAAAACTATAATATTCTTAAAGTCTTCTGCTGAGATTTGTTTACAGACAGTTATAATAACATTCAGAAAACCATAACTGTATCATTTAAAATCCTGCTTAACCAAAAAAGTATTCAAATTTTGAAATGGATGATTGTGAACAGACATTCCCTTTAGAATGCTTCTCCATACTTCTCAACTATCCCTGTAATTACTGAATGCCTGTGATTTTGCTTCAGATTTTTGCCTTGTCCCTTATAATTTCTCCAATTTTCTGATAAATCACTCATGATTTGACTTAGTCTGTATTGCTATAACTTAGAGGTTTATATTACTTATTGTTCACAAAATTCATGTTGATGCAACATCTGTTGTTCTAGCAACTTTTTTAGGTAAATTAAAGAAATGTTGACAAATTGTTCCTCATTTTGCTACCCCATACATTATTTCTGTCTTTTAGTTTGTCCATATTTTTTGACCAAATGAGTTGAGAGATATGGCATTACTCCAAAACAGTCAGATCTAAATTATTTCAATTGCTGTTATTACAACAAACCAGAAATGGAGTGTTAGGCCATTAATGTTGTTGTATTTGCTCTATACAGTTTTTGCTGGAAAACTAACATCATTGCTATTTTCGTGATCTCCATTGTATCTCAGTTATTCCATTATTTCATCATATCTTTGTACTCTATTTTAATGCATCAGAATCATTATGCTATTATTATATTTCAATGCACCTGCCATAGCTTTTTCCCAAAATCTATTTCAAGCTCCCTTTATATGAGTTATGAAAGATATAAGAAAATCATTTTTTTAAGTTCTATGTAAATAGAATGGCTGTGGTATCAGTCATAGGCATGTTGGACAGCTTCTGGAATCTGTTTTCAGTTTAATTTTTGCTTGCATTTCTCTGATTCATGTTTTCAGATCATCTTTTACCTCTTAACAGTACATGTAAATGCTCAATCAAATAAGCCCACTGAATTGCATGTTTTTAACTCTTCCAATTGTTTAAGTCTAAGTGCTTCTTGCTTCTCCTTCAAAGAACCTGCAACAGGCATTTAAACTACTTTTGTTATTTACCAATTTTTGCAGTAAGAAGGTGTGTGCTTTATCATGAATGTTGACAAAATGTGCTATATTTGGTTAATAGCATTTATTTTCATCATGTCTGTAAAAATTAAAATGATTGTAGAATACTGGAATAAACTGGAAATAACTGGAAGAAACTGGAATGAGGCTGGAATGAATGTCTCTGGGCCGGATTCACGAAACCTCCGTATAAGACTTAATATGTCTTACTCGGAGGCTGCAGTTGAACGGTATGACATCAGCATGCCATGAATATTCATGAGGGCACGCTGACTCATCCGTAACTCTTACACGGACTGAGTAGGCAAGCAAGGGGCGTGTCCGACTGCCGAGCAGTCTAAAAGTCCACGCCCCTGCAAGGTTTTAAAAAGCATAATGTCAACAGACAAGAGCGAGTCCGCTCAAATGTACTTGCACCCAACACCACACTCCCTGACACTGTAAAGCCCCATCAGAATGGAAAAAATTATTATTTTTTAAATCCACGATATAGCTGCCCGTATTTGCACTTGTTTGCACGGGTGTGCCCATTACTTAACCACAGTTAGCAATTGTGACATTGAAGAGCATATAAGAACTACTTATGCAAATTAATCCAAATAGCAATAGCGTAATGGTAGAGCGTATGCACAAAGAGAAGGCATTCACAGTTCGAGTTCCACCACTCCCCTTCTTATTTATGTTTTAAATCATTTTTGAAATAATATCAGACAAATATGATTAAAATTTTATTAAAAGCAGTGACATGGCCAATGTATCAGCAAACAAAATATTATTTTGAAAAGACTCAGATATATAATAGCCTGCCGTTAAGCAACGTTTTACACAGCTAAACACAGGTGCCCATAATTTAATAGCGCTATACCCATCTAAACAGAGGTGCCCATAGTTTAATAGCACTTCACCCAGCTAAACAGAGTTGCCCATAGTTTAATAGTGCTTCACCCAGTGCAATAGAGTTGCCCAACATTTAAAAATGCTTTACCCAGCGCAATGTGTTTGAGCAGATGTGCGCACCGCTTCAACCAGGGCACCGTAGGGAACAGAGGAGCAACGTAGAGCTAAGTTGCTTAAATGCAGCAACACCCCCTAGCCTGTCTAGACAGTATTAAAATGAAAGAATGACAAGGCTTGAACCTAGGACCCTTTCCATCATAATTAAAGTACAGAACCACTAAGCCATGACAACATAGGGGAAATAGCCACTATTAACATACATAAACTTAGGAATGGTAGTTTAACCATTACTAAGCAGGTCTGCAGTCAGCCAAGAATTTTACAAAATGGCCAATCACAAAAAAGTGCGGGAAATGTGGCATATTTAAGCCCCACAGGTGGGAATACATGCCATAACTGATTGTAGCTCACATCTGCGGTCAGAATGTCTGGTGTTGGAGAGGGAGTGTGCTTCCGAGCGCAGACTTGGGGCACCGAGGAGTCCAAATACATGGTTTGGCTCCTAGTCCACCATCACGAGGCAAGACTCCTGCAGGGCCAGTTCCAAGGGATGCAGTACAAGGCAGAGGCTTGGAACCAGTTAGCTTGTGACCTCACCAGTGCCACAGGCATTCCGCGGACTGGTGAGCAGGTCCATCACCACCATGCGGACCTGAAGAGACGAAAGGGAGGACCACCTGAACCAGTGGATACAGGAGGCCCGTGGGATGCAGGATGCCCCACAACTGAGTATGTAGCCATGGAATGCAGTATGTAAGGATTTAAAATGGAGTATGTATAACGGATAGGAATGTCTCAATATCCCTTCATTTACTTTACAGCTGCAGGTGACCGTGTTATGAATCAGCAAGCCTATCCTGATAGGCTGCTAAGGCTGTGCCGCCAGGCAGGTTAGTGATTATTCTGCATGTATTGTTATATAAAATATGGGAGAGAGCATGAAAGAAAGTGTTGTAGTCCAATAATACAGCCATAAAATGGACTGAATAAGTCTTCTGCATGTACTGTCAGATAAAAACATTAGAGAGACAGAAAAAGAGTGTAGTAACCCATTAAGAAAGGTAACAAATGTCTGGAATAATATCTCTGCAGGCACTGTCATATACAATAATATGTGAGTGAGCCTGAAAAAAGAGTATGCTAACCTACTAATAAAGGTATAATATGTCGTGAACATGTCTGCCATATATACCGTTAAAACAAATAAAGGAGTGAGCCTGTGGAAAAGTGTGTAATGTCATTAATAAAGGTCTAAAACCCAGAGTGTGTCTGTTTCACTTAGTATGAAATGTTGTTGTACCCTTGCATTATACAAATAGTAATGTGTTAGAAAGTGCTGGAAACCCAGAGTTCTGCAGTCCCATCTAAAGTGGGTGATAGAAGTGCTAGTAGCTGTGAAGTAAATATACAGTCCTCAACAGTCAGTTACTGGCTGGCATGCATACGTAAATCAGGCACATGAGTAGCATGCTAATATGTTCCCCAGAAATGTAAGTGTGCTTCAATAAATGCAGGGTTCTGTACAATTAGAAGTGAAAATGTCATGTGAAAACATCCAGATATGTAGATAAAGAAATATAAATGCAACCATGAAATATGTAGCAATAACAGCTGCATCCTGGACAGTTAGTTTGTGAGATATAGGTCAAGTATAGATTGAAGTAGCCAAACCCACTACACAACCTAATGCATGGTGGCAAGTGTAATAATACATGTAGGGAATATACACCTGCAGTCACTAGGAATGTAGTGTAGAGTAAAAGTGTTTATAAGATGTTAATGGAGGTTTTTTCTACACCCTACTGTTTGTGCATAAACCATGCAATTCCACACCTCAATGGGTATGTGTAATCTTAAATATTTGTCGGGATATATGTCTCATTGTTCCATAAATATTTGCACTCATGTTGATGCATGTGCCCTGTTCAAACACCACGTTCATGGTGGCCTGTTGCTACCAATCATCCCTGCATGCAGGTGGAATAACCACTGTTGTTCAATATATGCATGTGTTATGTTTGCTGTTCAACTGTTGGAACTGTGGTGTGTTGGGTTAATGGGAATATTACTGCATGCTGTTACAACTAATCTGGAATGCTATTGTTTATGTTGTAATGAAACACACCGAATCACAGAATGTATGGGAAGGCCAGTCCCAGTGGACCCACCTGTCCCTCCTCAGTTGGCGAGTGCACCTGGCACCAGTGGCTCTGGTGCCCAGCCCAGACTCCCCTCCTCCATTGGTCCTGTGCCACTTTCAGGTGGAAGCGCTGCAGGGGATGGGGCTCGTCCCCCCGTGCAAGCGTGGGCAGAGAAGGGCCACCCGTCACCCTTTGAAGGGTCTGGGCTGTGGTGCGTAGGGAGATCCAGTGTTCAGTCGCTGATCCCCTATGCCAGCTTGAGGCGAGAGTGGCGCGTCTCATGGGTGAGCCTGCCCATCCTACTCAGCCCCCAACTCAGCCACCCCCGGGGCTGTGAAGGTGCAGTGGTGACTGCCCATGGGTGGGGATCTCAGTTCCACTGTTACCATCTGTGGGCTCATAGGCTTGCAATTTCCAAACAACCTTCCTCGTCAATTTTGTTCACCCACCCCATGTGTCAAATTCCACCCCTGTATGCATCTTGTTTGTCTTGTCTGTTTACCTCCCCAACCTACCTCCCCAAATATACCTACTTCCCCTACCTCACTTACCACTCTCACCTGAAAAAAAAAAAAAGGGCAATCTGTACCTGAAAAAAAATTACGCCCCATACATAGTTTCCCATTTTGCACACATGTCCATAGGACATGTACACCGATAATTCTAATTAGTAGTGCAAGAAACTTTGTTGTCCTCACCCCTCTCTCAGGGGTGGAAGGTCTCAAAACTCACTCCAAATTTTCAACATATGCACAGCTGTTGCTGTTAAAGAAATGGGCAGCTATTGCCTTCCCTACACCCTTCCTGCACATCCCGAACTTGTTTTCCTACTGTCTTTCCCTCTCTGTGCCCCCTTTTTCACCACTTTCCTATCTCCCCATTTTCTTTTCTTTAAAAGAAATTAGCGCGGGGGTTAGTGGGAGTAAGCACTTTTAAGCAGTAGTTAGCAGGGGTGCTCGAGTGTGAGCTTGTGTGTGCTTAGCTAAGCATCGCTAAGCATAGCGCAAACCCACGCCAACTCACTTACAACTGCTTAAAAGTGCCTTAGTCACTCTGTATGACAAGGCCCTTGTATTGCTCAGCAGCAAAATAAAATACCCTTGTCAGTCTCAAACCCCACACCTTGGGCTCACCAGTTTGCATGATGTACCATTAAGCCACAGCAGATATACAACAACTTGGTGCTGAAAGAAATATTACATGCATTACAAGGAGTGCATGTAAAGGGAAAATAGGAAAGCCATAGGAATACATTGCAATAAAGAAATATGACATGCATTACAAGGAGTGAATGTAAAGGGAAATAGGAAAGCCATAGAAATACATCGCAATAAAGAAATATAACATGCATTACAAGGAGTGAATGTAAAGGGAAAATAGGAAAGCCATAGGAATACATTGCAATAACTACTGTTGTATGCCAGTTAATTCCCTAATTCCAAAATAAAGTACATACTCCCATGTATCCAGTGTTAGCATTAGGAGGTGTGAGTAAACTTACACACTGAGAAGAGTGTACTGGAAGAAGCAACAGTCAGGTTTCAGCACAACATGCATTTCACTGGCTACAACCCAGCTTCAGATATGAGACATATACCAACCTTCTGACTGACACAACAGTGTCCACAGCAAACAAGCATGGTCCCCACCTTGCAAAACTGAAAGGCCTATGCCTACCTAAAATATCATTTTATAGCAGTGTCCTGAAATCACAGTGAGAACTGCAATTACCACACAGCAGGTGCATGCAATCACTAAATGGTGGGCACCAATTGGTGCAGAGGCCATCACATGCACATGTGCAGATACCTACAAAAGCAGCTTGTACTTGCTGTCCACACATGCAATAATATCATTGCAGCAACTGGAGAGAGAGAGAGAGAGCGAGCGAGAGAGAGACAGACAGACAGACAGACAGACATGCAAACAAACAAACAAACAGAGGCAGTTGGAGACATCAACCGACCAAAACAAAAAAAAAACAAACAAACTGAGGCAGTGGAAGACACCAGCCTAAACAAAAAAAAAACAAAAAAACAATATCAACAGGTACAACAGGCTGAGGTGAGAAATACAAAGGTAAGGTATGTAACACAGATGTATTTGCTGGCATCCGAATGATGTGTCTGAAGGGTACTCTACATTCTGTGAACACTCCTTATGTGGTAGCAGTCCGTATCTATATGTATATGCAGATGTCCATAGGGCAAGGGACATACTGCAACTGTTAGTGAAGGCTGGACATATATATGTATTTGAAGGTTGCTATGTGCACATATCTATGTAGGTTGCAGTGTGTGGCATTGAAAACAGCAAGCAGTGCAGGTATATGTCATGCGGTGGTTAAATGCTGTGGGACTGAGTTACAGCCAATGAGGTCTGCTACGGCTATATCGCCTGAGGACAGCAAAATGCATTCTGCACAACACTGTGCAGTATTATTACATAATTGTATGTCTCACAACTGTTCCATAATTGATATTCCCACCATGAAAGGTGGGCAGTATATGTGCATATATGTGCATGTATATGTACAGCAGTGACTGCTTACAAGTATGTGTGTATATATGTATATATATATATATATATATATATATATATATATATATATATATATATATATATATATCTATACATATATATGTATACACACACACACACACACACACACACACATATATATATATATATATATAGATATATAGATATATACATATATAGATATATATAGATATATAGATATGTAGATATATAGATATACACAAATATAGATATATACATATATACATATATAGATATATATGTAGATATATAGATATATACAGATATATATGGATATCTATGGATATATATAGATATGTATATATATATATATATATATATATATATATATATATATATATAGTGAGAGAGGGAGACACAGAGTCAGACGTATTGCAACAGGTGCCTGGTGACCAAGGCATGGACTGAACACCAGTGTTGATACTGCAGTGCTATACCCCATTCCAAAACACTTTACCCACTAACTACCAGATAGGTGGTTGCCTGACTAACACTGAAGGTGTCAGAAGGGAACATGGGACACAGGTGGACAGTAGCCTCCCCTTTGATATTTACAGTGCCACACTAGTCTTGTAATCTGTCTACGTAGTACGTGTCATCACAAATGATGTGTCATGTACGGAAATATAGGTCAGTGTTCTGCTGTACTCATCACAATGCTCCATGTGGTATGTACCTCACATGACAACTACAGCAAGTGGAAAGGCCACAGACATACATTGCAAAGGGTAATACTGCCCTGAAACACATACCCTATGCAGACTGACTCACATAACCACAGCTACAGTGTGTTGCATACCGTGCACCCAGAGGTTACCTCTGCCGAACATACAGAGGTATGCCACACCCATAGCAGTCAGACAACCACCATGTCAACACCTCATAATCCCACCGGGCTACATGACCTAGGTCCCTAATCCCCGCAACCTCACTAAACAGCATGTGCTGGAGGGATAGGCTCCTATTGGCAAATATACCATACTCTGGAGTAAACCACCCAGCATGAACAAACAAGGCTCCTCAGTAGCAGATGTCAGACATACCTCTGATGATTGTCTGGGGGGATAGGTAACACACTCTGGGAATCACCTCTGTTTATCCGGTTGACAGGAGGACGTGAAATCTAATTACATGTGTGTCAAAGGCTAGGGTAGCATATGGCTAGTCTGCTGTAGGCCCCAGGGACAATAGCGCATTACCTACTTATGACACAATGCACACAGACATGTACACAATGCAATACCTGCTATGTGAGGTGGAATGAGTGTGACAGTGAATGTGTGCAAGGTCTGTAACGGTGTGATAGCTAAGTGTGTGGTTGTTTCTGTCATTGTCATTTGTGTCCTAAGTGTGAGGGCAGAGAAAGATGTGTCAGTTATTGGGATGCAGACATAGTAGGATGGTATATGTTGTGACATAGTTCCTTGTGTACAACTGTGGTGCCCCATCATAGGCTGAAGCAATACATGTATGCTCAGTAAGTGGTACTGCTGGTGAATCCAGCCGACATTTGAACTGTTGTACCACCTGAAGCTGTAGGCCTAAACAGCACAGTATGGTGTATGTTCACATTCCCTGGTAACACTGTCTTGTGTGTTTCCTGTAGTCTGCACAGATTACATTCCTCAGGCATAGGTATCTGTAAGTAGGGGCACACAGTACTGTAAGGTACACAGGAAATGCTCATCTGTGTCAGCATACATTTGTGTGTTGTATGAATGTCTGATGTGTGTGTAATGATGCCTGTACCATGTCCGCAATCACATGTGTGATGCAGGGTTTGTGTGTGTACCTAGCAACATGTATACTCTGTTACAGCAGTATGCCAGCTATATTAACAACTGTGCACATATGTTAGGTAGGGGCATGGCATCAACGACTAGGGTGGGTTACTGGTTATACTGTAACTGTACTTCACATTCATTGCAATGGATGACATATTTCTGCATGCATTAGCTTGATATGTACCCCCCTGGCAAGGCTGTGCATTGGATCCCAAGCAGTGAGCCGAGTACTTGTGTATACTGGTGTGTCATATGGAGTGTGGCAGGCACTGTCAGCCAGTTTGGGCTGAGCGCTGATATGTGGTATTGAATGTGCGTATCCTCTGACAGACAAACAGATGCTATATATGGCAGTTAACTGATATCTGTACTGTATAATGTTAAGTGTGCCACATGACTTGCTCACACATATCTCTTACTTGTCTTCCAGGCTTATGGCTCATCACAGGAATCCCTGCTACACAAACGCAGAGGAACAGGAAAACCACCACAGCCTGGTTCAGCACTATACCCTGCTGTTTTACAGGGCCAGCCAGCACCAGTAGGAGCATACTGCACTGTGGCAAGAACTTGTTCATTGGGTAAATGACATAGGCATGCATAACCGGACATATGAGCAAGTACGCCATCACTGCAGTGATTTAATTAGACATGTCCAGCGGCATGCGTCTGATATCCACAGACAACAGCTTGCCACAGGTGGTGGGGTGGCCATACACCCCCCCCTCACCAGAGTGAAGGAACTGCTGCTAAGTGTGGTGGCTCCTGGCCTACAGCAGCAACAACATCACACATGTGTTGTTATGGAGGCCTTAGCCACCCCAGCAAGGTGACATGGAGCATGCAGGTAACATGCCCTAGCTGTAGACTATCCAATATTACCTGTGTTGTTAGATTATGCATGTGTGAGCTGTGTACTGTGTTTAGCAGTTGTGCTGCCTATTGTGTGCAATACTGATAATTTGAATAGTATCTGTACACCTATGCCTATTGTTCTACTGTAGTTTAGCACACTCACAGTAGCAATGCCACAGTTGTGGCCACTGACAAACTGTGTCATATTCTTGCAGGTCCCTCTGGTGTGACAGCAGGGCAGACGTTACATGCTGGTGAGTGTGTTAACACTTCAAACTTGGTATTGAACTGTGCATGTCATAGGTGAGGTGTAGACCATGTACACATAACATACCTACACATAATGCATGCTGTGCATGTTTGCTGTGAGACATGACACATCTCAGTAATGTCAGTAGCTGCCTCAATCACATGCAATGCACAGAGCATCAGACACAAATGTGGCAACACTGTACTGCACATTGGATAGGCGTAGTTGACACACATGTACACAACATAACACATTTGTCATACGCAGTACACCTCAACATGCTACACATAGTGTAACCGGACACCCGCTGCCAGGTCACACTTCAGTATCCCACATATCATCCACACACCACACATAATATACCTGAGGGGTAGGGGCCTAGCATGGGGCTGTGCAACACTCCTCAACACATAACACAGTCATGTTAGGCAATGCTCCCTATTGGGCACCTCACACACCCTTGTGCAACATGGCTGTGTAATTGTGAACTTAGCCACGGCACTGCGGTTCAGGTACAGCATGCTAGGCGGTGGTCTAGCACACTTTAATGGCCTTGAGTGACCACATGATGCATGATGATGATGATGGCTAATGGTACTACACCCCATACTGTTACAATGGCCATGTCCAGGATTGGTATCCCATCATGTATACATGCACCACTCATCCCGTGTGTGTACATAGCATGCATGTGCTACACCTGTGTCCACAATTATCTGCTACAGACACAGACACTGCAATCAGACATGGAAATCCATTTGACACACAGATAACACATGCGGCTATGGTATGTATACCTGTGTGTGATGGTGCACAGGACATTGCAGAGCTTATAATACTTGCACAGAAATGTCGTGTCCTTGTACACATTGTGTTCCAGGGTGTAGGCAATCACTGAACATGTACACACATGCACCACAGCCATGTACACTGTCATTAACTATGGCTGTCTACATTCTCACTGCATGGACTTGATCAACACTTATTCTGCATGCTGACACGTGTGACGTGACTGTTTGCCTAGTGATACTGTCACCCACCTTCAATCAGTATTGAGTATGATTTGGATTTCTGTTGTGTGTGTGTATCTGCTGTAGTGAGGAGTGTGCATGTGTTCCTGTGTGCATGTGTTCCTGTGTTCCTGTGTGCATGTGTGCATGTGCAGACCATAACGTGTGTTTCCTGTCTTCCTCTCACAGGTGCTGAGGTAGGGGTTGGCGAAAGCAGCAGGCGACCTGAAGCCACTGCCACGGATATTGGTGATGATGACACATGTATTTTGGCACATGGAGATTTGACAGGGTCTGTCGTGGGTCCGCCAATCGACAGTACACAGCGTTCAACCCCATCTATGCGCACACTCATACTGCCATTACATCCCTCACCACCAATGGCCATAGGGGAGGGACAGCATACAGTTGGCATTGACCAGGAGAGTGTGGTACCCATGGCACGTGCATCCCCTCACAGCAGCCATAGCCGTAGACCCAGAATGGTACCACATAGGCGGAGGTCCAGGTTTCTTGGGGGAGCACCACTTGACATATTGCCCCTGGCAGGTGTGCCCTCACAGGTCTTATGATGACCACTATGTTCCGGGTTTTAAAGCAGGCTCAGGCACGTATGGAATGGTACACCAAGCAGGGACTTAAGGGCGCAGAGGCCACATTACACCATTATCAATGACAGCATCTGTGACCTTGCCGGTGCCATCTGGACATACACCGAGGTCATTGATAGACGTTGGGGGGAGACAATAGATTCCCTCCACAACATGTCTTCCTCGAGCCAGGACCGTGCAGGATGGTTGCGACATCGACGCAGAAGCATGCCAGCAACAGCAACAGCTGGCAGTGGTCGCAGATGGCCCACAGTTCACAGCCACTCCCGTAGTGGCAGTACCAGCCCCAGCAATGCTGGGGCTGGCCTGTCCATTGTCCATCCCAGTAGACCATGTGCACGTGGCTCTGGCCAGTCCCAGCAAGGACATGGGTCCAGTCGTCATACCTCTGCCTCTGATGACAGTACCCAGTCAGGGTTGGTACCCGATACTGTCCGTAGCACCCCTGCCAGGCACAGATACTGTGTCCGTGGCTGGAGACAGTGATCTGTACAGCCAAGCAGGTACAGTCTGTGGCTGTCCCACAAACCACCGTATATGGCAGCCACATAGTGCAGCTGTGTGCATGCAGACACACACATTAACTAAACAACAAGGGCTCACATGTACACACACACATTACATCAACATTGGCCCATGCTGTACTGTTGTCCCTCACACACACACACACACACACACACACACACACACACACACACAGACATGTCGATTGAATGGGTCAATGTCAGGCTCTGGCAAACAACAACACACCCTCTGCATATGATGATACCTATGCCGCCTCCTGTCATCTGCATTATCGATGGAGGGACAGGCTAACATGGTGCTGATGCACAGGGTGACACTGTAGCAGTGTAGCAATAATAGCAAGTTGTCAACAAGGAAGTGTAACTACGTCCTTGTAGGTATATCTGAGCAGACATTATGCATCAAAGCTCTGTTTGTCAATGTAGCATTGTTTACACCACTGTTAGGTCTGAGTATGTATTATCCACCCATGTGCCACTTGGCTGATGTGTGATGTGTTGCCAGCATGTGTTAGTGAGTGGACAGTACGTATGTGATGTGTTCAGTACAGATTAGCAAGTGTACATCTGTGAACATGGTGGGTGCTCACTGTCTGGATGTACATGCAAAGTGGACACATGGGATGTGTGGCATACCCTGTTGTACACATTGTTAACATCTCATTGCATCTTTCAATGGCCAGTATGCATTCTACTACAGTTATGTAATAATGTGGGTAGACCTGTGTATGACATGGGTTGACACTATGCTGCGGGTGATACCATTAATATCAGTCAATGATTTGCGGTCTGCTAGTATACACAACCTCAACAGCATGACTATAAACAATCATTGGATGATGTCCTGACAAATGACACACAGTAGTAGGGAACCCAGTATCAATTGGATCCTTCTGGTGCTACACTATAACACTAACCAGTGGTGATGACCGCCACCCATTACTGTGACCACACCTGTGTGTCATATAGCCCCCTTAGGTACATGCAGACACACTAGGGATGTGTCCATCCAAATCTGAGAATGCATGGATTTGCCTACAATGCATTCCCTGGATGGGACGCATGTCCTACACAAGGGTATCATACAGACAGATACCTGTTGTGTGATACATGCTGTACAGCAGTATGCCGACTATGGCATAGTCATCCTCATGTACTAAACATACTACCCCATCAGTACCACACAGGTGGTAGACCTCAACATGTATGTCGGGTACCATTGTGTACATACAGACCCATGTTATGTCATGTGTCCCTTGGTATCCACATATCCATAGGTATTGTGGAGTCCCAAAGTGTATCACATAAGACATTAGAGGCCTGAATGCATATCCACAAGGCAGTCATACACCTATATAGACTGTCCATTCTTGGCAGACTTTGTTGTGTATGACCATGTCTGACATATACCCCAAGCAAATACCCTCACTCACACTACTCTTAAGTAACTGTCATGGGTATGTGTGCCACAGATGACCTTGGCCACAGAACACGACAGTGGATGGCCGTGTCACATACACACATATGTGACCTACGATCTGAGAAGCAGCAGCATAACCTGTCAATAGAAATAAATGTATTCATGTAGTATGCAGGCTTCACACCTATGTACTGATTGAGTGGACATGTACACATATATATTTGCCACGCAGATACCTGATGTCTGCAATGCACTTACTGTTGTCATCATACTATGTCATACCATAGTAAAAGCAGAACCCACACCGCATTAACCAACAGTGACACACACACAATCAGCATTTGCAGGATTCAAACCCCTACCTAACTATGTTATGATACTAAAGAGAGACACATTAACAGGACGCGCTATTTGTTTTACTGGCTGTTTTTTTTTCTCCTGCAGTATTTGTAGGATGGTGACATCATCAGACTTTCTAAAAAGGAATGTACCTCCTTTACTGAGTTTTCCCAGTCTCCAAAAAGGGAACTACTCTTAAAGGTAACTGCATGCATACACCCCCCCCCCCCAACACACACACACAGTTTGCAGAATTGAAACCCCTACCTACCTATGCTATGATACTGGAAAGAGATGCATTAACACAGCGCACTATTTGCTTTACTACCTGGCTTCCCTTCTCCTGCTGTATTTACAGGATGGTGACATCATCAGACTGGACATGGTGATGTGTGTACACTTTGTTTTATGCCATTCCAGGAATGGTCCATGTGGGTCAGCAGGTGTCAACAGCTTGAACATGACCTCAGTATCCTTACCTTGTGTGATCTATCTGTGGACACATTGACATTCCATCAAATGTCAACACATATTTATGCACAGCTTCTTGGTTTTGTGGATACTACATGTGTCTGGGATGTTGATAAAGGGCTACATGTGTAGATGTGTTCATTGATGTATGTCCTAGGTGGCTGCCTTGCAAACAATCTAGCATGTTTGGGAACCAATTTCCACACATGAACATACCACAGTTGGTAGGGTTGTGTGTGTGTCAGCTTCCAATAGCTCTGTTTATGACTGCAACCATGATGGACTCCATGACCTTGCAGATCAGACCTCATAGGCGTACTGGACCTGACTTTCCATGGTGTGTTGTGCACCAACACTTCTGGGGAGTGCCATATGCAGCTGTGACACATTCAACGGTTCCACATCCTGTGTAGGTGGTGCAGCTCAGCTGACTGTTCAGGTGCATGATCTGTTTGTTCTGTAGTTTGTGCATGACACATATTGGGAATCATTGTATTCCACCTGCTGCCATGCTTTTGGCAGTGGGGGTAGCTGCTCATCCATTCTACATGTGATATCTCCTGGTATGATGATGTGGACTATTGTCAGTGGGGGATGGGTATGGACATATGGGCCTGTCTGTCATGATGTTGGCATTGACACTCAGGTACAGTTGGCCCTGACTCAGGACATATATGTGTGTACATTAATATTGATGACATAGCTGAAGGAGGTGTCATGATTCAGTCTGGACTCCTTCTCAGCTCCTCTTTACAAAACACTAACGAACATGAGCACTAATCCCTGTTATACTCTTTTACATGCTTAACATCCTACTGATCCTTTGTGATCAGGCTACAGAGTATGTCATGATAATATCCTGGCATGTCCAGGGGTCGGTTTTGTGTGTACTCTTCAGTCCAGCTGGTGGATATTGTGATATTGACACAATGTCACATCTGCCTCATTTACACAGACAACCCTCTCCTCCTCCTGACAAACTCAGATATATGTGTGAGATGCACCTATATAGACATACAGGGAGCTGAACTCTCTCGACCCATGACTGACATAGTCTATCAGGTGGTGAAGGTAACCACACACACCACATATCAGTCTTACATATCCTCTAGCAACAGCACTCAAACGACATTAGCACACATTGACATACTCGGATGCTGTAAATGTACTCTACCTAAGCAGCAGAGACCTCCAAAGCAGACACACACACACACCTGCTACTCCACTACTATACCCACATATCACAAAGTTCACAATGTCAGTGTGCCACACAGTCACTGCCCTTCGGGCTAAACAACAGACCTACTACACTTGTAATAGGTGACACTTATGTTCAGACACACTGACGTACCACTCACCAGCCCTGACAAGGGATTAGCCACTTTGGGCTGTCTGTTGGGTGCCAGGATCTGCTGCGTAACACAGACAGTCAGGTCACTCCAAAGCAAGTACAAGACTGGCACCATCATTGTCCATGCTGGTGTGTGCAACCTCAGACGTTACTCCCTGGACCACATGACATGATACATGGAGGTACACTCTGATCATGTAGCCCAGGCCAGTATGACCCTGACCTTGTCTAGCATCTTACACCCACCAATTATGATGTCACAGTATATGGACACACATATCACATTTAACAGTTGGCTAACAAATTTGTTTCATTCATAGGGGATACAGTGTCTGTCAGCATATGGTGACATGCTCAACATGCCACGTAGCTTCACTAAGGACAGCTTGCACTTGTCACCCTTGGACTTTGGTATGCTGGCTAAGGCTCTTGCTACCACCAGAGTGCCTTTTTTAAGCAGGGCTCAGAAGACAAACCCACCTCCATAGACATTACAGGTTAAATGAAACTAAGGGTAATGCTGCTCAACAACAGTTGTGTTAACCTCATATTGTGGCCACTCAGGACTCTCCTCAGTATGGAGGAGAGCAATATCTGTGCACTGACAGACACCTGGTTCAGGCTCGCTTATGCACACCAGCACTACCAGGTTATGTTTCATACCATGCTGTCTGACAACAAGACTTGAAACAGACAACACAACTAGGGGGAGTATCCATATACATCACAGATACACACACCTCCAGGTTAGTAGCACTGCACAAAGCATCACAGACCATATATATACAACTACCATTGTGCAATACTGCCTTTCAGTTTTTTGCCTGCTACAGAACACACTCCCAAACTCAGGAACCACACTCGTTTTTTGTGGGAACTATGGAGAATATGAAGGTCTCCACAGACACCATTATATTGTGTGACTTCATATACACACATATTGACTGGGGATACTACTCAAGCCCTGATAACCTAACCCAGCAGTCACTACAATTTGTGGACTCATATGCTTTGGCACAACCAGTCAGCACAGCCACAAGGGGGGAATACATATTGGACCTGCTCATCACCAACATGGGGACTCTATGTTCTACACCAGCGATATACCCCTCATTGGTAAGATCATCAATGACAGCATCTGTGACCTTGCCGGTGCCATCTGGACATACACTGAGGTCATTGATAGACGTTGGGGGGAGACAATAGATTCCCTCCACAACATGTCTTCCTCGAGCCAGGACCGTGCAGGATGGTTGCGACATCGACGCAGAAGCATGCCAGCAACAGCAACAGCTGGCAGTGGTCGCGGATGGCCCACAGTTCACAGCCGCTCCCGTAGTGGCAGTACCAGCCCCAGCAATGCTGGGGCTGACCTGTCCATTGTCCATCCCAGTAGACCATGTGCACGTGGCTCTGGCCAGTCCCAGCAAGGACATGGGTCCAGTCATCATACCTCTGCCTCTGATGACAGTACCCAGTCAGGGTTGGTACCCGATACTGTCCGTAGCACCCCTGCCAGGCACAGATACTGTGTCCGTGGCTGGAGACAGTGATCTGTACAGCCAAGCAGGTACAGTCTGTGGCTGTCCCACAAACCACCGTATATGGCAGCCACATAGTGGAGCTGTGTGCATGCAGACACACACACATTAACTAAACAACTAAGGCTCACACGTACACACACACATTACATCAACATTGGCCCATGCTGTACTGTTGTCCCTCACACACACACACACACACACACACACACACACACACACACACACACACACACACACAGACATGTCGATTGGATGGGTCAATGTCAGGCTCTGG
Organism: Protopterus annectens; assembly: GCF_019279795.1. Classification (NCBI taxonomy): domain Eukaryota; kingdom Metazoa; phylum Chordata; order Ceratodontiformes; family Protopteridae; genus Protopterus; species Protopterus annectens. Next base: position 1,196,200,516 of record NC_056733.1, read on the forward strand.
CAAACAACAAAACGCCCTCTGCATATGATGAATCCTATGCCATCTCCTGTCATCTGCATTATCAACGGAGGGAAAGGCTAACATGGTGCGGATGCACAGGGTGACACTATAGCAGTGTAGCAATAATAGCAAGTTGTCAACAAGGAAGTGTAACTACGTCCTTGTAGGTATATCTGAGCAGACATTATGCATCAAAGCTCTGTTTGTCAATGTAGCATTGTTTACACCACTGTTAGGTCTGAGTATGTATTATCCACCCATGTGCCACTTGGCTGATGTGTGATGTGTTGCCAGCATGTGTTAGTGAGTGGACAGTACGTATGTGATGTGTGCAGTACAGATTAGCAAGTGTACATCTGTGAACAAGGTGGGTGCGCACTGTCTGGATGTACGTGCATAGTGGACACATGGGATGTGTGGCATACCCTGTCGTACACATTGTTAACATCTCATTCCATCTTTCAATGGCCAGTATGCATTCTATTACAGTTATGTAATAACGTGGGTAGACCTGTGTATGACATGGGTTGACACTATGCTGCGGGTGATACCATTAATATCAGTCAATGATTTGCGGTCTGGTAGTATACACAACCTCAACAGCATGACTATAAGCAATCATTGGATGATGTCCTGACAAATGACACACAGTAGTAGGGAACCCAGTATCAATTGGATCCTTCCGGTGCTACACTATAACACTAACCAGTGGTGATGACCGCCACCCATTACTGTGACCACACCTGTGTGTCATATAGCCTCCTTAGGTACATGCAGACACACTAGGGATGTGTCCATCCAAATCTGAGAATGCATGGATTTGCCTACAATGCATTCCCTGGATGGGACGCATATCCTACAAAAGGGTATCATACAGACAGATACCTGTTGTGTGATACATGCTGTATAGCAGTATGCCGACTATGGCATAGTCATCCTCATGTACTAAACATACTATCCCGTCAGTACCACACAGGTGGTAGCCCTCAACATGTATGTCGGGTACCATTGTGTACATACAGACCCATGTTATGTCATGTGTCCCTTGGTATCCACATATCCATAGGTATTGTGGATTCCCAAAGTGTATCACATAAGACATTAGAGGCCTGAATGCATATCCACAAGTCAGTCATACACCTATATAGACTGTCCATTCTTGGCAGACTTTGTTGTGTATGACCATGTCTGACATATACCCCAGGCAAATACCCTCACTCACACTACTCTTAAGTAACTGTCATGGGTGTGTGTGCCACAGATGACCTTGGCCACAGAACACGACAATGGACGGCCATGTCGCATACATACATATGTGACCTATGATCTGAGAAGCAGCAGCACAACCTGTCAATAGAAATAAATGTATTGATGTAGTATGCAGGCTTCACACCTATGTACTGATTGAGGGGACATGTACACATATATATTTGCCATGCAGATACCTGATGTCTGCAATGCACTTACTGTTGTCATCATACTATGTCATACCATAGTAAAAGCAAAACCCACACCGCGTTGACTAACAGTGACACACACACACAATCAGCATTTGCAGGATTCAAATCCCTACCTAACTATGTTATGATACTAAAGAGAGACACATTAACAGGGCGCACTATTTGTTTTACTGGCTGGCTTTTTTTCTCCTGCAGTATTTGTAGGATGGTGACATCATCAGACTTTCTAAAGAGGAATGTACCTCCTTTACTGAGTTTTCCCAGTCTCCAAAAAGGGAACAACTCTTAAAGGTAACTGCACATATACACACCCCCCCCCCAACACACACACACACAGTTTGCAGGATTCACACCCCTACCTAACTATGCTATGATACTGGAAAGAGATGCATTAACACAGCACACTATTTGCTTTACTACCTGGCTTCCCTTCTCCTGCTGTATTTATAGGATGGTGACATCATCAGACTGGACATGGTGATGTGTGTACACTTTATTTTATGCCATTCCAGGAATGGTCCATGTGGGTCAGCAGGTGTCAACAGCTTGAACATGACCTCAGTATCCTTACCTTGTGTGATCTATCTGTGGACACATTGACATTCCGTCATATGTCAACACATATTTATGCACAGCTTCTTGGTTTTGTGGATACTACATGTGTCTGGGATGTTGATAAAGGGCTATTCAAAGTCTATGTGACAAATGTGTAGATGTGTTCATTGATGTATGTCCTGGGTGGCTGCCTTGCAAACAGTCTAGCATGTTTGGGAACCATGATCTGCACATGAACATACCACAGTTGGTAGGGTTGTGTGTGTGTCAGCTTCCAATAGCTCTGTTTATGACTGCAACCATGATGGACTCCATGACCTTGCAGATCAGACCTCATAGGTGTACTGGACCTGACTTCCCATGGTGTGTTGTGCACCAACACTTCTGGGGAGTGCCATATGCAGCTGTGACACATTCAACGGTTCCACATCCTGTGTAGGTGGTGCGGCTCAGCTGACTGTTCAGGTGCATGATCTGTTTGTTCTGTAGTTTGTGCATGACGCGTATTGGGAATCACTGTATTCCACCTGCTGCCATGCTTTTGGCAGTGGGGGTAGCTGCTAATCCATTCTACATGTGATATCTCCTGGTATGATGATGTGGACTATTGTCAGTGGGGGATGGGTATGGACATATGGGCCTGTCTGTCATGATGTTGGCATTGACACTCAGGTACAGCTGGCCCTGACTCAGGACATATATGTGTGTACATTGATATTCATGACATCGCTGAAGGAGGTGTCATGATTCAGTCTGGACTCCTTCTCAGCTCCTCTTTACAAAATACTAACGAACATGAGCACTAATCCCTGTTATACTCTTTTACATGCTTAACACCCTACTGATCCTTTGCGATCAGGCTACAGAGTATGTCATGATAATATCCTGGCATGTCCAGGGGTCGGTTTTGTGTGTACTCTTCAGTCCAGCTGGTGGATATTGTGATATTGACACAATGTCACATCTGCCTCATGTACACAGACAACCCTCTCCTCCTTCTGACAAACTCAGATATATGTGTGAGATGCACCTATATAGACATACAGGGAGCGGAACTCTCTCGACGCATGACTGGCATAGTCTATCAGGTGGTGAAGGTAACCACACACACCACATATCAGTCTTACATATCCTCTAGCAACAGCACTCAAATCACATTGGCACACATTGACATACTTGGATGCTGTAAATGTACTCTACCTAAGCAGCAGAGACCTCCAAAGCAGACACACACACACCTGCTACCCCACTACAATACCCACATATCACAAAGTTCACAATGTCAGTGTGCCACACAGTCACTGCCCTTCGGGCTAAACAACACACCTACTACACTTGTAATAGGCGACACTTATGTTCAGACACACTGACGTACCACTCACCAGCCCTGACAAGGGATTAGTCACTTTGGGCTGTCTGTTGGGTGCCAGGATCTGCCGCGTAACACAGACAGTCAGGTCACTCCAAAGCAAGTACAAGACTGGCACCATCATTGTCCATGCTGGTGTGTGCAACCTCAGACGTTACTCCCTGGACCACATGACATGATACATGGAGGTACACTCTGATCATGTGGCCCAGGCCAGTATGACCCTGACCTTGTCTAGCATCTTACACCCACCAATTATGATGTCACAGTATACGGACACACATATCACATTTAACAGTTGGCTAACAAATTTGTTTCATTCATAGGGGATACAGTGTCTGTCAGCATATGGTGACATGCTCAACATGCCACGTAGCTTCACTAAGGACAGCTTGCACTTGTCACCCTTGGACTTTGGTATGCTGGCTAAGGCTCTTGCTACCACTAGAGTGCCTTTTTTAAGCAGGGCTCAGAAGACAAACCCACCTCCATAGACGTTACAGGTTAAATGAAACTAAGGGTAATACTGCTCAACAACAGTTGTGTTAACCTCATATTGTGGCCACTCAGGACTCTCCTCAGTATGGAGGAGAGCAATATCTGTGCACTGACAGACACCTGGTTCAGGCTCGCTTATGCACACCAGCACTACCAGGTTATGTTTTATACCATGCTGTCTGACAACAAGACTTAAAACAGACAACACAACTAGGGGGAGTATCCACATACATCACAGATACACACACCTCCAGGTTAGTAGCACTGCACAAAGCATCACAGACCATATATATACAACTACCATTGTGCAATACTGCCTTTCAGTTTGTTGCCTGCTACAGAACACACTCCCAAACTCAGGAACCACACTCGGCTTTTGTGGGAACTATGGAGAATATGAAGGTCTCCACAGACACCATTATATTGTGTGACTTCATATACACACATATTGACTGGGGATACTACTCAAGCCCCGACAACCTCACCCAGCAGTCACTACAATTTGTGGACTCATATGCTTTGGCACAACCAGTCAGCACAGCCACAAGGGGGAATACATATTGGACCTGCTCATCACCAACATGGGGACTCTATGTTCCACACCAGCGATATACCCCTCATTGGTAAGGTCAGAACATACATGTATCTCACAGGACATACATATACCCTCCACACACCCATCCTGGGTAATCTTGGTGAACTTCTCATGAGCCAACATCTCACTTCACCAAAGCAAGGTGGTATCCTTCAGAGATCCTGAGACAGTGGCATATATGGCTCATACTGCTGCACCCTTTACATACACATTCTATGGACACCTAGTGGACTGCATGGATTGTGCTATCCCAAATAACAGCAAGACCCACTACTACAATGGCAGGGGACCTGTCTGGTAGACCCCAGCCATTAATAAGCTGTACAAGATCAGGAGGATGCTACTACATAATAGAGCACAATCCCAGACTGGGAAGGCATCTGTGATCTGTACTAGCAGACAGCTACAATCATTCATGGATTTTTCTAAGGGCCACTTCTACCAGACAGTTGCACCTGACACGTAGGACTATCACACGGCCTTCTTCACTTATGTCAGGAACCTGTGTGGACACTCACTGATATGCTGTGAGTTACTGCATACTGACTAAACCTAGCCTGAATCCACTGGCATTGCCTACATCCTGGCCAACAGATTCAGTGCAGATGTCTCCCACCCATCCCCCCTAAGGAGCAACTATCCATTCCAACATAGTATAACCTCCCTCACATCACACAGTAACAGGTGAGTGCTGCCCTCCCCACAGCGTACATCACAGTATCAATGTGACCAGATGGAGTCCCAGCCTGCATCATACACGAGCATCATGACAAACGCAACCCTCACATTACATCACTGTTCAATATCGGAGTTACTACAGGATATGTACCCAAGGAATGGCGTACTGTGACAGTGGTCCCGCTCCACAGAGTTGGTGCCACAACAGACCACAGACAATATTGCCCTATAAGCCTATGTAGCCTGTTCTGCAAAGCTATGGAGCATATTGTCATAGGACTCCTACACATAGACATCGGGAACCTACAGACACTGTGTCCTACTCATTTCAGCATTGTTGTGGGCAGATCTTGCCTCTTGAACCTGTAGGTACTCTTTAAATGGCTAACAGGTCCATTGACATAGGGATGGCTGTCCACACAGCCTACCTGAACCTTGCAAAACCATTCAACACAATAACCCACTGGGCCATTATGCATAGGCTCAACAGCGTCAATTTGGACACATATCTCACACAATGGATTGATACCTAGATCAGGGATAGCACTCATATGGTCAGAATTGCAGGTGCCATGTCTGACTATACACCAGTTACACATGGCATCCCACACAGCTTGGTCCTGGGATCTCTCTTGTTCAGTATATATTTGTCTTACGTACAGGCTATCACAGGTGGAATATGGCTGAACATGTTTGCACTTGACTGCAAACTGGGTGCCATGATCAACTCTCCAGCTGCCACATGCATACTCAATCAGGGTCTCACAGAGATGGATGACTGGTGCCTGAGCCATGGCTTACAGCTTAAAGCCATTAGTTGCATAGTCAACCCCTTTGGGAGTAACAACATGCCCACACATTACCACATAGGCAGTACTCCATTACATACGGTAGGAGTTGTTAGGGGTTTGGGGACATCACTTGTTTGTACTGTCGCCTTTAACATTCATACTGCCAAAGTGGTTGGACACACCTTCTATGTGTGCCACCTTATCCCATATGGTTTCACATCTAGATCGAGTGAGGTCATTGTGCCCCTATACTCATCACATCCATGCTTGGTTACAATGCCACATTTGGGGGTGTACCTTACCTGACACCTGCAGCAACTGTACTGGCCACAGACGGTCCTCACCAAGCAGATCTAGGGACTCACACAGATGCCATGCATAGTTCAGATGCAGTAACTCCAGCTCTACTCAGTTGCTTACCACCTACTCAGATATGATGTGTGCCTGTTGTTTACAGCTATGCCCAAACCAGAATTACTGGACATGCTCCACCTCAGGATATCCAACTCCCTTGGAGCTACACACTGCAGGGACATATACCTCAGCACAGATGTTAATAGGACATTGTGGAGGGACAGATTCTTATCCCAGAGGCTCCACTCACTACAGAATGTAATCCCAGTTTCACATAGGCAGAGCCACCCACTGACCACCTACTGGAGACATCTTGACGACTGTATGGGTGATTGTATATTTACCCCTGGGATATCTTCTGTGTCCCTGATAGACACAGGCACACTAGCATAAATGTACATGGGCTATCTTGTGTGACCTACTATTCACACACACAGTGTAGTAATCTGACAGGGTTGCGAATGCCAAACACACTCTGGCTAGGCTTGTACATGCCCTAGGGCAGATAGCCTAGTATCGACCTCTGAACCTATGCTAATGTTCAAGATGCACAATGTTTATTGCTGATACTTTTTGCAGGTCTTTATTATCTTTGCTTTACCAGTTTCCATGAAGAACTTCAGTATCTGCAGAACATATTTGATTATGACAGGGTTCCACTATATTATAGATGTGTCTGTTGTCATATAACTGTGTGCACAGGGTGGATTGCTGTATAGTGACAGGTTCCTGGGTTAACACAAGCAACTGCCAGATATGCGTGGCCTACTGCTGTACTCAGACATGGCTTAAGTGTGTGAACATGCCCAGTTCTGACATTCCATGTTTTGTTGCCTGACATTTGTCTCATTTATTCAAGTGTGTGAGCATGCCCAGTGTGACCATTCAGTATGTTGCTATCTGAGGTCCACTACATTTGCTGATGTGTGCGAACATGACCAATATTAACATTTATACTGTGTGTGTTGGAAGTCAGGTTCTGTTCTCACTGCAGGACTCACCTTTGTGTCATAACTCAACAAGGATTATGCTGTGCCTGCAGGGTTTCCATGGAATACTTTGCATAGACTTATCAACATTCCATCATACAGGTGGACCACTGCACTACTGTCATGGTTTAGTGGTTCAGTACTTTGGCTATAGTATACAGTATCCTGGGTTCAAGGCCCATCACTGCTTTATATTTTCATACTGAGCAGACCAGACTGCTTAAGGGCCTGTTAAGCAAATATGAGCATGTTGGCTTTTGCTCAGCTATGCCCTACTTAGACCAGGCTTGTCCGACATTGCTCAATATTCACCAACATTGCTGGACGTTGCCCAATATTACTGAACATTGACCACAGTTGTGCTAGTTGGTGTGTGCAATTTTGTTTGCATATACTACATGGTGGTAATTGCTGTTTAGCACTGCTTTATATTGCTTAACACATGGCATTCATGCCTTAGGTGGTGCTGCAGGGCTGCCTATGTCGGATGCACATACTACACTCCCTGCACATGTTTGGAAGCAGGTAGTGTCAACTTAGGCATCCCTTTTACTTTATGTGCAAGTCGGAGAGAGGTATAATTTCCAGAATTCCTACTGAGCCAGTGTATGTGCTATGCATTGCCTCTTTGCCAAGGCTAAAGCATACTGGGCATGCCTCCTTCTGCCTACTGGGGCAGTCTCAGGTTGTTCCTCCTCCGAGTCACGCTCTGCCTGTGATGGCCTTGGCAATGGTGGGGGGCTGTTTGGCCTAGGCCTATGCTGGTCCTGCTGCAGCTGTTTTTGCAGGATCATATTATGTAGCATAGCACATACCATGACAATTTGGGTAAATGTAGTTGGTGAGTACTGCAAGGCTCTACCAGATGTATCCAGGCACTGGAACCGTGACTAGAGCAGCCCAAACACACGCTCTATTACATTACGTGTTTGTGCGTGTGCCTCACTATGGCGTTCTTGTTCTGGTGTGTGTGCATTTCTGATGGGTGTCATCAGCCACAGCTCCAGTGCATAGCCAGCATCCCCCACTAGGTGACCATGTGGGATGTCCCCACTGGCAAATGTCTGGTACAGCTGCGTCAGATGCCAGATATGGGAATCATGGTGGCTTCCAGGGCAGCCTGCACACACATTCAGTATTATGCCCTGGGCATTACACATGACCTGGCAGTTGATGGAGGGGTAGCCCTTGCGGTTGAAGTAGACCCTACCCCGCTCACCGGCTGGTGCTTTGATGCATATGTGCGTGCAGTCTATTCCACCCACTACCTCAGGGTATTCCGCTATTTGCTGGAAGAGACGCATATTGCTGGCCAATACCTCACAGAAATTGGGGAAATATACATGATCACCGACATGTGCTGACATGGCATCCAGGAACTGGTGTAGTACCCTGGATGCTGATGCCTGTGATATCCCCATCATATCACCAGTTGGTCTCTGGAAGGTACCTGTTGCTAATATTCTTAGGCCAACACATACCTTGGTTTCCACTGGGATGGGTTCCCCTCTGTTGGTTCTGTGTGTGAGGCGTGGCCTGCACAGCTCAACAATTTGCTGCAGGAGGTCTCTGTCTACTGTATAGTGCTCCACTATCTCCAGCTCATGTAGCCCTCGGTAGGTTACCCTGGGCCTGTACACTCTTCTCCGTCTCCTCACTGTGGGTTGTCCAGCAGCATTTCCATTGTCACCACCCTCATCATGTTCCATATGTCGCCTTATAACAGCAATGGCAGCCCCTACCATTTCTTTGTCTCAGTAAAGCTTTTTCAGTTTTCACTTCTATTAGCTTACTGCAGTGTCTGTTGTGAGAAACATAATGGACTGTTATTGGCAGAGTTTTAAGTGCTAGGCTGGGCTGGGCTAGTGTACTGCCTGTGTAATTGCCTGATTCTGATTGTTTTCACCTGCTAGCTCTGCTAGTACTCCCTGGTAGCTTCCAACTATTTGTTGTGCTTCCTTTTTCCTTTCTGTTTCCTCAAGGGGGAGCGCCGCACACACAAGCGCATATACGCGCACAGCAGCTAACATGCACGCACACATGCTTACACAGACTAAAACTTGCTTATTCAGGTTAAAACGTGCACACACCAGCGCAAACGCACTTACAACTCTTTAAACAGCCTTATACATGCTTAAACACGCACACTCACACTTACACGCGCGCACTCTGTCTTACTCGGGTTTACAGGCACGCACACGCGCACATGCATGCTCTGCAAGAAACTTTGGTGTTATCCACGGCATACACCTTCCATTTCTTGGCTTTCCCTAGCCTACCTGTTGACACACCTCTTTCCATGATGTGTAAATGACAGCGGACACATGCCATTCTGCTCCAATGAGCTTCACTTCTTTAATACATACGCCCCTCTTGATGTCACCTATCTTCTACTCTTTTACTCCCCATATCCTACTCCTACACTGCACTGACTGTGCTCATTTGCTATGTAAACTAGCGATTCACTATCCTAACACTCATTTACATAGGATTGCCTACTAATGCTTGGTTACATGTCTTAGACTGAGCTTCCCCCCTTAGCAACCTCTACTCGGTGGCCATCTTGTCTTCAGCCTGCCATTCTCTTGCATTGTACATTACCACTTTCAATAAAATCCACATTTGTGGGTTTTAATTTGTAGTATTCTGTGTTTTAGAGCACAGCCCGTTTGCACGGCGCTACACTATGCTTAAACATCGGAAATCAGCGAAAAAAAATTATTTTATTTTAATTTTGCATCAAGGAACATTTCCAATGGCTGTATATTTGGCCATTGGCATGCTTCCTGCACTGGATGCAACCTTTATTTGGAGCTGTCACGGCTCCGTTTTACTATTTGCAGAATGGTACTCAGTTGTCAACTGACTACATTTCTGCAAATAACACTGCTCTTACTCGGACAGGTTCAGGTTTCCTGAATTGCAAATCTACCTCATTTGCATGCCTTTCACCTGCAATTGAGGTGATTTGCATGTCCCAGCCCTGTCCATGTAAGAGCTGTTTTAGGAGCTCTCTTACACGCCCCTACAGGCTGTTCCTGGATCGCTTGTCGGACATGATGGCTGCATGGAGTCTTACTCTACTCTTAGACTCCGTGCAAGCCATCGTGAATCCGGCCCTCTATCTTTTAATTATCCAGAACAGTGCTGAAAAAGTGCCAGTAAAAGTCTGCATACACTGTAGTTTGGCTAAGAAAGTTTTATTATATACAGTGGCGGTAGATGTCAACAATATCAGACTCAAATCTTACTGAGTGCTAATAAACTAAAACAGACTGAATTATAATATCCGTGTCTTCTGCAGTCATTATACTGTCCATACATTCTGTACTCAAAATATGTCAATATCTGAATCAAATCTTACTGTCTCAGAATATATTACATCAGCAATATCTAAATCAAATCTTACTGTCTCCAATAACAGTGCTGATAAACTGAAATAGATTGAATTAGATGTCTGTAGCTCCTGCACTCATAATACTCAGAATTATTCCTTTCCTCCTGAATAATATAATTAATATTCTGGAATGCTGGATATTTGACCTGAATTTTGCATTCATGCTCGAGTGCCTGTACCAGACTTCTAACAACTGCACTGCAATGACTTTCTGCATATCAATCAGAACTAACTTACTTCTGTGTCTGTAGTAGCTCTCCTAATAATACTAATAACCCCATAAATTTCCTACGAGATCTACACGCCTCTTTAACCTTGGTTCCCAAGCCTCATTTCATCTAAACAAGATCTGTGTTTACTCAATGTACTGAACATTCTGTTACACATATCATTGTTATCTGAAGGTCATTTCTCTGAGCTCATTTGTATCCTCCAGTGAAAATTCCTTTCTATTTGAACTGCATGCAAAATGTAAAATGAAGATATACGTCTGTTTTAATATGGCTGCATTTCTATGCCTATACAAAAAATGAGGTTTGGCAATAGACCAATATGTCCAAGGACATCTTCATATGGGAGTTTAGATTGAAATAGTAATGGGTTTCAAGAGGGTAAAGGAAGAAGCTAGTTGGAAGGGGGAGGAAAGGGTTAAATAGGAAAGTATGATGAATGGGAGGAAGTGAGGTAAGTGTAGGGAGGGGCTGAATAAGTTTTGTGAGAGTGTAAATGGGTAAGATATCACATTTTGGTGTGGACTTGCTACCTGCCCCCAGAACACACACTTTTGTTTGTTTGGAGCATTGGGGATACTGTGGTATATTTTGAGGAGGGACAGACAAGAGGGCCAGGCTTGTCCCTCTTCTGTTCCCCCTCTGGTGTTGGAGGTTCATTTCAATGAGTTGGGAAATGCAAGTGAGCGGTTGGATGCTGCTTGTCACGTAAAAGTAATCAAGTGGAAGTAAGGATGCTGCTTACTTGGTCAGGGTGAGCGGGATCATGCTCCCCTAAGTTAACTGTTATATGGATGTTTATGTCGTGATTAATGAATGAAATATTAGTTGGTCAATGAAGTTATATTTATGGAATTTTAATAAAGGTCGTCAAATGTCATTTGGTGTGATGTGGATGTCTGTTTATTGAAGGGGACTTGAACAAATATGGGTTTTGTGTCTAACAAACTACATTTAAGTTAAACCTAAGCTTACAAAACCATCTGAATCCTTACAATGTAGCATAGAACAATAGAAGATGATTTTCTGTTACTGAATTTGGGTTAATGATAATTTTTCACTCTTTTTATTGAAGCAAAAAATTCTTTTTGCATGACATTTTCCTATCTCTGTTGAATTAGTAGCTATATATTTGACTTGTTACAATATAGTGTAACAACACTTCATCCAAAGAATAATCCTTGATTAAAATAAAATAATAGTTTTTCTGTGCTGTGTACCTTGCCAGGATTTGGAAGATTAAGGCATTCATTTTTCCATAGTAAAATGGTCTTTCATTTTTAATAGTGGATTATGGGTGAGTTGCTATCATGAATATTGTATTCTGTATTGGCATGTATTTTTTCACATGTCCTATGTGCCACACTAGCTAACTACTGTGCCTTGTTGTAGACCACCAAGAAAAAGAACATATATCTGTACATATGTTGTGTGATTAACTCCAGGTAGCAGTCATATAGCATGGAGAGGAACATCTCAACTATGGAAAAAATACTGTCCTGTTGTACTATACTGTACTGTATAAACTGAATATTGCATATTGCTTTGGCCAGAGAAATGTTACAGTTTATTTGCAATAATCTGTTGTTGTACCTTCTACTTTGATGTATTTAACCTATACTAATAACAACATGCATTGCATAATAAGGTAGTGGTTAATGCTGCTTTCTCCCATTACTTGGTTCTTCAGTTTAGTTCCCATTTGAGGTGCCTTCCGAGGAACAGGTGCATATTCTCCCACTTCTATGTGTATTTTTACTAGGTACTGTTTTTTCTCCCACAACCTTAACACAAATGAAATAGTGAGCAATCAAACTGCCAGTAGGTGTGACTGTGATGTATGAGCATCCAGTGATGGACTGATTTCCCAATGAGGATTAGTTTCTCTGTCTTTTGACCAGAGAAAACTAAAACTGTCTCTGGCTCCCTCATGATTCCATCCTGGCTAAAACACATCTTGGAGAATGAATGAATGACTGATTGATTGACAATAATGGCTTATGACACTTACACGAGTTAGTGTAAAGTAGGCAAGTTTAAACTCTTTGGTTTCTACAGTGAAAGTTTTGATAATTTTTTTCTCATTGAAAATTATAGCCAGTTGAATTTGTATTCATGGGCTGTTTTTCCTCTGCAGCTGCACACCCTAGGGTTACGGAATATAAGTATAGGGATGATGGCCCAGATATGAGTCTGGTTGGTGTCTCCTTCAAAAATATGCCTGTTGTTAGTTTTGTTTAGCTGAATCTTTAACTGCATTATTTCATCCACCTGAAGCTTCAACAAGTTATTTTTCAAAGAAATGTAGAAGTCATAACAACTCTTTATCTTAAACAGATTGTTATCATGCTTAGCAGTGTACTTGGAAAAATCTTTTTCTACTTTATATGAGATACCTTAGCAGGCAGATGCACATTGTGATGTTAAGGACCCAAATAGTCCTCCATTTGATGTTAAGGACCCAAATAGTCCACCATTTTGTGTACACACACTTCTACAACTGAGATAATAAATGTTTTATTTTATCAAGTTTCAGCATCTATACAAAGGTACATGAAACTGCAGGTCTTTACAGAAAAAAATATATTTTACTACTTATTACAAAGATGTCGCCTTCACCTTAGAGTTAACATTGCTGCTTGAAGTCCATTGATATTTCAGTTCAGTTATTCATCCTTGTATTATCTGCTCAATCCAATTCCGTGCTGTAGGATATTTGGCATCTGTCCTGGAACTCACTAGTACAAAGAAGAGAAACTAATTTGGGGCAAAACACCACCCATTACAGGATACAATGCTGTGGTACAGGGATTAGTTCATGCAACTCTTGTTTGCCAATTCTGTGACCTTGGGTTAATGTGACTAGTGCACTGATTTACTGTTTCAGTGTGTCTATTTCTGGTAGAATAATATACATGAAAATAATAATATAAGGTTTTAGTACAACTAAGATGCCAAAGTGACATGTATTTTGTGACAGAAGTGCCTTAGGGCCATAAAAGCATAGTTTTATACTCCTACACAACCACACACATACCCAAATATGCACAAATATACACACACAATCACACATACACACTCACACAAATATACCCACACACATGCAAACTTACACCCACACACGCACACATATTCATGTACACACAAATGCACACACAAGCGCACACACACGTACACCAGAAATTACATTACTAAATCAGGTTCAGCATAAATATTACTGGCCCCACTTCTATGCCTTGCATGTCTGTTTATAGCACCTTGCTGTCATATGTATCCTGTATGAACTACTTCTAAACATACTCTTCAGTAAGTATATCTGAAGCCCCATAATTATAATTTTGTATTATGTTTATTATTAATCTGTTATATAGTAAATGACTGAAAATGCCCTGTGCAATTTGCAGTTTTCAAATAACTTGGCAAATTTAAGTAAACTGCATAAGATTACTAAAATAGGCATCCCCCCTTACTTACAAGGTTCAGTACCTCTGGAAATTATGAGGTACTAAGAACCCTGCATGGTGGATGTGATGTTTTTTTATGCCCTCCCCCCATATTAAAACTTGCTGTTTTAAAAGTTTGTGGACTTTCAGGATGATGCAGTGAGGTTCCATCATATCAGTAGGTTTCAGTCAATCACCATTGATCCATACTATTACCTATACTACATGAATCTCATAAAAGAGATTCACCATATGCATGTGTTCTAACTCCAGCACTACAATTTACTTTACCAAAAAAAAAAATTCTGTAATAGTAACACTATATAGGACACTCACACACACCATCCCACATGTACAGTTGTATAAATATATATTACCTTACCTATTCCTAACTTTTACTCTAACCCAGACACACACATGCACACTTGTACCATGTACTGCTACCACCACACTAAATATATCCCTTCCATAGCCCTTGTTCTATCACTATCCCCAAAACACTCACATACACACTCCCACCCCTAAAGCCACACCTTTTGGAATATTCAAAAATGCTGACATTAATAAAGTCCTCTTACTGTAACTACAAGCACATCCCACACAGCCAGGGAACAGTGAACATTCCCATATTTGAAATTTCATGCAACTGGCAAGCAGAGATTTACATACAAAAATTGACAGCAGTAAACTCTGTCAGTGAAATACATATTCAGCAACACTGTGAATGTGGTATTATGAAATGCATTGCTTTTCCGAGCATCAGTCCAGCTATGAAGGGTGAAACTTTAAGAGGTATAATATTAAAGCTGGTATTCATAGTCCCATAATTCACGTGTCTAAGGCCAAACATCACTACACTTTTATGCAGATATGATCAGCTCCAATTAACAACACTGACTATGCAAATAGAAATGGCTGTGCAGAAACACCCACTTTGTTTTTAAAGTGGATTAAAGCAACAGTGTTTTTCTGTGAATGTAAACTTTTGAGTGCAAGTTGACAGTTACTTTTGTCTCTTTACATAACTGGGAGGTAAGCATGGCATCATGCTTTACCAAAACACATTTCTTAACAGTAACACTGTAAAAGACATGCACACACTCCATCACACACAAGCACAGTTGATATACAGTGGATATAAAAAGTGTACACACCTCTGTTAAAATGCAAGGTTTTTGTGATATAAAAAATGAGACTACAATAAATCATCTCAAAACTTTTCCCACCTTTAATGTGACCTATAACCTGTATAATTCAATTGAAAAACAAATCAGTTACGGGAAAAAATATAAAAAATAAAAAACATAAAATAAGCTGGTTGCATAACTGTGTACACCCTTAAACTAATACTTTGTTGAACCACCTTTTGCTTTAATCACAGCATTCAGTCTTCTTGGGTACACACCTGCCATCAATTAAAGACACTTTCATTAACCCCAAATAAAGTTCAGCTGTCCTAGTAGGATTTTCCTGACATTTATTCAGTTGCCTGCTACAGCAAAAGCCATGGTTCACAGAGAGCTTACAAAGCATCAAAGGGATCTCATTGTTGAAAGGTATCAGTCAGGAGAAGGGTACAAAAAAATTTCCACAGCATTGGATATACCATGGAACACAGTGAAGGCAGTCATCAAAAAGTGGAGAGAATATGGGACAACAGTGACATTGCAAAGAACTGGATGTCCCTCCAAAATTGATGAAAAGACAAGACGAAAAGTGGTCAGGGAGGCTGCCAAGAGACCTACAGCAACACTGAAGAAGCTGCAGGAATTTCTGGCTAGTACTGGTTGTGTACTACATGTGACAACAATCTCCTGTATTCTCCACATGTCTGGTCTATGGGGTAGGGTTGCTAGATGGAAGACTTTTCTTACACAGAAAAACATCCAGGCCCAGCTAAAATTTGCAAAACAATACAAGTCTCCCAAAAGTATGCGGGAAAATGTGCTATGGTCTGATGAGACCAAGGCTGAACTTTTTGGCCACAATTCCAAAAGGTACGTTTGACCCAAAAGCATCAACAAAAGAACACCATCCCCACAGTGAAGCATAGTGGTGGCAGTATCATGCTTTGGGGTTGCTTTTCTTCAGTTGGAACTGGGGCTTTAGTCAAGGTAGAGGGAATTATGAACAGTTCCAAATACAAGTCACATTTGGCCCAAAACCTTCAGGCATCTGCTAGAAAGCTGAAGATGAAGAGGAATTCCACCTTTCAGCATGACAATGACCCCAAGCATACATGCAAATCAACAAAAGAATGGCTTCACCAGAAGAAAATTAAAATTTTGAAATGGCCCAGCCAGAGCCCGGACCTAAATTCAATAGAAAATCTGTGGGGTGACCTGAAGAGGGCTGTGCACAAAAGATACCCTTGCAATCTGACAGATTTGGAGTGCTTTTGCAAGGAAGAGCGGGCAAATATTGCCAAGTCAAGATGTGCCATGCTGATAGACTCCTACCCAAGAAGACTGAATGCTCTAATTAAAGCAAAAGGTGCATCAGCAAAGTATTAGTTTAAAGGTGTGTACACTTATGCAACCAGCTTTTTGTACATTTTTTTATTTTTTATATTTTTCCCCTAACAGATTTGTTTGTTTTTCAATAGAATTGTACAGGATACAGGTCACATTGAAGGTGGAAAAACTTTTGAAATGATTTATTGTGATCTCTTTTTTTATATCACAACAACCTGGCATTTTAACAGGGGTATGTACACTTTTTATATCCACTGTATGGCAGTTGGCATAGAGGTTTAGGTTGTGAGCTGCAGTTCCTGCAATACAAGGTTTGATTCCCTCAACCATTATTTGCCAGTTGTGTGACCTTGAACAAGTCACTTTACCAGACATTGCCCCTATATCACCCCTAAAAAGGGACTGTGTGTTCAGTGGGCCTTTGGGCCTTTCCAGTTAACACACAGGGTTATTCACATTGTTTGTTATCATTATTATTATTATAGTATAAGCCCATGTATATTACCAGTGCTCAAATAAAGAAAATGGCGTCCAGTGTAGGTATGTAGAAGTGAATGTTATAAAGATAATAAAGTGTTAGGTATCGAATATAAGGATGTTCTTATGTGGACACCCTGAGTGATTCTTTAAAAGTTGGAAATGGGACAGCTATAAATGACAGAGAATGAAGACAAGGTACACACAAAAAGAAGACATCAAGAGGGTTGTGCTGGAGAAGGTGTGGGAGAAGGGGAATTACGTTTTGCCTTATATATCAAATTTCTTATAAAAGAGGGAAGTTTGGGAAGAAGTAAGGGATGAGGTTGTAGGAGAGATTCTTAGGTAATATAATGAGCAGAACATGAAACGCAGACAAGATAGGCAGGAGCACTATGATGGGCTGGCATGGGTGGAAAACAAAAAATTACTTTGATTTGGAAGTCTTGAGTAAGATTATTAAGAAAAAAAGACACACTCATGCTTGACCTGGAATGAAACCATGACCAGTGACTGAGATAATCCTGCTGGAAGCAGTCTTCCATTACCAATGGCAGTAGTGGGATTTGTTCTATTCTGTTAGACTGGTGTTTCATAGGGAGAAATTCAATTTAATTATTAATAAATGTCACAGCTAAATAACTGGATATGATGAAAAGAATACACCCATTTGAAAACATTTCATTTGTAGTGAAGTTGGGTGTGACATTCTTTCTTAAACAAGAAAAAGTAAATGGCTGCCCTTTCTTTTTTTGCTTAAGTAACAAGTCATAAGTGCCTAAGTCATATTCTGGAAAAAAAGATGATTTCTGAATTTAGAACTGACTAGCCCATGAATTATGCAGTTACAATCCTAAGTCTTACCAATTTTTAATTATATTGCTACATTTAAAAATAACTAACTAAATAAATAAATTAATTAAATAAAAGTAATCAGCACCATTTTATAGAAAGGGTAAGACACGTTCTGTAATAGAAAAATTGTTACACATTTTTTTGTTTCTGTAAATATTTCAGAAGCCTATCACAGTAGAAAAAAAAGTTCAAGGCATCATGAAACAGCTCAATAAGATGAAGAAAATACTTGATGATAATATTAGTACTTATAAGCTGTTTGCTGTTTACAAAATTTACATGAAAATATCACTTGGACTATATATGCAGTCAATAAAAAATTCACAAGCTCTAGGCTGAGATTCAAAAACAGTGGTGCACATTGTACTTGAAGTTTCAGAGAAAGAAGCACTGTACACAGTGAAAAAGTGAGTGAGTGCTTGAGTGAATGAACAAATGAGTACTTCAGGTAGTATTAAAGGAATTTGTTGATAGTGAATTTCCATCTGGGTGGATTTCACTATTACCCTAGTCCCAGGAAAAAAAACTCAAAATAATAAAACAGAAATGAGAAATTTGATACAACATATGAATGATAAAAGAACAATAAAGAAAGTTCAGAGCAGACAAGATCATATGAAGATTACAGAAATAGAAATGTATGTAAAATAGCTGCAATGATAATATCTGCTCATTTGCACTGGGTAGTGAAGGGTGTTTTGTGGAGTTAACCTTTCCCAAATAATGTCTAGTCTGCTTATAAGGTAAGATTGCTAGAAGGGTTATGTTATATCACTTACTGAAATTAATGACAGGCCCACTCTTTGGCAGTTACACACCTCTCCCTGAGTCAATATCACGCGTCTAATTGTAGCATTAGCTGATAAAGAGGTTTACATTTTGTAGAAAAAAAATAAATACACAAAGTTATATAGTAAAGAAGTACATCTGACTTGCTAATCATACAATACTCCTCATCAACAATGGACTGGAAAAGTCAAACTCATCAAACAGCATACTGACCAAACTGTAGGGTAAAAGCAATAAAAACAAAATGAAAAAAAAAGTGTTGCAAGCCCTTGTGTCAGCAACTCCCTATATTCTCTGAGGGGAATCAACCACCTTTTGTAAATAAACTAATTCTGTCATGGTCACACAAATGTAAAACTTTGATGAAAATGGAAACATTACGCAAGAGGAAAAAAAATGGACTCAGGTCAATTTTAGCACTTCTACAAAATATAGCAATGAAGGGAGATGAGAGTAGGAAGATCACATTCCAGGAGCCACTATTCACAAAATAGTGCTTACCTATTAAATTCATACTGTATTTATTTATTTATGCTGAATACAGTCTAACAGCAGAATGTAATGTTGTCTGTTTCACCTTTTTGCTTTTGTTAAAGTGAAGTGCGTATATTTTTCTCTCCAGCTAGAAATGCCTATCTCAGCTTAGCGTTTGCACGTGGTGACTATCTCACAGCTGTTTTCTGTTTTTACTTTCGTTTGGCTAAGCTTGCTCACTGGCTACAGACGCTGATAACATAGAAGCGCTCTGCTTGCGGAGTCTATACTCAGCCGTTAAAGCTTGCATTTCTTACTTTCATCTTTATGTTGGCATATTATTGAGACTGATGCTATTTGTCATTTGGATAATCTAGCTCACCGGCTACATACGCTGATTATATAGAACGCTAGCATTGCGGAGCCTATATTTAGCCTTTGGGAGCTTTTTTTCATACCTTCATTGTGAGTTACATGTTGTTGTGATTTTTTTTAGTTGGGCATTTCGGATAATCTCGCTCACTGGCTACAAATGCTAATTGTATAGAGCGATAGCATTACGGAGCCTTTATTTAGCCATTGGGAGCTTTTTTTCTTACTTTCATTTATTTTGGTTGTATTATTACTAAGTGTATTATTTGTCGTTCGGCCACGATTGCATACCGGCTGCAGACGCTGAATTCATAGAGCGCTCTGCTAGTGGAGCTTTTCGTTCAGCCGTTAGGAGCTTGTTACCTTACTTCATTTGATTTCTAGTGTGTTACCTTAACAGCTATATCTCGTTGTTGTATTTGTTGTGTTTGTTTAATTTTAACGACAACAGTCTACACTCCACTGTTCCTATTACCTAGCATTTAAACAAAGTTTATGATAGTGCAATATGCACAGCTGATACTTAAACAGTGATAACTTTTATTTACAAGTCTAACTCATTAAACTGAGCTGATGCTAGATGTAATTTCAACATTACTGTAACCAAATAGAATGCATTGATTACTGCTCAGCTACCTAGGGTTTGCTCGCTGTCCCTGTAAATTGCTCTGTGGGGCGTTTTATTTTTCCCAACTCCTGTTTTATATCTTGATAGACTCCTAACCTAAGTCCTCTTTGCTGCTTTATCTAAATTCATTATTTAGTAGACCTGTGCAACCTTTTAAAGTGACATTTGGATGTTAACTGTGTGAAAACCTGTGTTTGAGATGCATTTGAACTTGGTAGAGTTTTTTTTTGCATTCTGCTCACTATTGCTACATTATCCTACTCATTAATTGCTAACCTGTGTTATAACTAGTTACATTCTATGTAGTTATACCTGGAATCTTATAGAGTTTATCATATTTGATACAATCTAACATTCTTTCATCTCTGCTTTCTACTTAGAAAATATCTAGTACTGTTATTACTGTATGCTTGTGCACACTTGACTGTTGTCTGCCTGCTACATAACATTTCACTCAATCACATAATTTGTTTTATCTCTCTCTCCTGTGCATTTTCCAGCTTGTGATCCAGCCCATGCTGCTTTACCCTACTGAATTGCTCCCTACTGGAAGGCCACACTAAAGAAACCTCAACCAAGGACATTCTTAAAACAATTTTGACTCCTTCTTCTCCCAGCAAGGAACTTGTCTTGGAAGTATGTGTTATTCCCAACCTTGTAAAACTTTCAAGTAGTAGATACCTACTAGTAGGTCACAGTGTGCCTCCCTGCCAGGTTAGCCTGCAGCCAAACCTCCCTTATCCACCCCTTTTGGTGTCTTTTGACCAACCCTCCCTATCTATTTCTACACTTTTACTGTCTCACAATAAGCTGCCTCCCCTTACTGAATATTAAGAGTGTGTTGCTTCTAACTAACTGCCCACTAGGTGGTGCTCCTCTACCTCCCTACTGTCCCTGCTTCTCCTGCCACTCTCCTCCTCATCTCACCTACCTAGTTCCACTGCTCCCCTTCTGCTGCCCTCTCCCCTACTATCTCTCACTGGACTACCTTTCCACAGTTTGTCTTCCACTCAGCAAACACCCATCTCAATCCCTTCTCACAACCTACTATCTTCTCCTACTGTCATTCTTCCATCTCCATACCCATAACTCTACTTCTCTGACACTCTCTTAACCTACCACACATCTCAGCAAACTTACCTTCTGCTCTTTCTCTCTCTCTACTGATTGATTTCCACCACTTCTTCTCCTTCTCTGGGCTCTTCCGCTCCGTTAGCCTCACGGGCTCACTCCGCTCCCTACCCTACCCCAATTCCCACCCACCCCAGTGACCCTAGACTTATACCCGCCTAGCCACTCCCCCAATATTCTCACCTCCAATCACATTTCCAGCTTCATTCCTACCTACTAACTCTCTGTTACTTATTACAGCCACACCCATCCCCTACCATCCCACTTTCAACTAAGTTCCAACCCAGTTAAGCGCAACAAACTTAATATGCCTTTCACTCTTAAACTACCTTTCTCACTGCTACTACTTAACATCCTTCTTTTCTACTACACCCTCACTTCCTACGAGTATCTCACTCTCAACAAATCTCCTAAGTTATCTAAACACACTACCACTGTCCTACCTAAATCTGAACAAACCTTTACTAACCTCCTGTCTACCTGTCCTTTCCTTACCCCTCACTATCACAGAATACTTCATAACAGGTATCTCACAACAAAAAAGTACTACCTAATTATACCCCTTAAAAACTCTAAAGCATGTCCACTCTCACTAACACTCCTACTGTTACACGGGGACATTCATCCCAACCCTGGGCCTGATAATCCCATCAACCACTCCCTCACTAACCAAACTACCAACCACTTTAGTACTTCTTTCTCTCCTAACTCACTTACAATAGCACACCTAAACATTCGAAGCATTAACAACAAAATCACACAACTGCATGCTTTAATTGACCTCTACGCATTTGATATCCTCTGTCTTACTGAAACCTGGCTTAAACCAGGGACCAAAGACAATGAAATTACCCACCTGGATATAACATTTTAAGGCAGGATCGCCTAAACAAAAGGGTGGAGGAGTTGCCTTACTCTATAAATCTGAACTACAGGTGTCCTCAATCGACTCCCTGCCTCCCTTACCTGCAAATGCTGAAATACTCTTCAGCAAATTCCAAATAAATAAAAGCAAAGCCATCTATATAATATGTTCCTATATCCCCCCTGGCAACAACTTAAATACACTTGAAAACATTCTTAGCTGGCTCTCCGAAACTTTCCTCAGGAAACCATAATACTAGGAGACTTTAATATTGATTGGAACTCCTGCATAACACCAAAACCCATCTCTCACCTTAACCTCTTCAATTTTCAACAAACCATAAACTCCCCAACTAGAATTAACAAACGACCAATAAACAAGCCATCCTGGACTGGATATTAGTCAACAATAATCACCTCTTATATAAAACAGGAACACTCCCAGACAAAATCAGCGACCATCTCCTCACCTACATCACTAATCTTAAAAAAGAACAATTTCAAACAGGCTAGCTATCGTACTATACGTAGCAAAAAAAACTTTAACCTTCCTTCTTTCCGAAATGAACTCAAAGAATACAACTGGTCAGCTCTAAAATACCTCCCCCTAGATGAAGCTGTTACCCTATTCAACAACACATTTCTCAATATCCTTGACCATCACGCCTCTCGCTTAATCAGAATAGGATCCAAAGCAGCCCCTTGGCTTTCTAAAGAAACCAAGCAAACCATGCTATTAAGGAACAAACTATGGTCAAAATGGAGAACAACAAAACCAAACTGACCATCAAAACTTCAAACAACTTAGAAACAGCACAAAAAAACTCACCTATCTTGATAAAAAAAATTATTACCTTCAATATCAGCAAAACCAAAATCTTAGTCCTAAGAAATTCTGGTCAGGAATCAACAAATTGCTCCATCCAGGGAATACCAAAACACCTACTCCAACTAACCTAGCTCAACACCCTCCCAACATAATTGCCAATACATTCAACAACTTTTTCTCTGAAACAGTCACCTCACTAGCAAACACCATGGCTCCCCCCACTTCCCACAAAAGACTTCTCCTCAAATAGATACCCCCACACTAAAATTTAAGACAGTCTCCACTACCTACATATGTAAATTACTCTCAAAGCTGAAACCATGCACTCCATCAGCCGACCAACTACCAGCCGAATATCTACAACTAGCAGCAGCAGAACTAGCATACCCAGTCTCCATCTTAATTAATAGAACAATAACCGAATCAACTATTCCTTTCCTCTGGAAGGTCTCCCACATCATTCCTCTGCATAAAGGAGGAAACACTAATGAGCTTACGGATTTCCATCCCATAGCCCTTCTATCACCTCTATCTAAAATTATGGAACGTTGTATACACCAACAACTTTTAAATCATCTCTTACATAATAGCCTACTAGCAGACTCCCAACACGGCTTTAGACCTTTCCATAGCACTTCTACTGCTCTTCTCTCCTTCACAGACAATATCAACAAAAATCGCAATAACAACCTTTTCTCCTCTGCTTTATTTCTCGACCTGTCTAAAGCCTTTGATATGGTGAATCATCAACTTCTGCTACACACTTTGAAATCTCTCTCACTTGACTCTATGGCATTGCACTGGTTTGACTCTTACTTGAAGGATAGAAAACAAGCTGTGCTTTGGGCCAGCCATCTATCTTCTCAGCTCCCAGTCACTATCGGTGTCCCTCAAGGATCCATCCTAGGTCCCCTTCTTTTCTCCATATTTATCAATAACCTATCTATTTCACTCCCAACATCCACATGTATTCAGTATGCAGACGATTCAACTCTCATCTGCTCTGCTGGATCTCCATCTGAACTCCATTCTTCTTCCCAAAATGTCTTCACAGCAGCAGAAAAATGGTTCCAACATATCTGTCTCCTCCTCAATCCCAAAACCAAATTATTACTTTTCTCACCTACCCTAAGTCTACCCCCTTCTCCTTCTCTATTGTTTCTGATAATGGCACTATCATTACACCTGACTTTTCAACTAAACTGCTAGGTTTTACAATAGATAATCAACTGAACTTTGATTCCCACATTAACCTAACCATCAAAGCTGTAAATAAAAAGATAGGTGCCCTCTATAGACTTAAGCCCTTTCTTACACCGACTAGCAGGGTGTCTCTAGCCCAAACACATCTCATCTCTACATTACTGTATGCCTCCCCATCCTTTATCAACCTTTCAAAATCAAACCTTCAGAAACTTGCCACAACCTACCATAACATTGCCAGATAATCTCAAAAAACTCAGCTGGCTTGAACTTCAAAATCTAATTCTCCTCCACCAGTTAGTTATCACCTATAAAATTCTCCATTACCCTAATAATACACCAATACTTAATAACCTTGTCACCCCCTACAAGAATCTTACTTCCCTCCGCTCAGCAAACAAACTGCTAGTCACTACTCTCAAATCACACAATAAAGCTGGCGACTCCTTGTTTACAAATGTTGTTGGCTCTTACTGGAATAAACTTCCCATAGAACTGACCTCCCTAGGCTCATCAAAACTTTTCAAGAAACAACTAAGGCACCATTTCAAATCCAACTGGCTATGCCCTTGTTCTAATCCTGACTGACTTTAGTGCCCAACTCTCTTTACAACTCCCTCCTCTACTTTCTCTGCTTGTCTCTACTACTTGTATCACTCCTCCTCTGTAGCTCACCTTATATCCACTTAGATATTACTTTTCCTATAACATCTTTTCTCTTTACTCAATACACCTCTGGATCCTGTCATCTACCCTCTCACTTACACTCACACTTTGCTCCCTGCCATGCAATTCTATTTCTTAGAACTGGTGCCCTGGCACAAATGTATTATCTTAGCTGTCAGTACTATATAGTATAGACCTTTGTATGTGCTACCTCTTTCTTCCTTTCTTTTCAAAACTTACTACTCCTGCTTCTCCTAATAACATGGGATTAGGAATTTCTACTCAGTATTTAGTATTTTAAGTATTATACATATTCTGTAAAAATGATGTAATTCAAGAACTGTACAATTCTGTAAATATGTTTCTGTATTGTTAATATCCTACATTCAATTAGTTCATCAATCCTTATAAGTTGTATCGTATAGTAATGTTTTTTATGTAATGTACCAGTTATAGTGGAGCTTTTCTCCTCGGGCCTCTGCTGAAAATGGACATGTATCCAGCCAGACTAGCCCGGTCAACAAATGTAAAATAAATAAATAAATAAATACTGTACTATAACTCAAGACAAGGCTGAAAATAGTCGTGCATCAGTTCACTTTCCCTGTGAATATCAAGCAAACTAATACGTAAATTCAGCCACTCACATATTTATTTTATTCACTTTTTCTGTTCTTTTTATGTTGTGATAGCCTTTCTCAATTATCTTCAAAGAATGTTAAAAGTGTGTTTCTTTTGAATTGGGTATTTTTTTTTTTTTAATGCCTCAAATGTGGTTTCTTATGTAGTTCCGTACAGAAGTGAAGCATACACAGTAAGTTTACTTTCATAGTTTATTTATTCCTTTTAGTTATTTTAGATAATTAAAATGGGTCTATTTAACTGGTAATACCATATCTGATATTATTAATCCTCGTTTATTCCTTTCTCATTGGTATCGGTTCCGATCTCAGAACCGAGCCGGCCATTTTCCAAGCTCGCGTCAGCCTCAAACTCTCGAGCTAAACTCTTACCCACAACCCCCCTCTCCCTGTTACCTCAGATTTAGTTTGCTGCGTTGCCATTCGGTCATGTCACACTGCTTCTCTTGAGCTAAGTACAGTTATTTGTTGTTTAATATTCTTTCATATTACTTTTCTTTCAGAAAAGTTTCTATTTCATTGTCTCTTACCCTATCGCATCTAGCGTACATATTTTCTTCGGGTTTTTCTGCTCTTTTCTCTACCTTTTTACAGCGAGGTATTCTCTCTTTACCATCGTTGGTAACCCTTCCCTTTTTTCTCATACCTTCGGGTATTCTTTTGTACCATTGCTTGTACCCTTTTCTATTAATTTATTTGCTGTCATGGCAGATAAGAAAGGGTTTAAGCGGTGTTCTGATTGTGGACACAAACTTCCTACTTCTGATGCACACACTTTGTGCATTTATTGTTTGGGGGTGTCCCACTTGTCTGTTGACCCACCCTGTACTAGCTGTGAAAACTTTTCAAATAGAACTTTGTTGGAAAGGAAAAACAAGCTGTTGCTGAAGGGACTTCTTAAATCTCCCTTTTCATAGGCTATTTCTGGGTTGGAGGCTTCTACCCCTCCTAGAGCCCATAAGAAAATCTTGGATGTTCCTACCAAGGCTAAATCTTTGCCTTCATCCCTGGCTGGTGACTCCTGCCAACCAAAACCTAAAAAGGCTAAAGTTTTGGCTCTGGAGCTCACTCAGTCAGCCCCAGTGCTTTATGTGCCTAGACCTTCAGCACCGAGGCCTTTGGCTCCATTAGTGATCTCGGCTCTGTCTTCTCCTGCAGCCTTCACTATATCGGCACCGAGGGGCTCCTCAGTTCAGACTATTACCACTGTATCAGCACCAACTGTTCAGTCGGCACAGACCTTGACCACATCGGTTCTGACATAGTCCTCAGAACCGACGCCTTTATTGTTGACTCCAGTTTTGTCAGTTCCAGCTTTGGTACCGACAACCACTTTGGCACCGACCCCTGTGTCGGTGCAGACCATGACCTTGGCACCGATGACTTCTTTGGTGCAGATACCCGTAGTCCAGTATCTCTCGGCACCATTGTCCCCGGTGTGGACTGGTGAGATGGGCACTGGGTTTACCTCTTCTGTGGACAGGACTGTTTCTCCCTCAGTCTCTGTGAGGTCCACTAGAAGCCTTTCCGAGCACAATGTGTTGCGTCTTGCAGATCAGGTGCTCTTGGCCAGAGGGATCCCACCACTCAGGAACTATCCTTCCTTGGGAGGTGATCACCCGTCTCCAAAGACTCCTTCTTATTCTCCTCCTTTATTGCCTTTGAAGTCCATGGATATAGCATAGTCTCCCCCTTCTGCGGTCCCCTTTATGGATCTCAATAAGGAACCGCAGTTGCCTTCATGACAGGAAAGTTTTGCTATGACCCAAGACGTCAGTTGTGACACGCATAGTTTACTGCTCCACAGCCATCCAGGGACTCTGGGTCAGCAGGTTGAACCACTTAGGGGAGGGGTGACCCCTGTCCTAGACATTCACTCCTCTTCAGGTGGACCAGCCTTCCAACTGATGGATAAGGCTTTCACTGCTGCTGGCAATACTGGACTGTCTATACCTCCGCCCTCCTCTGGTACACTGGCTTCACACATCGCACCTAGCGGACACTGGGTGCAAGGGCCTCAGGATATATTCCCACAGGAATCTCCTTTTCCGCTGTCTTCTCCAGCTTCTCCCACTGAGGAGGTTCACCGGAAAAGTTCATGTAAGAGGAAGCACATGGACTCCACAGAGGAGTCCCTCACTGAAGACACAGATTATGATGAGGAGAAAAGAACCCCTGGTCACCTCTGAGGTATCCTTTGGTGATATCCTCAAAATCCTGAAACAGAGAGGTGAAGAGGTGACTGGCAGTCCTCTAATCCGACCTCTGAGGAATCTGTGTTCCTACAGGCCTTTTGTGCCCGGCCCCCTACCTCCTGGGTTACTCCACCTGCCGATGAGCTTGTCCGACTTATCGCGCAGCGTGCTTGGAAGGCTCCTGATACCATCAAAGTTATTCCCCGGAGGCCAGATAAGATTTTGTCCCCTCCTGCTTTGGATCTCCATTGGTCCAAAAGTCTTCCTGTGGATGCTTTGGTGGTGGCGGCTGCAACAAAAAAAAGATCTGGCAGAAGAAGAAAGCCAGACTGTCCATCCACCTAACAAAGAGTCCCGGGCCCTGGACAGGATAGGGAAGTGCACCTTTGCATCAGCGACCTTTACTATCAGGTCCCTGAATTATATGGTACACTTTACCAGGCTACAAAGGGATCTGATTTCTGAGCTCTCTGAAACCTTGGCTGGTGCCATGTCTGATGAGGTCCGTGACAAAGTGGCCTCTCAGTTGGCCACCATTGAATCAATATCTAACTCCTCTATGTGACTGATATCTCACACATCAGAAGGAGCAGGTAGAGCAGCGGGTTCAGCTGCGGTCTTGAGACGACACGCCTGGATGTGCTTGTGCAATTCCGTGGAACCCTTTAAGGCTTCCTTTCATAACACTCCCATTGAGGCCTCCTCGTTGTTTGGGCCCAAGGTTAAAAGCACACTGGCCAGATGTGTACAGGATGGTAAGACCCTTTCTGCCGTAGGTGTCTGTTATTCTTCCCCTCAACGTGCTTTCTCCTGAAACCAAAAGAGTGGGAAGATATGGTTCAAGAATTCTCAGGGTCCTTTCCGTGACACACCGGCCAAGCTCTCCCCCAGAGGCAGAGTGGGAAACTCACAGGGAAGACACTCTTTTTAGGGCAGAGGGGGTTTGCGTAACCAGGGTTCCAGGGATTCTTTCCCTGGTCAATCCTACCAATGCTCCTGAAGAACGGCCCAACTCCTTTCCTCTGGAGGTGGTTGGGGGACGTTTCTCCTTGTACCCTTCTGCCTGGCTAACCATCCCCTCCGATTCTTGGGTACAAAGGATCATAACCAGAGGTTATCATATCCCCTTCAATCTTTGTCCTGCCCCTTCAAAAAACCTTCCCAACATTCCACCCAGTTAAAGGGAAAAAGCAGCACTAAAGATAGAAAAGCTGCTAAGAAAGAGAGTCATCCAAATAGTCCCGCCAGACCAGATAGGATCCAGATTTTACTCAAGACTATTTTTGGTGCCAAAGAAAACCAGGGACTGGAGACCAATTTTGGATCTCAGTGTACTGAACAAGTTTGTGAGAGTACAAAAATTCCGGATGGTCACAATACAGTCTATCCTCCCGCTTTTGGAAAAAGATGATTGGATGTGCTCGATAGATCTTCAAGATGCGTACCACCACATAAAAGTGGGCAGGCCATCAAGAAGATTTCTGCGCTTCAGTGCAGGAGCCAGTCACTACCAGGTCAGAGTACTGCCCTTTGGACTCTCTACAGCCCCCAGAGTGTTCACAAAGTGCATGGCAGTTGTCATAGCTCACTTGCGACTTCAAGAATTCCAGGTGTTTCCATACCTAGACAACTGGCTCACTTCCGCCCCCACCAGACATTTACTGGAAGAAGCCCTGGCATACTCTCTCCTCGCTGCTCAAAGGCTAGACATAACCATAAACTGGCAAAAATCCAATCTCACCCCATCTCAGTCGACAGAATTCATAGGGGTTATCTTGGACACAAAGAACTGCAGAGCTGTTATCCCAGAGCACAGAATTTTAAGGATAAAGCAACAACTGATTCCAATCCTTTCAAGGGAGAAATCCACGGCTCACTCAGTTCTACAGCTGTTGGGTTCCATGGCAGCCTCCATCACCACTGTTCCCCTGGCCAGGTTTCACATGAGGCTTCTACAATGGCTACTGCTCACCCAATGGTATCCTTATCAGCAGCCTCTTTCAGCCATGATTCGAGTAACCCACAGGTGCAAACAGGATTTAAATTGGTGGATGACACACAATCTGTCACAATGGTCTCACCCCTTCTCCCCCCAGCAACCCAAGGCCACAGTGACCATGGATGCCTCCCTGATGGGGTAGGGGGAGCTATGTCAGGGACAGATAGTCCAAGGCACTTAGTCCAAACTGGAGGTCCATCTGCATATAAATGTTCTAGAGCTGAGGGCGGTGCTTCTGGCGTTGCAAACATTCCATCCCCTGCTGCTGTCTGGGACAATTGCGATTCAATCAGACAACATGGCGGTGGTCTGGTACATCAACAAGCAAGGTAGAACCAAATCTTACCCCCTTTGTCGAGAGGCCATGAGGATATGGCAATGGGCGATGGCTACCAACCATTTTCTTCTAGTAATGCACATTACCGGGAGTTCCAACATGATAGCAGACAGACTCAGCAGGTGCATTCTTTAACCTCACGAGTGGTCCCTGAATCCCTTGATAGCAGTGGAGATCTTCCACCGCTAGGGCCATCCTTGCTGCGACCTCTTTGCATCCCCGACCAACTACAAATGCAGCAACTACTTCACCCTGATTCCCCCTCCAGGACAGTCACCCAGGGATGTTCTAGTTCATGATTGGCTCTTGGGTCTGCTTTACACATTTCCACCCTTTCTCCTCCTTCCCCAGTTTCTGAAGAAAGCCCGTCGGTTGAAGAGCAAGGTGATCCTCATAGCACCATATTGGCCTCGACAGATTTGGTTCCCCTTCTTTTGGCCTCACCTACTAGATCAACCATGGATTCTCTATCCAACCCCAAAGTTGATCTCACATCCACAGAACCTGATTCATCCCACCTTGAATAGCCTGAAGCTCATGGCTTGGCTACTCCAATCCCTTGATTACCAGGCAGAATTATTTTTCTTTACCAGTACGTGATATTCTCATTGCATCTCATAAGTCTTCCACTAGAATTACTTATCTGAGCAAGTGGAAAAGATTTACCTGTTGGCTGAAAGATAAACAAGTAGACCCCTTCTCAGCACCAGTGTTGATAATACTAGACTATCTGGCCGACCTTTTTCAATCGGGTCTATCATTAGAGTTCATTTGGCTGCAATTTCTAATTTTCATGAGGGTGTCCAAGTTTCCTCTCTTATGTCCCACAAATTGTGCAAAACCTTCATAAAAGGTGTGAATCATCTGAAGCCACCTTTTAGAGAACCTATTCAACCATGGAATTTATCATTAGTTCTACAAGCTCTGACAATGCCACCTTTTGAACCAGACTCTTCTTGCGACCTCAAGTATTTGTCATGGAAAACCTTGCTTTTGGTCACCATTACTTCTGCCAGATGCATTTCTGAGCTTCAAGCTTTATGTATCAAGAGTCTGTACTTGATTTTTCATAGAGATAGAGTGTCTCTGAGAACTAATCCATCATTTCTGCCTAAAGTGATCTCTGAAATGTCCTTTAATCAAGCCATTATATTGCCAGTTTTCTTTCCCAATCATTCAAATAGAGGAGAGTATTGCCTACATACCTTAGATATCCACAGGCAAATCCATTTTTACTTAAACAGGACTAGGCCCTTTTGTAAATCTGACCAGTTATTTTTGGCTTTTCCTGGACCTAGATTAGGATCTGCTGTTGCTAAGGTCGCATTAGCTAGATAGTTGAAGGACTGTGTGACCTTCATTTATACACAACGCAATATCTCGTTGCCTACTACCATGAAAGCTCATTCAACAAGGTCGGTGGCAACCTCTGCTGCCTTCCATGCCAGAGCTTCCTTACATGACATCTGTGCAGCTGCAACTTGGGCTACACCTCATACCTTGATCAATTATTACAAATTGGATTTGGCCTCCAGGGGAAGAGCATCTTTCGGTTCTATGGTGCTCAGGAATGTCCTTCCATGAGAGCTTCCCAGGAATAGAGGTAGCTAGAGACTCTGTCCCATGTGTAAGGAATGAACGAGGGTTAACAATATCAGATAAAGAAGTTATGTCCTACCATAATGTTCCATCTGTATTGTCAATCCTCCTTCAGTCATTATGACCCTCCCTCCTTCCCCCTCCTGTGGTTTCTAGTGGATCTCACCATCCAGTTCTCTTAGGTTATTTAACCAGAGGTAGCCTCTACCTTCTTTGACTTGCAAATTCAATCTGAGGTAACAGGGAGAGGGGGATCGTGGGTAAGAGTTTAGCTCGAGAGTTTGAAGCTGACGCTAGCTTGAAAAAAATGTCCGGCTCGGTTCCAAGGTCGGAACCGATACCCATGCGTAATGACTGGACAAGGATCAACAATACAGATGGAACGTTATGGTAAGACATAACTTCTTTTTCTAGCATTGTTGCCTCACAGCAAGAGGTTCTCCTGTTTGATTCTGGGCTGGAGTGCCTTCTGGGTGGAGTCTGCATGTCCTCCCCGTGGTTGAATGGCCTACGAAAGACATGTGTGAATGGGTGTGCCTTCGCTGAAGGTTGGGCCTTGGGCTGGCAACTCGGCACCATAAAAAATCGACTGCCAATCATTAGCAGACCGGAGTTCCGCTGTGGCAACCCTTAACCAGGAAAAGATGAAAAACAAACAAACCATTTCTAATTGCAGAGTTTCAGACAGCATTTTATTTTATGTTTCTATTAAATTACATTTTTGCATTTTAATAAGAACAAATGACATTAGATGTGGTGATTTATTTTAATTTGGTATTTTAAAAGTTATACATGTACAATGTATAGAATATTTACTTATTTATTTTTTACATTGACATGAATATGAAATTCTTTTCATTTTGCATTCGAAAGACATGCGTGAATGGCCGTGCCTTCGTTGAAGGTTGGGCATCAGGCCGGCACCTCGGCACCATAAAAATCGACTGCCAATCATTAGCGGACTGGAGTTCTGCTGTGGCGACCCCTAACCAGAAAAAGCCAAAAGAAAAACAACAACAACAGCTCTAATCAGAAATTGTGGTTTGGTTAATTGTTTCAGGTGGACTTGTACATTCTGGAATTGTATATATCTCTACTCTGTTTCTGAAATTTGTTAAGTTAAATCACTGTTTGATCAGGACTGTGTGCTAAAACAGTGAACTTGAAAATTAATGATAAGAACAAACCTAAGATCTGGCTGGCCCATGTGGCAGTTATACTAGGTATAGGGGTATAGGCCTTTTGTGTAGTTGTTTTGTTTTGATAAAGGAGTAGTAAGTGTTTCAGTTTATCTGAATAAACAGAGTTTTTGACTCCAGATGCATTATTTCAGAAGTGAATTGTGGCGTAGTTTAGTGGCCATACTACAAATGAGGTACAAAGGGATAAAATAGAGCCCTGCTGACTTTACTTTATTTTACTTTTCTGCCGTGAGACTCAGATTTGTTATTATTAGAAGCTTATCATTTATACAGAAGCAACAGTGACTACTGAAAAGTTGGTCAAATCCTAGCCTGGAAGTCAACAGCACATGAACTGGAACACTTCCACTGATTTCACAAGGAAATATGTCAGCATCACAGAGAAATGCAAAACTATTGATCATTTATTATCTTATCTGAAATTATTACATATGGCATGCATCCATTTCTGTCCCAGACTCTGTATGTGCATCTAATCTCTGTAATAGCTTTTACTTCACTGTACCTCTGTAGATGAGTCACTCAACGTTTTGAATGTGGCATCACTCATACTCTTTGTTTATGAAGTTTTCACTCCTCATATGGACCATTATTGGCTCATGATTAAGAAAATATGTACAGGTCAGTATGCCATTGGCCACATGGCTTTTGTTAATTTGACACTTGCTGTGCAGTTAACACACTGTGTAAACTAAAAGTGATTCACCCTGTGTCATTGCTCAAGTACCTTCTTCCTTTTTTCCGGATTCTCAGGCTATCTTCTTCAATATCCATGTGGCAAACTAAATTTAAGAGTAGTATTTTGCTCTTTTTTTGCCCTTGGACACCCATTTTTTTGGGGTGGTGAAGTTCATTAAATTTCCTTTCTACATTATTATCCACCCACTATTTTAAACTCATGCAGAATGACAGTTACCTTTGTAAAAGGGTTTTATAACTTCATGTGATCTGTTCTTTATGTCTGTTGCTTTCTCTTCATCATAAAACCTGTCAACATATCTTGTGTGATCCGCCAGGTGCATACGATATTCATATTTACAATGATATTTATATCTAATTAAAGTGGATGTTATCCTTAATTTTTTTTATAACAGTTCAGTGTCAAGTTAATTATATCACATGTTGTTAGGCATTTGTCATAGGAATACTTCTGATGTCTTCCATATTGTTTAGAATTTTTAGCAGGACCTATGTCTTCTCCCTTTATGCCATACTAGACAAGAGAGCAATAGTTCAGTGAGGCTTGAATTTTATTGCAGTTCCTTTTATACAGAATAGGACAGGTAAGGTTTATGTATTCGTGTCAGGTATTCAGATGTCATCTCACTATAAATCAAACCATCTCAACTAAACTATTTAAATAAAAACCAGATGTATTGTATGCACAACACATTCATCAAACAGAGATTGAAAGATACTATTGGCACCTGTACTTAACAAGAAACATATCACAACAGAACCAGTAGTAGAAATAATGTATGGAAGGTATAGTGACCATCTGCACATCCAGCTACTAGAATTTATGTAGTTGTACAAGCATGGGATAAGGGTAACATAATAGAATTATATAACATGTTTCATTATGTATTTTTATTGTCCACCTCATATGTACTAACCCGGGCCCTGGTGCCCCACATCACTGCTGGACATCCTTCTATCTCCTGTGGAATTACTCTGGTAATGCTGGGACCAGTCGTGCATCCTAACGGGATACTGGTGACTTAGCTAGGCTGTGCTCCGGTCTTGGAGTGTTTTGTTTATGCTGTACCCACTCCCTCCCCATTCTTATTGATTGCATCCAGACTCAACTCTTATCTTTTGACCATGCCCCTTAGATAGCATATCAATGAGCGCCCTCCCTCCTCCCAGGATGGGTATGCCAATCTCTTCTATTCCACTGTTCAGTCACCTAAGATGCTAATTAAACATGGGTTGGCTGGATTGTAGTCAAGGATCCTTCTGTGTCACCACAACAGCTGATATGTTTCAATATGCATTTTGACATACATTTCCTGACCATATGCAAATGCGATGATACAGATTTATAGAATTTCTACAATGAATATTGACTATGCCAATGCTAGTTCCTTGAGGCTCAGTTAAATTATATGACAAATTTCATCTCATTAAATCACATACGTTTTATATTGTCCATCCTCAGATGTGTTCAAGTTTTGGTGGAAATAGCTCTTGGATATAGATTAAAAACTTTAAGAAATGCAATGTTGGTACAATAACAGAAAACACAAAGAAACTGGAACATAAATGTAATATAATCGCTTCTATTGGACCAACATAGGTTTTGCAATTACACAAATTTTCAAGATGGTGTGAGCCCTTCGTCATAATTTATTATCATGCCAGCTCAAAAGCTTGAGAATTGCAAAATCTATGTTTGTTCAATAATAGTTATTACATCTTGACTATGTCCGACAGTCTTTGTGTTTTTTTCTACGTTGTTTACTATTTTAAGTCTGTTTTCATGTGTGTTTTTTTAATGGCTAACTTATAATGAGTGTGCTGAATAACAATGTATTTTCACACCTAAGTTCTATGCTAGATGCCATTGTGGTGCCATTTTAAGCCTAGCCAAAGGTGAGAATCAAACCCTGTACCTTGTATTTGTGAGGTAAACACCTTAACCATTATGAAAACCACCCCATAAAATGCCGATAACAAGGCTGACCTCATGCAATTTAATAAAATTCTCAATTGCAAAATAAAATGGCCTGTATGCCCTGCCCTTATAAGCATTGGTTATAAATAATATTTATAGTATTGTATTAACATTTAATAATGCAGCATCTAGGAATCCTTCTCATTCAATAGTCAAACGCTCACATGTAGAAAACATTGAAATAAATGCAGCAATAATTACAGGAAAGTTAAAAATGCTGGAAAAGGTTTGTCCCTTAGCTTCTAGGTTAGACAGATGAATAGCAATATACCAGTTTCAATAAAACATGGACTTGACTATGCATATATGGCTGTATTATGAATGAAGGGATGCAAATGCAGATTGTCCCCAGTTTCAGAAATGTCACATTCTGAAGCATTTATTTTTTCTGAAATAGCTTCACTAAACTGTGTAGGAAACCTCTCCTTATAAATGTTAGGATAACATTTCTGAGACTATTTAAGTTTTTTTTTCTTTTGTTTTGTTTCCTTTTCTTTTACTGATGATTGTTGATCAGATATGACTTTCTCTAGAAGAGCTATAACTTTGACCTGAGAGCTGTCTTTCTGTTGTGTCTGAAACACTTCTATGCTGATTTTATGGCAAAACAAATGTGAAGGCAAAAAAAAAATATCTACAGTGCTAGCATATTTTATCTGAACTCTGGAGATGAGCCAAATGTTCCTCTACTGCATTTTTCAGATGAACAGGAATCTTATTTACTGGTAATTGCCCATCATAAACATTACCAGTCTAGTAGCCAATATATCATTCAAATCAACTTCATCTTCGGAACATAGAATACACCAAGGAAAAGTGTGCACCATCAGCACTCTTTCATATGTGTCAGTTTCAAATGGATCCTTTCCATTATTCTCAATAGCAGATGAAGATTTTTACAGATTTCTGAAAGTAATAGAAGGCAGCAAATCTGAAGGACTTCAATAGCTACTTCCTGTTTAGGCAGCACACCTAAAATATTCACAAAATGTTTATATAGTCTGAAAGTCATAAGTGGCTCCTTCGTGCTTTTAAAGTATTCTGCTATAGTTGGAAATATGTCTCACTCAAAGCCAGTATAGATTGGCTGCCTTACTTCCATGCCATTTGTCCAGCTTGCCAGACATTTCATTGCTGAAGGGACCAATTGAGGTAATTATTCTGGTATATTCTGTAGGACTACATCTCCATGCCTGTTGACTTTCTGGAAATTATAGAAAAGGTGGGCTGCATTAGCAAGTTTTGTGTTGAGAACTTCATTTATTTGTTTTTATTTTATTTCACATTTGTTTACCAGGAAGGTCTGACTGGACACAGGTCCATTTTCAGTGGAGGCTCAGGGAGAATCAGGGAGAAAAGCTCCAAAAGATACATTACATATGTAAGTTTAGCAAACAATAAGTAAAAATTCAAAAACACAGGAGATACCAATAAAAAATTCAGTGCAGTAGAATCAATGTTCAAACACATATATAATTTTGTGATAAAAACATACATTGGTAATTGTTAGTGACAATAGTTAGTATTTGCTGACTATATAATAAATAGGTCCTGGACCTATACAATAATTATCTACAGTTTTGACATACTATAAGGTATGATCAGTATAGCAGTTTTACCATTTCAATGCATTATGTCTTACCTTGAGGAGTTACAGGAGCATAGCCAGTTGTTAAAATAGTGGGTTTTCAGGATTTTTTAAAATTGTATTGTAGACAATTTAGAAGTTATGTGGCTAAGTAGTGTATTCCATACTCTTGCAATAGTGCAACTAAAAAGAGACTTTCCAGCATCATTCATATATTTGTTGACATTTATGATATTCTGGTTAGTAGATCTTCAGCACCTAGCAGTAGTATAGGACTGAATTAGAGCCTGGAGTGTAGGGTTTTTTTCAGGAAGGTAGTATAACGTGAGTGTGCTACTGACAACTGACTGAGTCACAGTAGTTGAGGGAGCTCCAGCCAGTTGAGCTGCTTGAGGGAAAGACAATAATGTGACCTGTAAGGGGCTTGAGTAGAAAACTTGGCAAAATTGTTATAGCAAGATTCCATTTTGTTTAAATCAGCCAGGTGGAGATTAGTCAGGATTGGGGAGGCATAGAGGAGGATGGATAAGAGATGAGTCTTACTATTTTGGTTTTGGTATGTCTACTGATAAAGTGTTTGTTCCTGTAGAGGAGGCAAAGCTTTTTGTTTACTTTCTTGATGGTTTGGGCTATGTGGATGTCAAATCTGAGGTTGTTGTCTATTTCTACACCTAGCAGCTTAGTGTGTGTGGTTGGACTGATTTGGATATTATCTTTGGAAGTTATGTAAAAATTGTTGTCTAGTGGGGGGACCTACGTGGTCTGAAAAGAATAAGTATTGTTTTTTTGGGATTAGAAATAAGTTTGGTGTTTGTGTACCATGTTTTGGTTAAGGTGAAGTTATTTTGGGTTAGGGTGTGAAGTTCTTTTAGTGTTGGGGCGGCACATATAAAGGTGGTGTCATCAGCATATTGTACTACTGAAGCAGTGAGTGTGGAGGAAGAGAACAGGTTAGTAAAAGGAGAAAACAGCAATGGGCTAAGAATGGAGCCTTGGGGGACACCTAAGGATACTGATAATAGAGGGGACAATTGGTTTTGCCATAGGACAGCTTGTTAATGGTCTGATAAGTAGCTGCTGAACCATGAGATAGAGGAGGGGCTAATGTTTCTGTCGGATAGCGTTTTGAATAGCATATTGTGATTAACCATATCAAAAGCTTTGGATAGGTGTAAGAATATGGTAGATACGAAAAGGCCCTTGTTTCTCTTGTGGTTCAGTGTGTTAGTGAAAGATAGTAGTGCTATGGTGGTGCTATGGGAGGGTCTAAAGCCATGTTGTGCTTTATTCAGCAGGTTGTTATTTTGGAGATACTGCATTAGTTGTGTATGAACAATTATTTCTAGTATTTTAGATAACGTTGATAGTATAGCTATTGATCGGTAGTTAGTGAGTTCAAAGGAGTTGCCTCCTTTATGTAGTGGTATAATATGTGATGTTTTCCATAAGGTTGGTACCTTATTCTCTGATAGCGATCTGTTGATGAGAATAGCAACAGGATAGGTTATGGCTTCAGCTGCTATCTGTAGGAAACCTGCTGGTAGGATATCAGCTGCCAGAGCAGTTTGTTTAAGTTTGAGTAGGAGTTTATAAATAACCTTGGTGGACACAGGGTGCAGAGAAAAGTTGGAGGAGTTGTTTTGTATGTTGGGGTGGGTTTGGGTAGCTGTTTTTGTGGGGTTACTATCATTATTTTGGGCACAGGCAAGGGTTTGGACAGTTTTGGAAAAGTACTCATTGAATTGTGTGGGAATGTTATCTTGGTTGTTTATTGTCACAAGGGTTGGGGTTATGAATTTTCCTGGCTGAAGTATAGTATTTATTGTGGCCCAGAATATTTGAGGGTTGTGAGCATATTTTTCTTGCATTTTTTTTAGTAGTTAGATTTGTCAAGTTTAATTTGTTTTTTGGTTTTGTTACGGAGTTCTAAGTAGTTTTGTCTTGTAGTAATGGTTTTGTTTATGGAATTGTATCCAAGCCTTATCTCTTTTTTCATTGTAGTTTTAGTTTCTTTAGTTAGCCATTGTCCATGCTTAGCTTTTATTCTAATAGTTCTGGAGGGTGCATGATAATCTAAGATTTGTAAGAAGGTCAAGTTAAAGTACTGCAAAGCTTCATCAAGAGACAGTTGCTTCAGGGGAGTCCAATTACAATATTTTAGTACGGTGATGAATTTCTTAGGTATGTAGGTTTTTTAATTCTTACAACTCTGAAGATGGTCTGGTTGATGTTTTGGGATCTGTTTCTAATTAGATAGGTTGGTTGAGGGTCATGTAAACTATCAGGTAGACACTCAGACTTGTTTGCAAGAGAGGGTTCAGATATAAGAATCCACTCAAGAATGGATTTGCGGTGGGATGATTTGTCGATTCTAGTGGGGGATGAGATTTGTTGGGTAAACCATGGAAGTTAATGTGGGTGGAGGGACTGTGGCTGGAGCAGTTAAGCTAGTCAATATTAAAGTCACCTAATAGTATAGTTTCTTGTGGAAGGGAGTTTGATATCCAGTCTAGTATGTTTTCTAGTATAGTAATGATATTATCTTGTGGGATATAACCACCTACAATATTAATATGTTCGTTGGGGTTTAGTTTTAATTTAGCAAGGATTAGTTCTGCATTGTGGACTTCAATGGGGATTTCCATCAAATAGTTCGATGTTGAGGTGAATTTGGAATAATATTGCCACCCCCCCCCTTTTCCCCAGTCTATCTCTATGTATAATACTGTAGCCAGGAGCTGTAATCTCATTATTGTAGTGTTCTGGTTTTAGCCATGTTTCAGTTAGCAAAATGATCTTTGGTTTATATAGGGCTATTAGGGCATGAAGATCATGAATTTTGTTTAATATACTTCATACATTCAGGTTTTTGAAGAGGAGAGAGGAGATTGGTCTGAGGTAGAGTGGGTTTAAGTGATCGAAGTTTGGGTTAGTTGCTGTAGTGGGTCCTGGGTTAGGGTGTATATCACCATTGCATGAAAGTGTTTTAAGTAGGTGTAGGTAGAGTTTAATAAGCTTGCAAATTATTTTAGCATGTTTTTTGAGAGGAATGGGAGTTTAGTTTAGCTGAAAGCTGATTGTGTAGGAAAGGGATGGATTGGGTGGATATTAGGTCGCATGGTGAAATGGGGAAATGTATCAGTTTTATAGGATTGCTTATTGCATCTGTTTGCCATGGGGGTGGGGTGTTGTTATTAAGGTGAGTATGGTAGGTGGTGAGGATTGAAAGAATGAGTAGAGAAGAAATTGTGACAGGATAGATTAGTGTGTTTAGTGAGCATCTATTTTCTATGCACAGATTTTAGTTTTGCAAAACAAATAAGCAGCACGTGTGATAGTCCTTTACAATATAAAGACTGATACTATATAGTTTATTTTTATCTACAACCAGTTCTTAATCTGACATGATTTTTTCCCATTACCATGCAAATCAATCTGCAGTATTAATGGGTACATTAACCTCTGAGAATAGTAAAATGTGTTTGAGCCTCTACATTTGATTTTCTTTAGGATACCCATATTAAACAAAAACAGGATAGGCTGAGAAGATTTCAACACATTATGTGCCAAAGTCACTCAATAGTGCAAAATGTTACTCCATATAAACTTAAGCTGCATTATTCTCATATCATATTTTTTGTAAGTGAAGTCAAGACATCTTCTAAAATATGTAACATTATTGTCAGTTTTCCTTGTATTAGTACACAAAGGTGTAGTGGTCATGCTGAAACAAATACCTGTGCAGAAAAAATGAGGAAAGAACAACCTTGGCCTACCACATGCCATCATATCTTAATCCATTTCACAAATGGCAATTAAAAAAACTGCTTGGCTTCTGACCCAGTGCACTATAAACTTTGATTAGATTACAAAATAATTTATCCAAATCTGTACAATGTGCTACCTCAGGCTTATAGAAATATTTCTGATATATGTGACTCCGAAAGAAGGCTTACAAAATTTCTCATGTCTTATATAAAATACATACAAAACTGAAATTACACTGGTCTTGCTTGACATTCCTATACCTCTGCTTTCCAAAAGAATTGAAGAAATCACTGCTGTAAGTTCCAGAGAGAGTATAATTTTGTAGACCCCACCTAGCCATCACAGTTTTTCTAGCTGGACCCTGCACATTGCTTCAAGTTAGCCACATTACTAAACAATGTCCCCACCTTAAAGCAAGTTGGATATTGAAGATGGGAAAGCCAATGCTTACTCTTGATAAAGTTGTGGGTACTG
Source organism: Protopterus annectens (assembly GCF_019279795.1). NCBI lineage: Eukaryota > Metazoa > Chordata > Ceratodontiformes > Protopteridae > Protopterus > Protopterus annectens. The sequence continues at coordinate 1,196,242,117 of NC_056733.1, forward strand.
TTGCACGCTAGTGTCCTCTGGAGGCAAGTACACCATTTGTCCAGAAACAGATGGTCGTGTTCTTAGAGTATGTTGTTGTGAGTCACCTCCAGTTTGCTGCTTTTCCACACTATCTGCCTTAGCAAGAGCTTGATTTCTATTCTTCCAATACCCAAATCTATACTTGTAAGATATCATTATAAACACTCTTCTGTAGCATCATTTCTGCTGGCACAACACCCTGCCCTGTAAGCCACTGCGCACAGCAGTGTCTCATTAGAAATGTACATGCCATATAACTGGACTCATTAATAAAATAGGACTGTATCCTTTACCAGAAAATGTTGCATTAGCCCCACACTGTGTCATTCTTCCCCATATACCATGCTTTCTGTATATCCCTCATGTCCATTCTGTTAATCTGATTGCTTCCAACTGTAACCTCCCAATCCTTATTTTATATCCTGCAAGCATTAATTCATATAGGTTTTCTTTGTTATCCATTATTGGTATACAGTGCCCCTCCCATATCTGGTCATGCCAAATGTGTCAGAAACTTGCCTGCACTCAGACTTAATGCCACTGGTCGTTGCTGTCTTGGCCACTTGACTACTCATTGACGGTTGCTAAGATATAAAGTGCAGATGTATGCATACCTAATGAGACACATCATTTGAGGCAGGTTTGGCTGAGCTGTTCCTCCTGCTGATATCCTGTGAATTAGTCAGTTTGCTGAATTCTGAACTCTCTACTCATTAGCTCACGCATATGTAAGGGTATAACTCTGTGTGATGCTCAGAGAAGCATTCCTTCTCCTCACAAATCATTTGCTATATGTCAGTGAACTGTATGGAATTCAGTTGAATTTCTTTAACATTGTTATGCTGACTTAAGTAAGCAGGCTAATACAAGCCAATGAGGATTTGTTATAGACAGACAGACCCTTGATAATATCCAGACAGCACATATGCTACTTCATGTAGCTAAACTATGTAATGTATCAGCTTTGTGAATAATTTGGATAAGGAGAGGCTTTTGATATGCTCACACGGAGATTCCAAGCTATGAGTGGTTATGCCTATAAAGATTTTTCTTTCTAAAAGCCGAGGTCGTGGAGTAGAGAGATAAAGCCCTAACTACAGCCAAGGTTTCCCAGGTTTAATCAGCAGCTTGGTGACTGAGCTGCAAGCAGTGAAGGGAAGGCATTCATCGATGATGCTTTTTAAGGAGAGGCATGACCCAAAGAGGGGAGTAGCCCTCAGTTGAGAATCAACTAATGCGGGGATGGAGTTGTAGAAACAAGACGGTAGGTCATAAAGAAAATCTCACAGTGCCCCAGCATGACACTGTTATATGAAAACAGGTCATGGCTTCATACTGTGCATTCCTTTTCACTGCTCCACTGCTTTCCATTAATGTGAAAACTACACATGTTGCAAAGTATCAAATGCTCTGGAAGCAGAATTCTTAAATCACAACTTCTGTCAATACTGACAAATATTTTATGTCTGTGTGGATGCATATGTGTGCATGTGTGTGTGTGTGTGTGTGTGTGTGTGTGTGTGTGTGTGTGTGTGTGTGTGTGAGGTGTATTATAATAGGGGTGATTTAAGCAATTGCCTGAGACTCAAGGCCTGCCAAGAAAAATCATTTTATTTTACGAGTTTTACTATGTTTAGTGCTGTTAACTTATATTACCTTACATGTTCAATGTATCACAGTTTAGAAATTGATTGTTATCTAGTTGAAAAAAAATACTAAATGACAGATGCTGGAAATTGTCCATGTTGTATAGCCCAGCTCTACAGGACAAGTGTGCCTTTCTATAAAATAAGCTGGAATGTTTATGCCCCGGGTGTAGTTTATATGAAATTAAGTTGAAAATGTTCCTTGCTTTGCAGGCTGTCCTTGATTTCCCCCCATATTTTGGTCTGCACCTTATAAAATATGTTTTTTTCTGTCAAATCATTAAGGATTAAAGTCAATAAATGGGGGTGATCTTGCTGTGGATGAAAGCAAATTAATGTAATGATCTGTTACTTAGCTTAAATCTTGATTTACAGGACTAGTGTGCATTGGTATGAAATAAACTGGAGCATTTAGTCATCAGGAAGTTTGAGTGAAATTAAGTTGCTGTGGGTAGGGACTTTTGATAGGTTGGACCTATTTGTAAATTATCTACATAGTACAACTGATTTTCTAAGGTTCACCTTTCAATATTCAGACAAAGAAATTGATTTCCTTGATGTTAAAGTACGCAAATATTCATCACAAGAAATAGTTACTGGTCTATATAGGAAACCTACACATAAGAACAGTATACTAGACAAAAGTAGTACGCACCCCACTCACATTTATAGGAATGTAATTAAAGGGCAATTTATGAGGATGAGCAGACTTCACAACACAGATGAGGGTCTACAAGAAGCAGTAACCTTACTGGAAAGTGATTTTAAGAAGAGAGGCTATAACAAAAAGGAAATAGATGATAGTATTGAAAAAATGTATGAAGGATGTAAAAATAGAGGGACCCCATACTATTCGAATGAGGCTCAAAATGCATTGTCAAATGAGAACAACATGAGTAAAGTTAGGTTTACAATAACTTACTCGTGACATCAGAAGATTCTGTGGGATCTTTGAAAAGAATTGGGATATCCTGACTACTATAAATGAATTGCAGGGGGTGACAGATAATAAACCTAGCTTCTCTTTCAAGAATAAAAAATCACTAAAGAGACAGTTATGCTATAAAGTAAACTCCAATAGAAACAATAGAATAGTCTCTCAAAGAACTGGGACTTTTCCATGTAGAAAGTGTACGGCATGTAACTATGTATACAGTAAATCTACTGTTCAACATCAGATTCTTAGATTTGAAATAAATATAGGGCCAGATTCAGGAAGCCTCCGTGTAAGAGTTATAACTCTTACACGGAGGCTGCAGTTAAACTGTGTGATGTCAGCATGTCATGCATATGCATGAGGTGCATGAGGCATGCTGAATCACACCAGTAACTCTTACACGGTCCGTGTAAGAGAGTAGGGGGCGTGTCTGTAGGCTAAGCTCTGCAAGTGGACACGCCCCCGGAAAACTAGAATGGCTGAAAGTAAACAGCCACGAGAAAGGCCATGAAAATGTGAATAAACACACTATACAACACATGCCCGACTGGCCATCAGTGTATAAAGTGAAGAGATGTCATAAAACTAAATGAAAACCTTTTTTTCTTTTTTGTTAAACCCGTAAATGTTTGCTACTGTGTGCTGGTGTGCTACTAAGCGCAATCACAGTTAGCAGTCAGGGGAAAAGGATATAAGAACTAAATATGCAAAGTAAGCCAAGAAATAATAGCTTAGTGGTAGAGTACCTGCCCTATGAGTAGGCAGGCAGGGTTCGAGCCCCTATAACAACCTTTTTTTTATTTTTGTAAATAAGCACTAAAAAGCCCCCAGACAGTATTGTACAAATGTAAATGTATTCCCTTTTGTAAAATGGAATGAAACAGAGCATATATTTTGAAGTAACATAAGAATAAAAATAGTCAGAAATGTACTGATAGCTAAGCTGCCGTGAGACAGAGTGCCCGTAGCCGAGTAGTGTTTAAAAAGCTGCAAACTGCGTGCCCGTTGCCAAGCAGCGGATAAACAGGCTGAAACTGTGTGCAATTAGCTGAACATGTGTGTCACTAGCCAATTAAGATTTATCCCAGAGCACACCGTTTGCGCGCCGCTCCCACAAGCTAACTGCCAGTGCGCATGCGTTACCTCCGCAAACGAGCGCAGAACAGGTTTAAAGTGCTTAAAAGTGCTTTTGGCATGTTTGATTGACAGGTCTTCAACTCATTTCTGTCAGGAAAAGCAAAAAGCAGTTGCCAGATTCGAACACAGGATACCATGCACTAGAGTCAAGGAACTAAACCACCAAGCCATGACAGCAATACCTAGAAAAGCAGAAATAGCATATATATGGGATAAAACCCAGAATGGAGCATGAGAAAGCATTTTCAGTGAAGTAGATACAATTCCAAAACGGCCAATCAGAGAAATGTGTCTACAAAGCGGCATATATAAGCCCCATAGGCGGGAATACACAGCATAACTGATTGTAGAACAGACTTGCAGTCAGCATGAGTGGAGTAGGTGAGGGACGTTGCTTTCGAGCACAGCGTTGGGGCGTTGAGGAGTCCAGATACATGGTCTGGCTCCTTGTCCATAATCACGAGGCCCAACTCATGCAGGGCCAGGTCTCATGGGGAGTATATAGGGCTGAGGCGTGGGACCAGTTGGCTCGTGAGCTGACCAGTGCGACTGGCATTCCACGCACTGGTGAGCAGGTCCGTCACCACCATGCGGACCTGAAGAGACGCAAGCAGGACCAATTGAACCGTTGGATCCAGGAGGCCCGGCAAATGCCCAACGCCCCACTACTGAGTAAGTCACATTTTACCCATGTATGTAAGGATTTCAACCAGCTGATACCATGGAGATGTGTAGTCCAATATTATTCCCTTTGTATTACAGCTGCAGGTGTCCGCTCTGCGAATGTCGAGATGCACGCCAGAAGGCTGGTGCGGCTGCGCCACCATGCAGGTTAGTAACCCCACCCAGTACTTGTAAATAAATATTATTATGTACCATGTATCAGAACAGTGCAGTGTATTGATTAAAAGTAATATAATGTGCAAGCAGGAATTGAATGTCTGCAGGTATGGCTGCAACAAGTTCATCAGTATGCAAGTGTAACTGGAAATATAATTGATAGGATTAAACAGTGCTGTAATACAGATGTCCCATCATTAATTAAATATACTGTAACCTGCAGTATAGTCTCAAGAGTACAGCTTCAGAATCTGAGGTAGTCACATGTCAGATATATCCCCTGTTGAAATGCTGAATCATGACAGAAGTGAGGCTGTTGGAAAGTGTTTGAATCACCACAGGTCTAATATGTGAACAAAGCCTAGAAGTACCAACCTGAACTGTGAAGTTGCAGAATGTATGAGAGTGACAGAAATGCTCATGTATGAATAAATAAACTAGTAATAACCCCTGAATATATAAGCCTCAGTGTGTTTTACAGAACTAAATGCATGTGGGAAGTACAAATTAACATCCCAAACTGATTTCAGTGTGTCTGAATCTGAATGTCTAGCTCAAAATCTGTATATGGTGATAACAGTAAACAATTTGCAGATAGAATGAATGATTATCTGACAGACTAAACAGCCATAGTTGTCCCCTGTCCTGTCATCAAAGTGTAGCAGGATGATGTATCTGATCAAATTCAAAATAAGTAGGATAGTGATGTATGTGTAACAGGTGTAGCATGACAGTCAAATAAAGATTATTTTGAAACATCAGCCTCAACTTAATTGTGTATCTATGATAAATGTGAATTAATGTTTAACATATGAATGTGTCATCACTTTCTATCCCCACCCAACCCTGTAATTCCATATAACAACATCCACTAAATAATGGTATGTGAACATTTCATTAATCATGGACATTTGTCCGTTCAAACATATATGCATGTCTGTTCGTGCATGTGCCCTGTTCATACCTGCAAATACGATGGCCTGTTGCCATTAATCAACCCTGCATGTCGTTTGACTGTGTTTTGCTGTTCAAATAATGCATGTGATATTGATATGCCCCTTGTTCAATGGTGTCCATATCTGGGTGTTTGTTTGATGGGAATACCAATGCATGCTGTTACAACTAATCTGAATGGAATAAAATGCCACTAACCCAAACTAACATAACTACTCACAAACCTAGAACGCTTGGGAAGGCAGGTCCCAGCGGACCCACCTCTCCCACCTCAGCTGGTGACTGCACCTGTCACTACTGCCCAGGCGGACCCCCTCCGGTGGCCCTGTGCCACCTTCGGGTGGAAGCGCTGCAGGGGATGGGGCCCGTCCCCTCTGCAAGTGTGGCCGGAGGGGTTCGTCCACTCACCCTCCGCGGTGTCCGGTCTGTGGTGCGAGGGAGATCCAAGACACTGTTCTTGGACCCCACGCCAGCTCGAGGCTCGTGTGGCACAGCTAACGGCCCCGGCCGTTGCCCGCCTACACAGCCCCAGCACAGCCCGTCCTGGGCTGTGAAGGAACAGTGGCAACTGCCTATGGGTGGGGATATCAGTTCCACTGTTGCCATCTGTGGGCTCGTGCATCTCAGATATCCCAACCTCCGTCCCGTCAATTGTGTAACCCCCACGTGTGTCATACACCGTCCCTGTATGCGTCTTGTCTGTCTTGTCTGTTAACCTACCCAACCTACCTCCCCAGCTTTACCGACTTCCTTCACCTGTCATACCACTCTCACCTGTAAAAAAAAAAAAAGGCACTCTGTCCCACAAAATTTACGCCCCATACATAGCTGTCCATGTCGCAGACATGTCCGCTGGACATCTAAACTGTTAATTACAATTGGCTGTACAACAAATATTAATGTTGTCCTGACACCTCTCTCAGAGGTGGAAGGTTTCAAATGTCTCACCAAAATACATAGAAATATACAGCTGTTGCTGCAAAAGACATGGGCATCTATGGGCCTTACCTACACCCTTCCTGCAAATCCCACGCTTCTTTCCCTACTGTCTTACCCTCTTTGTGACCCCTTTTCACCACTTTCCTGTCACCCCTTTTTCTTTTCTTTCAAAGAAAATAGCGGGGGTGTGCGCTTGTGTTAGCGGAGCTCACCGCCAGTGGGCATGCGTGAGGTCCGCGCAAAGGAGCGCAGACCTGGTTTAAAGTGCTTAAAAGTGCCTTTATGGCACTTTGATTGACAGGTCCTGTACTCAGTTCCAAAGTTTGCTAAGAAAAATAAATTCCCACTGTCAGTCTCGAACCCAGGACCTTGGTAACATTAGTCCGTATGACCTACCACTAAGCCATGCCTGCTTTACAAGAACAAACTGCTAAAATAAATATAACATGTAATAGTAGGAATCAGTATAAAGGTAATATAGGAGATGTACTATCCAAAGCATGTTTGGTAGAGTTTTAATGGCCAAATTACTGGATTCCCATACTAGTTCAGTGTGAGCAGAAACAGCACTGCTACCTGTTAGCTTGTACATAATAATGTAAGGTAATGTACATATGTGAAGGTATGTATATCTACACATACATATATATAAATATATATTAATACATATGAAATATAATCGTAGGTCTCAGTAGCCATACACACTCACTACAGGAAAAAGTTAACATAATTGCTGCAACCTGAATCTGCAACACAGCCTGACCCCTGTGTGACCTACTTACCCTTCTAACTGCTTACAGGTGGCCTCAACACTTTGATTGACAGGTCCTGTACTCAGTTTGAAAGTTTGCAAAGTAAAAATTCCCACTGTCAGTCTTGAAACCAGGACCTAGGTAACATTAGTCTGTTTGACCTACCACTAAGCCATGCCTGCTGTGGAAGAGCACACTGCTAAAATAAATATAACATGTAATAGTAGGAATCAGTATAAAGGCAATATAGGAGATGTACTATCCAAAGCATGTTTGGTAGAGTTTAATGGCCAAATTACTGGATTCCCATACTAGTTCAGTGTGAGCAGAAACAGCACTGCTACCTGTTAGCTTGTACATAATAATGTAAGGTAATGTACATATGTGAAGGTATGTATATCAACACATACATATATATAAATATATATTAATACATATGAAATATAATCGTAGGTCTCAGTAGCCATACACACTCACTACAGGAAACAGTGAAGATATATGCAGCAACCAGAATCTGCAACACAGCCTGGCTCCTGTGAGACCTACTAAGCCCTTTAACTGCTTAAAGGTGCCTCTAGCACTGTGATTGATAGGCCCTATACTCAACCCAAAAGCAGAATATGAGCATACTAGTAGGCCCTACCACAAGACCATTGTAACACTAGTCTGTATGACCTACCACTAAGCCATGACTCTCATACAGGAATATAGTGCTAAATAAGTGGAACATGTAATAGTAGGAATGAAGATAAAGGCAATATAGTATGTCTACTACCCAAAGCATGTCAGGCAGACTTTTATAGTCCCAATTACTGGATTCCCATACTAGAGTAGTGTTAATGGAAACAGCCCTGCTAATTGTTAGCTTGTACCCAATAATGTCAGCTAATGTACATATATGAAAGTATGTATATGTACACAGATATATATATATATATATTCATATAGCAATACATATGACATATAGTTGTAGGTGTCAGTATGCATACACACTCACTACAGGGAACAGGCAAGATAAATGCAGCAACCTGAATCTACAACACAGCATGAAGCATGGGAGATGTACTAACCTTCACACTCACAGAACACTGTCAACAGCATACCAGCATGGTCCACGCCCTACAATCTGAAAGGGCAACGCCTATCTCACATACCCTTTTATAGCAGTGTCCTGAAATCACAGTGAGACATGCAATTAGTACACACCCAGCTGCTTGCAATTAGCAAATGCTGCCTTACAATTGGTGCAGAGGCCATCACATGGATCCATGCAGATACCTACAAAAGTATTCAGTACCCACACTCCACTCATGCAATACAGTCATTGCACTAACCGAATGAGAAAGAGAGAGAGAGAGACAGACAGAGAGAGAAAACAAAATATACTGACAGCAAGCAGCAAAACAGCAGCAGCAGCAGCAGCAACAGCAGCAAAATACAAGCAGCACGACTGACTCACCAAAAGCTGCCACAAACACAGGTAATGCAAAGTAGCAGGTTAATCCTGTGTATACTGTGACACCTCCAAATGTATCATAGTTCACTATCAATAGGTATGTCCATGAGATAGGTTGTGTGTAGATAGTCATGAAATATAAACATATGTAAAATTGTTGTACATGTGGGCCATAACTAACACTTCCATAGCTTAGAACACAAGGCCAGTTGTGCATATGATGCAGTAGTTCCCAGGGTCAGTAGAGGTTCCTCCTCATTGGTGTGGGACCACTGTGTATGTATGGCACTGTTCAGGTACATATCCTGTAGTATGGCCATGGATTAATATCAGTCTGTCATGTGGTGCTATGTCCTCCAGGGGTGAATGTAGCACACATCCAGGGATACCATTCCGTAACAGTGATGATATGTGTTCTGCAATGATGAGGGTGGCTCTCACCTGGACATGTGAGAGGATAGGGAGGTTACAGTCATCTGGGATAACTAATAACACGTGTGTAGGACAATGGGGGGGGGGGGTACCTGCACCTAAACTGTCTGCAAAATTGTTGGCAATATCTGTGCATTTGGTGAATGTGAAGCATCTTAACACTGCAGACAACAGATGCCTTCCCGTCATGTGAATCTGCCCTGTGCTGCAGTAGCCTCCTACTATTGTTATACAATATGCCTGTATCTGTAGTCCACTGGACAGGATTAATAAGTGGTGTGCAGTTGTTCTGGGTTAGATAACTGTGTGCACAGTACATGCAGTATGTGGGATGTCTGTGGTAAGCATATGCAAATGTGCTGGCGGTGTGTGTTGTGGCTTCCACTGGCCCAGTGGGCTGCATGGATAGCATCACTGTCATAACTACTGAATAACTGTGTAATTACATGCATACATAGCAAGGTAGTGTATTGTGCTTGTGGTGTTGTTCAGATATGTATATCCAGGCTGAGTAATTTGTGTCCACATCACAGGGTTGGATGGCAGCACACATCCAGTATGTATGGATGAACACCCAGAATGTGTCACACGTGTCACCTGTGCAGACGTATCTGGCCATTACCTGTGCATCCCCACAACACACACACATGCAACATATGGCAGAAGTACTATAGCAGTACACACATGTTCATAGGTTCATACTAGGCTATCTGCCCGAGGGCATTTACAAGACTAGCCCATAGTTTTGTGGCTTACGCCACCCCTTTAGTATGGGGAACCATACACATTATTTTGCTGTGCCTCTGTCGAGCAGTGACACTGAGGTAATCCCTGGGGTATATCTGCGATCTCCCATCCATTGGTCAAGATTTCTCTAGAACAAGGCCATCGAGGTGCTCTGCCTCACATATACCGTGATTTTGTTCCACAGCATAGGAGTCTTTGGTTGATGAATCTATCCCTCCAGCATGTCCTATTAATAGCCGTGTCGAGGTTTAAGTCTCCTGGCCTTGTGGCTCTGATGGATCTAGATTTTTAGGTGAAGCATATTCATCAAATCTGGGTCTGACATGGCCTTGTATGTTGGGCAAAGGTCACCTCTGAGCAAGCGGTGGCGACTGACTACAACATACATGGACATGCTGGAGGGCAAATTCTAACTGAGAGGCTCCCTTTACTCTGTAATGAGCTCGAACAGTTGAGAATGAACAGTTCATAGGTTCATACTAGGCTATTTGCCCTAGGGCATTGGTAAGCCTAGTAGAATGTGTTTGTCTTTGCCACCCAATCACAAGTTATGCTGCTATGCCCTTGTCCGACTTTAGTATACTATGCCTCTGTCTAACAGTGACATAGAAGTGATACCTGGGGTACAACTATGATCTCCATCCACTCATCCAGATTCCTATGGAAGAGAGTCAATGAGGGACTCTGCCTAACCAGTAGTGTGAGCTCATTACAGAGTGAAGGGAGCCTCTCGGTTAGGAATATGCCCCTCCAGCATGTCCATGTATGTCAGTGCTGAGGTCCAGCTCTCCTGAGCATGTGGCTGTATGGGACTCTGATTGCCTGAGGTACATCACGTTCATTACTGCTAGGTAGGACATGGCTGTATATGGCATGCACAGATTGCCCCTGAACAGGCAGTATGCCACAGAGTCCAGCTGGATTCACTTTACCTGGGCAGCATATGACATCTGTGTGAGCCATTGCATCCCCTTGATGATGTACTGTTGTCCTGTACCAGTTGCTGTAGGTGTCTGGTTAGGTACATCCCAAAAGGTGCATTGTATGCAATTATAGGCCTGATGATGGATGAGTACAGAGGCACAATGACCTCCCCTGCCATACATGTGAATCAGTCATGATTAGCTGGGCTATATAACATGTCTGTCAATCCACGTTGCCCATGTGGTAGACAAATGACAGACTGCTACCATGTTTCTTCCCATGGTCCCCATCTACGTCTAGTGCAAGTGCACACTCCTCATAAATGATGTGGAAGCCTTCAAAGGCCCAAGGCCTGTTGAAAATATGGACCAGACTGCAGATACCTGTATAGAGGCATTCTGTGGACACATTCAGGAATGCATGGATCATGAAGCCACATATGAAAGCATGACCCAATTCTCCAAAGACAGATGTCCTGGGCACCGGACACCAGCCATAAACACACTATACAATAGAAGGATGGCGCCACTACATGATACAACAACCTCCCAAAATGTGAAGGCACCACTGATGAGTATTGGAAGACAACTACAGGCACCCATATGATTGTCTAAGGCCATCTTTGAGAGAGGATTCCACAAGCCACTGAGGATAATCACAAGGCTGCCTGTAGTTATGTTAGTAACCTGGGTGGTACTACCCAGATATGCTCAGAGGTAATACAATATGTCACACAAAATATAAAACACACAGACATTGCCATCATCCTAGTGGACAGGTTCAATGCTGCCTTCTCTCCCCACCACACCAAAAGGGAACATATGTCTCGCATCACAGTGCTTCCCCCCCCTGACATCACAGATGCTCAGGTAAGAGATGCCCTTCCCAAAGCAGTAAACACTGCATCAATGGGACCAGACAGTGTCCCAGGCTGTGTCCTACATGAACCACAAGAAGAGCTACACCCAGACATAACACCACTGTTCAATCCCAGCCTTAATACATGATATGTGACCAGAGAGTGGCATACAGCAACAGTGGTCCCTCAACATGCAGGTGGTGCCGTCACGGATCCTGGACACTACTCGCCCCATATGTCTGACTAGCTTTGTCTGCAAAGCTATGGCAAGAATCATCAAGAACCTCACATATCTAGATATTGTGGACCTACAGACATGTCACCATACACAGTTTGGCTTTGTCAATGGCAAATCCTGCCTATCAAACCTGTTTGCTTTGTTTGAAACAGTCACCAAGGCCACTGTCAAGGGGTAGGAGGTCCACACAGCCTACCTGGACCTTGCATAAGCCTTGGATACAATACCCCACTTGTGCATTCTAGGAAGCTCACCAGTGTACATATTAACCCCTATGTCACTATGGGTATTGCACAGTGGCTCAAGGGCAGAACACACATGGTAGAATTGCTGGAGCCATGTCAGCCTCCAACCTGGTACAAGTGGTGTCCCACAAGGCAAAGCCCTAGGGGCTGTCATGTTCATTATATATTTGTCATAGGTACAGGCCAACATGGAAGTACTGTGGCTCAGCACGTCACAGGTGACTGCAGACCGAACACCATAATCAACTCAACAGCTAACACACGCATCCTCCAAAAGGGACTCTTGCAAACACACGACTTGTGCCACAGCCATGGCCTCAACATGAATGACAGAAAGAGTATAGTCATCCCTTTGTGAAACAGTAAATGACCACAATGTACCACATATGTGTTAATCCAGTAAGTGCAGACCTAGGAATTATGGACCTTGGGGTACGCAGGTTGATAGCATCCTACCATTTGACAACAACATGGACAAAGTGGTTAGGTAAGCATGTGATATGGGCCACATCATCATGGGATCCACATGTAGGCCAGTGTAGGACATTGTGCCCCTTTACTCATCCCTCATCATGCCCATAATTGACTATGATGAACCTGTCGGCATGCACCTTACCAGACACCTGCAGCAACTGGGGCTACCACATATGTACCTCGACAAGGTGATCAAAGTGCTCAAACAGATGCCACATACTGACTGGTTAAAGTAGCAGCAGCTCTACTCAGTGACATACTGCCTCTTCATAGGCAATCTGTGCCTTACATAGAAGGCCAGGTCATACCCTCACGTAATGGCCATGCTGCATCTCAGAATATCCAGATCCCACCAGGATACACGCTGGAAATACATGAACTTCAGGAGTGATATACATAGGACATGGTGGAGGGGCACATTCACAACTCAGAGGCACCCTTCATTCCTGATTATTATCCCAATAGAGGTTAGGCGGACTGACTCAGTGACTATCCTCAAGAGCGATATTAATGACTGGATGTGACATTGTAGGGTTACCCTGGGTATCACTTATGTGTCACTGTGAGAAAGAGGCACAGTATACTAACCTTGGAAAAGGGCATAGCAAGACAGATTCACAATGCATGTTGAAAGGCACGCACATTCTGGCTAGGTGGATACATGCCCTGGGCAGATATCCCTGTACGAACCTATGGACCTATGTCTCTTTTCACCATTGGCCCTATGTGCTGTCAATCACCAATGTAATCTCAATACTCTGGTAGCATGTGCAAAGGTCAGTTGTCAGTCACCTCTATGGTACAGTTGTGGAATATGTGTGTCATGTAGTAATGTCACAGCTGCCACATGTACACAGTCAACCCTATCCCCTACCCATTGATGTACATCACATGTATGAGATGGAAACACATGGCCAAACTGTAACAACAACATACAAGTCAGTCAGATGCATGGACACATATGACTCAGTCATTGTCCATGCCACCACAGCTGATGTGGGATGTCGCTCACTGGGATACGTGATAGGGAACATGGAAGGGATCACTGAGCAAGTGACACAGGCTGGTAGACCCCTGACCTTGGTTGGCATCAGACCCTCACCAGGGATTCCGACAAATTACTGAATGCTAATGAATAAGTGTATCTACAACACCCTAGCTGAATGGTTCTTAGCATGCAGTCACTGCATTGCTATGGAATACTGTCTTACCACTCCCACAACAGGTGAAAACATGCAGCTCCTGTACATTAACAACATGTAGACCTTATGCCCCAGACCAGGTGTGCATCCCTCACTACTAGGCTGATAGCATCTACATCTCACACTGTATATACACATCCCACATGCAGCATCTGCACAGAAGACCACGGTCATAATGTTACCCTGTGCAAATACCATGTATTCACATGTGGCAGGCATCACACATGGTAACTATTGAAAGTCACAGGTACATATGTGTATTTGGCACACACATACATCATGTGTTCATTGCCATAACCGGTGTAATCAATGTCATGCATTATTGTGAGGGACAACCCACATACATGGGCATTCTGTGTGTGCACAACACACATGGCATGTCTGTAATCAAAAGCCATACATAATTGTGATATCGTTTAGAAATGGGTATGTGCATCCTGTAGTGTGTTTTCCCAGTTGCCAAAAGGGATATATCAATCATACACACTAAACACACTTGTCATGTGCCGGATTCAAACCCCTACCTAACTATGTTAAGACACTAGAGACGGACGCATTAGCACAGCGCTATTCGCATTACTGGGGAAAGTCCTTTCCCTGATATACTTATAGGGTGCTGACATCATCAGAGTTTAGAAAGTGGAATGATCATCCTGTGGTGTGTTTTCCCAGTTGCCAAAAGGGATGTTTCTTTCATACCCACACACTTACCCCTTCACACACACTTGTCATCTGCGGATTCAAACCCCTACCTAACTATGTTAAGACACTAGAGACGGACGCATTAGCACAGTGCTATTCGCATTACTGGGGAAAGTCCTTTCCCTGATATACTTATAGGGTGCTGACATCATCAGAGTTTAGAAAGTGGAATGATCATCCTGTGGTGTGTTTTCCCAGTTGCCAAAAGGGATGTTTCTTTCATACCCACACACTTACCCCTTCACACACACTTGTCATCTGCCGGATTCAAACCCCTACCTAACTATGTTAAGACACTAGAGACGGATGCATTAGCACAGCGCGCTATTCGCATTACTGGGGAAAGTCCTTTCCCCTGATATACTTATAGGGTGCTGACATCATCAGAGTTTAGAAAGTGGAATGATCATCCTGTGGTGTGTTTTCCCAGTTGCCAAAAGGGATGTTTCTTTCATACCCACACACTTACCCCCTTCACACACACTTGTCATCTGCCGGATTCAAACCCCTACCTAACTATGTTAAGACACTAGAGACGGACGCATTAGCACAGCGCTATTCACATTACTGGGGAAAGTCTTTTCCCCTGATATACTTATAGGGTGCTGACATCATCAGAGTTTAGAAAGTGGAATGATCATCCTGTGGTGTGTTTTCCCAGTTGCCAAAAGGGATGTTTCTTTCATACCCACACACTTACCCCTTCACACACACTTGTCATCTGGCGGATTCAAACCCCTACCTAACTATGTTAAGACACTAGAGACGGACGCATTAGCACAGCGAGCTATTCGCATTACTGGGGAAAGTCCTTTCCCCTGATATACTTATAGGGTGCTGACATCATCAGAGTTTAGAAAGTGGAATGATCATCCTGTGGTGTGTTTTCCCAGTTGCCAAAAGGGATGTTTCTTTCATACCCACACACTTACCCCCTTCACACACACTTGTCATCTGCCGGATTCAAACCCCTACCTAACTATGTTAAGACACTAGAGACGGACGCATTAGCACAGCGCTATTCGCATTACTGGGGAAAGTCCTTTCCCTGATATACTTATAGGGTGCTGACATCATCAGAGTTTAGAAAGTGGAATGATCATCCTGTGGTGTGTTTTCCCAGTTGCCAAAAGGGATGTCTCTTTCATACCCACACACTTACCCCTTCACACACACTTGTCATCTGCCGGATTCAAACCCCTACCTAACTATGTTAAGACACTAGAGACGGACGATTAGCACAGCGCTATTCGCATTACTGGGGAAAGTCCTTTCCCTGATATACTTATAGGGTGCTGACATCATCAGAGTTTAGAAAGTGGAATGATCATCCTGTGGTGTGTTTTCCCAGTTGCCAAAAGGGATGTTTCTTTCATACCCACACACTTACCCCCTTCACACACACTTGTCATCTGCTGGATTCAAACCCCTACCTAACTATGTTATGACACTAGAGATGGACGATTAGCACGGCGCTATTCGGATTACTGGGAGAATCCTTTGCTCCAATATACTTATAGGGTGCTGACATCATCAGAGTCTAGAAAGTGGAATGATCATCCTGTGGTGTGTTTTCCCAGTTGCCAAAAGGGATGTTTCTTTCATACACACACACTTACCCCCCTTCACACACACTTGCCACCTGCTGGATTCAAACCCCTACCTAACTATGTTATGACACTAGAGATGGACGATTAGCACGGGCGCTATTCGGATTACTGGGAGAATCCTTTGCTCCAATATACTTATAGGGTGCTGACATCATCAGAGTCTAGAAAGTGGAATGATCATCCTGTGGTGTGTTTTCCCAGTTGCCAAAAGGGATGTTTCTTTCATACACACTTACACACACACTTACCCCCTTCACACACACTTGCCACCTGCTGGATTCAAACCCCTACCTAACTATGTTATGACACTAGAGATGGACGATTAGCACGGCGCTATTCGGATTACTGGGAGAATCCTTTGCTCCAATATACTTATAGGGTGCTGACATCATCAGAGTCTAGAAAGTGGAATGATCATCCTGTGGTGTGTTTTCCCAGTAGCCAAAAGGGATGTTTCTTTCATACACTTACACACTTACACACCCCCCTTCACACACACTTGCCACCTGCTGGATTCAAACCCCTACCTAACTATGTTATGACACTAGAGACGGACGCATTAGCACGGCGCTATTCGGATTACTGAGAGAATCCTTTTCTCCAATATACTTATAGGGTGCTTACATGATCAGTGTCTAGAAAGGGGACGACCATCCTCTGGTGTGTTTTCACATTTGCTAGGGGTAACATTTGGACCAAGTGTGTGAGCATGCCCAGTTCAGCCTTCCTGTGGCATGTTGTGTGAAAGATGTCTCATTTATCTAAGTGTGTGAGCATGCCCAGTGTGGGCTTTACATATGTTGAACTCTGCAGCCCATCACATTTGTGGATGAGTGTGACCTTCAACAAATACCTCCAGTTTATGGTTGTGTGTTCTGTGCCATGTTGTGTAGTTACTGTCCAAATGCTTTTGTGTGAACAAAACTGGGAGTATACTGTGCCTGCAGGTTTTGCATGGGATACTTTGCACACAATTGTCAACATCCGTTCATACTGACCTAACACTGTAGCACTGTCTAGTGTAGTGTTTCAGTACTTTCACTGTGGTGGTCAGTATCCTGGGCTTCAGTCCTATCACTGATTTACATTTCCATAGTGTGCACAACAGGCTGGTTAAGGTCCAGTTGTGCACATCTGCACAAAGGCAGTGCCTCTACAGACCCTGTTAATTGCTGCCCCATAAGCTTAACAAGTGTAGTCTGCAAATCTATGGAGAGGATCATAATTGAGCTCATAAACAAAGATATAGGGGACATGCAGACATTGTACCCATCCCATTTTGCCTTGGTCAGGGGCAGATCATGCCTTTTGTACTGGGTTGACATCTTCAAATTGGTCACTTAGGCCATTGTTGGGGAAAGGCAGTCCATACAACCTACCTTGGCCTTGCTAACACTTTCAACACAATACCCCACTCAGGTATTGTGGAAAGACCTCACAACTGAAATGTAAACCCATATGTCACAAGATGGGTTGCAAACTGGCTTAAGGACGGGACCCACAGGGTTAGAGTTGCTGGCACTATGTTAGACTCCAGGCTGGTCACAGGTGGTGTCACACAGGGCTCAGTCCTTGGCCACCATTGTTTGTCATGTACTTCCCATGAGAACAGGCCAACATGGGAGGACTTTGGATGACAATGTTAGCAGATGAGTGCACACTGGGCACCATAGTGGACAGTGCATCACACACAGATATCCTTCAGAAGGGACTCACAGTAACTGATAGCTGGTGCCAGGGCCATGGCCTGAAGTCAGAGTGCACAACATGTGTAGACATACCCTTCAGGAAAAGCAAGGTGACCCCAAGCTACCATATTGGTGGCAATCCTCTAAGCACAGAGGAGGTTATCACGGACCTGGGGACCCAGGTTGACAGTCGCCATTCTTCTCAGACTCACATTGCTAAAGTGGCTAGGAAGACCTTCTACATTGCCCACCTGATAAGGATGGGATTCACATCCAGATCTAGTGGGTCATTGTTCCCCTGTACTCTTCAGTTATCAGACCGGTGATCAAGTCATATGCCCTATTCTGGCTGTATCTCACCCAACATCTGCAGCAATTGGAGACACCCTGACTGTCCCCACCTAAAGGATCAAGGAACCACAACAGCTGTCATATGCTGCCAGATTGAAGACACTCACACTCTATTCACTCACATACCGTCTGCTTAGAGGTGACATGTGCCTGACATGCGAGGCCATGTCCAAACAGAGATTAATGGACATGCTCCACCTCAGACTCAGAAGATCCACCTGAACCACTAGTGCAGGTGACTGACACCTTAGCAGGGATGTATGTTGGACATGTTGTAGGGATGGAGTTATCACCGGAGACTCCTATGCTGTGGAATACAATCCTGGTCCATTTGAGGCAGAGCACCTTGCTGGCTGTGTTCAAGAGGTATCTTGACCTAATGCTAGTCGGAGAATGTGTTTGTCCATCAACACATTGTAAGCGTAGTTTGACATGTCATATGTCTTGTTTAGTATACTGTGCCTCTGTCTACCTGTGACATAACATTGATACCCAGGGTAAACCTCCCATCTCCCATCCACTCATTAGGATTCCTGTTGAGGGACTCAACCAGTGTCTTTATGGACAACCTGTAGTGTTAGTTTACTCATGTGTGGGGTGGCTTCTGTGTTTTGGATAATGCAGTACAGCCTGTCCTATATATGTCAGTGCTGGGGTTCAGGTCCCTCATGTGCATATCTCCCTGCCATTCACATTGTACAAGGTACGGCATGTGCATTTCTGACAGCTTGGACATGGCTTTCTACATCAGGCACAGCTTGTGTCTGGGTGGCCAGCATGGCAGTGTGTGTAACTGCATTCTGTTTAATCAGGCGACACATTACATGTGTTCCAGCTCTTTGATACTCCTGGTGAGGTACTGTTGTGGACTTTACAGTTGCTGAATCTATCTGCTGAGGTACACCACACAGGCGCTGTTGTGGTCATTTGTAATGCTGCTGAAAGATAACTGCAAAACCACAATGACCTCCCCTTAGCTAGATGTCATAACCCTCATGATTAGGTTGGTATATGGATTGTTGCTGTTAACCCTACAGCCACATTTTTGTCCAATGCAGGATATCTATCACCTTGTGTCCCCATTCTGGCATTACATGTTAGGAATGTCATGGGTCGACACCTATGTGGGAATTGGTGGTCACTTACTGGATTATCCACAGAGGCTGACTATACTGTTTTCACCATTTAACATGCTGACATGGCTATGGCACCAGCTGTCTGTTTCTATGTGGCCCTTTTATGGGATGCTTGTGTCAGCTGGTGTATCAGATATGTCAGGCGGCTTGTTGTCCTCTACAAACATGTTCCAGCACAGTCCTTACTTGTTGGCCTGTACCTATGGGTCATATATACCAGATGGTGAAGGTCCCAGGACCAAGCTTTGTGGGATGCCTGTTATATGTGGTTTGTAGTCTGACATGGCTGCTGCATGTCTGACCATGTCAGTTCTGTCGTTGGTCTGGTTTGCAACCCTCCCATGACATTGGGGTGTATATATCAGCTGGTGAGCAAATCTATACGGAACACATAGGGTATTGTACAGAAGGCTTTGCAAGGTCCGGCTACACTGTGTGGACCACATTGCCCTCATCACTGACTTCAAGTACTGTTTCAACTGAGTCACACATGTTTAGGGGTGGGGTCTGCACTTTGTAAACCCACACTGGGTAGGGTCGGTGTCAATAGATCCACAATATCATTATGTCTGTGGTACATGCTGGTCCTTTCCATAGCTGTGCAGACCAAACCTCTCATGATTCTGTGGTGGTTGTTTTTCCTATCCATTCAGGAGACACCTTTGTTGAGAACACCCACTGTTGTTGTACACTGCTCTTTGGGTACGTACCCTGTGGTAAGGGTGACATAATGTCAGGGAGGCGGCAGTCTGCTGGGGAAGGTATTTGGCATTATGGGGGGGGGTTTGCACTGCACATGTCAGGATGTATGTTGGCCATACCTGTGTGTGTCTGGTATGTTGTTTGTAATATCGGTGTGATCCGGAGCATATCCAGGAATCAACAACATGCTTACTACCATCATTTGCAACAGCCTTGGGGTTATCTGTAGTGTCCTGTACAATCTGTATCATAATGGGTTCATACTAGGCTACCCCCCTAGGGCATCTGTAAGCCTGCATGTCCATTTTGTTTGATGGATTCTGGGGAATTGTTTACACCTGTGTCAGTGCTAGTATGATACCAGGGGTATAGTGACAAACAGCTCAGAAGCTGACTTCACACTTCTTCGGACTGAGATGGTATCCATTAAGCCCACTGGGCCAGTGGAAACCACAACACACAATGGTGACTCCTGCACAGACACTTTCTACGGACATCTCCGAGTAAGCATGGACCATGCAATCACAAATGAGAATGACACCTTCACCACCAAGGGAAAGTGGCCTGTCTGGTGGACCCCAGCCATAAACAAACTGTATAACAGATGAAGGATACTAATGCAAGACAGAGCTACATCTCCAGAATGTAAGGCAGCTGTGATCAGCAGTAGTAGAAAGCTACATTCTCACATAAAGACACCCAAGTTCAACTTGGGGACATAAATCACCACAGACGATGAAGGTAACCACACTGCTTTCTTCAGTTATGTCTGACGCCTGGGTGGGAACCCTCATATATGCTCAGATTTGGTACACAACAACTTATATCCCAGGGACCTGACAGATATTACTGACACCCTGGCAGACCAGTTCAGTGCAATGTACCCCTCCCTCACCCCCAAGACATGATAGTTATCACAGCTGTATGTAACCTCACTGTCATCCTGGATGTCCATGTGAGAGCCGCAGTCAGCAAAGACAGTACACAGCATCAATGGGACCTGATGGTATCCCCAGTTGCATGCTATGTGAACTACAGATGGAGATAAACCTGTATATGCAGATCCTATTTAACCTTAGCCTTGCTACAGGATCTGTACCTGAACACTGGCGTACGGCAACAGTGGTCCCACTCCACAAAGGAGATGCCTCCACAGACCCTGGCAGCTACCACCACACAAGCTTAAACAGCCTTGTCTGCAAAGCTTTGTGAAGGGTCATTATGGAGCTTCCACACAGAGACATTGGTGTCCTACAGACCCTTGATCACACCCAATTCAGCTTTGTACAGTGCAGATCCTGCGTTTTGCAACAAGTTGACTACTTTGAAACTGTCAGTAGAGCCGTTGATGAGGGCTACACAGTCCACACAACCTACCTGCGCTTGGCTAAGGCCTTTGACACAATACCCCACTCAGGCATCATAGACAAGCTCAACAGCTGAGATATAACACCATATGTCACAGCATAGGTTGCAAAATGGCTCAGAAACAGAACCCATAATGTCAACATTGCAGGTGCCTTGTCAGGTTCGAAGCCAGTCACAAGTGGTGTCCCACAAGGTTGTGTCCTGGGACCTCTCTTATTTGGTATTTACTTTTCAGATGTGAAAGCAAACATAGGAGGGTTGTGGCCGACAAAGTTTACAGATGACTGCAACCTGGGCACCATAGTGAATACATCAGCCAGCACACACATCCTACAGACTGCCGTCACACTGACAGATAGCTGGTGCTGGACTCATGGCCTAAAACTGACTGCGACTGATGTGTAGCCATCCCTTTGGGAGGAACACAGTACCCACAGATCTGTACATAGACAGCAACCCAATGAGTACAGGAAACAAATCAGACAGCTGGGGACACATGTAGATAGTGACATCTCATTTGACACCCATGTTGCCAAAGTTGTTTGACAGACTTTCTATCTTGGCCACCTTATCATGGAGGGTATTCCATCCAGACCATAGGAGGTCATTGTACCACTATACTTCTCCCTTATCAGGCCCATGCTTGAATACAACGCCCCATTTGGTATGTACCTCAACCAGCACTTGCAGCAGCTGGAGAGACCCCACAAGTACCTTACCATGACGATCAGGGATCTACAACACATGTCATATACTTCCAGAATAACTAAAAACAAGCTTTTTTCAGTGTCATACCACATACGTACAGGTGACCTATGCCTGACATACAAGACCATGTCCGATCAGGATTTGGTAGACATGCTCCACTGCAAGCAATCCACATCCACCAGAAACATGGGAGCTAAAGATTTGAACCTCAGCACATACATGTATAGGACATGCTGAAGGGACAGAGTCATAACTCAGAGGCATCTCACACTCTAGCAGAGTATCCCAGTTCATGTTAGACAGAGTACCTCACTGACTCTCTTCATGAGACATCTGGACAGCTGCATGTGGACAGGGGCACAGACTGGACAGAGGCATAGTCACATTATTCAATTATGTAAGGTGGTCATAATGTGTCACTACTAAGTCAGAGGCACAATATTTCGTATCTATGCAGTACACATATTACCACTATGAGGGGTGGCAATAGCAATATTCATCAGGGACACCCTCACCTCATGGTTGGTGGCAACACACGATGCATTGTACACCATCCGGTGCAATTAACCATAGGCAAGACTGCTCTGAAGTTTGTAGCATGTTACAGGCCATCCTCTGAAACTCAGGTACCTCACAGAGCTTTCATGAAAACAGTGGCGGGGATACATGTACCTGCAAACACCATCACACTGGGTGATCCCAACTATCCAAATATAGACTGGGATCAGTACTACAGCCACAACACTCTAGCCCACAGGTTCCTAGAGTTCATACACTCACATGCCATGGAAGAACTAGTCACCATCCCCACAAGAGGAGACAACATAGTAGATCTCATCATCACAAACATGGGCTCACAATGTTCAACACCAGAGGTATACCCATCATTGGTGAGATCAGATCATGACCTACTCTCAGTGGAAGTCCACATCCCACCTCCACCCCAGATAGAAAAGACCACAGTGCAGAACCTCTCAGAAGCCGACTACACACTTCTAATGACTGTTGTGGTCTCTTTCAAAGCCCCAAGCCAGCAGACACCATTACCCAAGCCACTGTATCACTTACAACTGCCTTCTACCAGCACCTTCAAGACTGCATGGATGAGGCAATCCCAAACAAAACACAGACTCGTTGTACCAGAGGCAAGCGTCCAGTGTGGTGGACCTCAGCCATAAACAAGCACTACAACACAAGGAAGGAGGTACTACAAGATAGAGCGATATCCGTGGAAGGGTAGACACCCCTGCTCAATATAGGTGAAACACTGAGTTCCCCATGAAATCATCCAAGGCGAATATTGGGAGTAAACCCACTAAGGGCTCACGGGACAACAATGAGGCCTTTTATAGATACGTTACACACCTGGGAGGAAACTCCCAGATATGCTCAGAATAGGCTCAGAATGCTGTAAATATCACTGAACCTACAGACATTGCCAACATGCTGGCTGACAGGTTCAGTGCAGATTTCTCCACCCACCCCTCCACCACAACTGGAGAGATATGTATGAAAGAGGATTGTAGCCCCCCAAACATCTCAAATGCTCAGGTGGGAACTGCTCTATCCAAGGGAAAGGACGCAGCATCCATGGGACCAGATGGTGTCCCTGGTTTTGTGCTCCATGAACTCACTCAAGAATTAAACCCGCAGTCAGGGCAGCTGTATGATCTTAGCCTCAACTCAGGATATGTTCCCAAGGAGTGGCATATGTCAATGGTGGACCCACTTCACATGGGGTGCCTCCACCGACCACGAAACTACCATCCCATCAGCTTGACAAGCAGGGTCTGCTAAGCTATGGAGAAGATCATAATGGAAGTCATAGATGAGGACATAGGGGACTTGCAGACATTAGATCCAACCCAGTTAGGCTTTGTTGAGGGCAGATCATGCCTTTTAAACTTGGTTGACTGTTTCATAACAGACACCAAGGCCATTGACAAGGGCAAGGCACTCCACACAGCCTACCTTGACCTGGCAAAGGCTTTCAACACAATACCCCACTTGGGTATCATTGAAAACATCACCAGCTTAAATGTGAACCCATACATCACAGGATGGGTTGCAAACCAGCTACGTGACAGAACAGACAGGTTCAGACTTGCTGGTGCCATGTCACACTCCACAACTGTCACAAGTGGTGTCCCACAGGGCTCAGTCCTGGGCCCACTATTGCTCAGCATCTACTTTTCAGAAGTACAAGCAAACACAGCAGGATTATGGCTGACAAAGTTTGAAGATGACTGCGGACTGGGAACCATAGTTGGACACCCATCTGACACAGACATCCTTCAGAAGGGTGTCATAGTCACGGATAACTTGTGCCAGAGCCATGGCCTTACATTACACACTAAACAATGCATAGCCATACCCTTTGGGAAGAACAAGGTTACCACTAGTTCCCATGTAGGTGGCAATCCTCTAAGCACACAGGAGGTTATCAGGGACCTGGGCACCCAGGTTGAGAGTAACCTTTGTTTGACACTCACGTTGCCAGGGTAGTTAGGTAGAACTTCTACATTGCCCACCTCATCATGCAGGGATTCACATCTAGATCCAGGGAGGTCATTGTTCCCCTGTACTCTTCACTCATCGGACCATTGATTGAGTGCAATGCCCCATTCAGCATGTATATGACCCGACACCTATGGCAATTGGATGGGCCCACAAATTCCTCGACAGGAGGAGAAAGGGTCTCAAACATATTTCTTATGCTGCCCGACTGGAGGAATTCCAGCTTGATTCCGTGACTTACCGTCTGCTCAGAGGTGACCTGTGCCTGACATCCAAGGCCATGTCCAAACCTGAGTTAATGTACACGCTTCACCTCAAGACCTCTACATCCATCAGAACTACAGTGGCAGGAGATTTAAACCTCAACACAGATATTAATAGGATGTGCTGGAGGGACAGATTCTTCAACCAGAGAGTCCCTATGCTGTGGAACAACATCCTGGTACATGTGAGGCTGAGTACCTCACTGGCTTTGTTCAAGTGAGATCTTAATCAATGGATGGGAGATTGCAGGTATGCCCCAGGGATAACCTCAGTATCACTGCTTGTCAGAGGCACAGCAATATAATGGGCAAATTATCCGTCAGAGTGAAGGTGCGGCAGACTCCACGGAACTCTGGTCTAGGCTTATAAATGCCCTAGGGCAGATAGCCTAGTATGAACCTGTGAACCTGTGAACATAGGCCTGGGGCAGTTGCTGCTATTAGGACAGTGGTCTGCAGCAAGCTATATAGTAGTAGTCAGTTTTAGCCATTGGTGTTTGACCATGGCTAATGCATGTTGCTTCTTGTTGTGGTAACAACAGGGTGTGTGGTTATCCATGCCATTTATTGGTAGTCACCCTCATTTTGTATCTTGTTCCATGTTTTTGCACATGTACATCACTGTATGAGGTGTGACCCTGGTAGTGTCAGGGTGCTGATGTGCGCTTTGACCCTGTTTTCTATTACAGCACTGATATGTGCATTCCTATACTGTGTGCATTTACACTGCACACATCTTGCTGTTTATACCTTTGCCATTGGGTAGCATTACATCTAGGTTCCTATCCCTTGTGATAGCTATGAGGTGGGTTTGTGTTTTTGTGGTTTATGATTGGTGAGGGTGGATGTTAGTCATGGTCCTCAGGTGTGCATATGATACATGGTATTACATTACTTAACACATGGCATTCATGCCTCGGGTGGTGCTGCAGGGCTGCCTCTGTCGGATGCACATACTACACTCCCTGTACATTTGGAAGCAGGTTGTGTCATGTTAGGCATCCCTGTTACTGTATGAGTGAGTCAGAGTGGGTATCAGTCCCAGTGTTCCTACTGACCAAGCATATGTGCTATCGTTGCCTCTTTGCCAAGGCCAGGGCATACTGGGCACGCCTCCTTCTGCCTACTGGGACAAGGTCAGGTTGTTCCTCCTCCAAGTCACCCCCTGCCTGTGGTGGCCTTGGCAATGGTGGGGGGATGTTTGGCCCAGCCCTGTGCTGGTCCTGCTGCAGCTGTTTCCGCAGGATCATATTATGTAGCATAGCACATATCATGATCATTTGGGTACATGTAGTTGGTGTGTACTGCAAAGCTCCACCAGACGTGTCCAGACACCAGAACCGTGACTTGAGCAGCCCAAACACACGCTCTATGATATTACGTGTTTGTGCGTGTGCCTCATTATGGCGTTCCTGTTCGGTGTGTGTGCATTTCTGATGGGTGTCATCAGCCACGGCTCAAGTGCATAACCAGCATCCCCACTAGGTGTCCGTGTGGGAAGTCCCCATTGGCAAATGATTGGTACAGCTGTCAGATGCCAGATGTGGGAATCGTGGTAGCTACCAGGGCAGCCAGCACACACATTCATTATTATGCCCTGGGCATCACACACGACCTGGCAGTTGATGGAGGGTATCCCTTGCGGTTAATGTAGACTCTACCCGCTCACCGGCTGGTGCCTTGATGCGTATGTGCATGCAGTCTATTGCACCCAGCACCTCAGGGTATCCCGCTATTTGCTGGAAGAGACGCATATTGCTGGCCACAACCTCACGGTCACTAGGGACATATATATGATCACTGACATGTGGTGACATGGCATCCAGGAACTGGTGCAGTACCCTGGAGGCTGATGCCTGTGATATCCCCATCATATCGCCAGTTGGTCTCTGAAAGGTACCTGTTGCTAGTATTCTTAGGCCAGCACATACCTTGGTTTCCACTGGGATGGGTTCCCCTCTGTTGGTTCTGTGTGTGAGGCGTGGCCTGCACAGCTCAACAATCTGCTGCAGGAGCTCTCTGTCCACTCTATAGCGCTCTACTATCTCCAGCTCATGTAACCCATGGTAGGTGACCCTAGGCCTGTATACTCTTCTCCTTCTCCTCACTCTGGGTTGTCTGTCAGCATCTGCATTATCACCACCCTCGGCAATTCGCCTATGTCTGATTATAACAGCTATGGCAGCCCCTAGCATTTCTGCTCTGAGTTCAGCTTTTTTCAGGTTTCAACTCTGATAGCTTAGTTTCTGGCAGTATCTCTTGTGAGAAACAGCCTGCACTGCTCTTTGTTGTGTTTTAAGTGCTGGGTTGGGCTTCTAGTCTGCCTGTGTAATTGCCTGCTTCTAATTGTTTCCACCAATTAACTTTAGTAGTATCTTCTGGCAGTTTCCCTGTATTTTGGTTGTTTCCTATTTCCTCTCTGTTTCCTGAGGGGGAGCAATGTGCACACCGGCTTACACACGCTCACAGTAACTTAAACGCGTGTACACATCCCTACACGGTGTTACACGCGCACACATCCTTACACGGTGTTAGCTAGGCTGATTCATGCTAAAACGCGCGCACACTGCCTTACACACGTGCACGCCCGCGCAAACCGTTGTAAACAGTTTGCAACACGCTCCCACAAGTAGAACCTGCCTCACACGCGCGCATGCACGTATTTCAAGAAACTTAGAGTGTAGGGATAGCGTATGCCCTCAATTTCTTGACATTCCCAGTGTTCTGTTGGGACACACCTCCCTCCCTGATGTCTGTCTGTCATCTCTTACCTTACATTGCCCTCCAATCTGGTACATTTCTTTCTATCCTTCCCCCCCATGATGTCACCTACCTCTTACTCTGTTCCTCCCCCTTCTCTAACTCTTACACGACTCAGAAAGTGCTCATTACTTATGTGGCAGTGTGATTCAGTATTGTAAGCCTCATTTACATAGGATTGCCTAGTAATGCTTAGTTACATATCTTACACGGAGCTTCAATCCCTTGACAACCACTAAACGGAGGCCATATTGTTTTTGCTCTGCAAGTCCCTCCATTGACATTTCATGTAATACATAAATCCCACAATTGTGGGCTTATAAGCTTCGGTTTTCAGTTTTAGGTAGCGCACCCCGTTTGCCTGCGCTACAGTTAAACACATAAATCCCGTGAAAAAAAAAAGTTATATAACTTTTTTGCAACATTTCATGCCAATGGCCACATATTTGGCCATTGGCATGCTTACTATAACAAATGCACCCTTTATTTGGAGCTGACATAGCTCCGTTTTAATTTTGCAGAAATGTACTCAGTTGTCAGCTGAGTACATTTCTGCAGTAACACGTCCGTTACACGGACTGGTTTTGAGCCGTGGATCGCTCACATACCTCATTTGCATATCTTGGAGCTGCAAATGAGGTATTGAGCATTTCCACGCCCACTCCGTGTAAGAGACGTGTTAGCTGTCTCTTACACGGAGATTTGGGCTGTTGCTGAATCAGGAGGCTTACACGGAGGCTTACACTACTCTTGAACTCCGTGTAAGCCTTCCTGAATCTGGCCCATAGATTTTTATGCTGACTGTAGAACTAGACATCTGGTATATTTTAGTTTCTGTACAGTCTGTCATGCCTTCTATATAGGTAAAACTGATAGGTTATTTAAAGAACATATACAGGAACATCTGAGGGACATTAACAATAAGAAAGAAACTAGTGCCTTGGCCAAACATGTGCAGTCTGCAGGTCCATCACATATTTTCAATTTCATGGCCCTAGAGGTTGTGCAACCAAATACTAGAGGTGGGGATATGAGCAACATTGCAGAAGAAGTGGAACAGAAGTGGATTATGTTACTGAAGGCAGATAGCTATCCAGGGTCAAATAGTGCAGTGTCACTAAAACCTTTTTTGAAAGCAAGACCGCTTAAGCATTGAAGCAAACATATTTTTTATTAGTGTATTAGGAATTAACTAATGTTGTTGCTCTATAGGACTGTTTTAATTTGCTGTTGTTTTAAAAAAAATTTGCACTTATTTTATGATGTCATTAATGAGAAGTTACATGATTGGCTATGGTATGATTTAAATCTAGAGATGTTATAGGTGTTAGTTAGAGTATGAGGAAGCGATTTGTTATTTTTCGCAAAAGCACTTACTTCATTAAACTTTTACTATTTTACTATTTTGATATCAACCGTGGTCAGTTCACTCTATTCTTTTTATGTTTCATGTTTTGAGGTGAATACCAATTGTTAACCCAGTCAAAGAACTTTTTTTGCAACTTTCCAAGACCAACTGGAGACATGATGGGGATCTCATAGGCATCTGCATCCAGGATACTCCACTAGTTCCTGGATGCTATGCTCCCACATGCCAGTGAGCACATATATTTTCCCCTCTCCCCTGAGGTGTGGGCCAGCAATATGAAACAGTTCTATGATGTAACACACTGCCCTGTGCTACTGGGTGTCATAAATTGCATTCATGTACACTTCAAGGCACTACCTGGTGAGCAGGGTAGAGTCTATGTTAACTGTAAGAGGTACCACTCCATCAACTGTGCAATGCCAAGGGGATTATCATGAATGTGTGTGCTGGCAGCCCTTGCAGTTATCACAACTCCCATATCTGGTGCACATCACAGCTGTGCTAGATGTTTGCAATGGGCGATGCTGGCTAATCCCTGGAACCTTGGATGATGACACCCATCAGAAATGCACACACACCCATGGAAGAACACCATAATGAAGAACATAAACAAACTAGGAACATCATAGAGCATGTGTTTGGGCTTCTAGAGTCACGGATCCGGTACTGAAATGTATCTGGTGGAGCCCTGCAGTACTCTCCAGCCACATGTGCCCATATATTCATGGTATGTGCTATGCTACACAATCTGATCCTGTAGAAACAGCTGCATTGAGATCAGCAAAGGGAAGGGATACACAGCCCCCCACCAGTACCTAGGTCACCACTGCTACAGTCACAGGAGGATTCAAAGGAGAAACCCCCCTGCCGATGTCCCTGTAGGCCAACGTAGGCATACTCAGCATCCCCTGGCTTTGGCTAAGAGACAACACATAGCACATTCACTGACAGTGTAGGGACCTAGGGACTGACACCTTACTCCTACTCACATACAGTAATTAAAATTTATGCCAGGCAAACTACACAACCTGTACCTGTCCATGTCTTGTACAGCTTGCATCAGACAGAGTCATCCCTGAGCTACAGTTTTGTCAAATGCTGCATTTGCAAGGTAAGACGCTATCCTACACAGTACTTGTAAGGATTATTATAATATGCCATTGTATGTATGTATCTGATACATTTATGCAAGAAGGTATAGTGGGCTATTTGAATAGAAGTAACATCCACATGGGACTAGAGATACCCAGTCCACTATCATATGTTCTTTAATATTCACTAGGGCTCATGCATGGAATATACAGTACAGCAGTCAAGGGAGATGTTAGACAGTGGGTTTACATGATATTTAGACTATTGTGTATCCCAGCAGAACATGTGGTGTTGTTCCCATATAACTGCTGTAACAGTAGCTCATCAGTGGTATATCAGCAGTCCAGGCAGTCTCAGGGCAGTAAAATCGAAATTGATCATACATTGTATTGTCTCACTTAATGCAGAAATAACAATGTACATATTTATGCTATTAATTATATGATGAATGATCTCTCTCTTTCAGGCAGCTTGTGTGGCTCAGTGGACTATGGAAGTTTGCATGTGTGATGGCATTGATGGATCTAATTGGGATATATCCACATCTCTTGTATGTGAGGTATTATTATACTGTTCTTTTACAGACTGTCAGTCTGTGTGTGGTGTAACATTACTAACCTCTGTCACATATTAATTACATCAGACAGCTGAAGAATGCCATGTACTGCACAAATAGGGACAGATGTCATTGTCTGTAACACACAAAATCCCAGACTGGAGTACAGCTTGGTGTGGGCTGGAGTCAGTTTATAAGTAGTGTGAATCCCACTGGGCATGCTCATAACTTAGTTAAACAGAGTGCAGTTCTGTTGCTCCTTCCTCAAAATGACCTGTTATATATAGAGATGTCTATACATACATATGGGTTCCCTTCAGAATGTCGAATTTCCAAAACTTTGAATTTCATATGGTCTCAACCATACGATCGAAGTTCTGAAATCTCGAAATTCTGAACAGAGATCTGCACACAGCGCACAACAGGAGATTTCTCTTTTCCTTGGTGTAGTGCGATCTTGGAGTTGGTATATTTAAGTAGCGAGGGTGTGGGGGGTTCAGGGGGGCAAAAACGTTGAGAAACTTGGTTTTGTATTTTTTTTTGGATTAATTTCAGAGTTTCGAGATTTCAAAACTTTGATCATATGGTCTCAACCATATGAAATTCGAAGTTTTGGAAATTTGACATTCTGAAGTGAATCCATACATACATATATTTATACATATCTGTCTGTTACTCTCTCTCTCTCTCTCTCCCATAGATAGTATGATAGCATATCTATCTCTATGCATATACAACTAGATATATACCTATATATATACATATATATATATATATATATATATATATATATATATATATATATATATATATATATATATATATATATATAAACATACATCTCAGTTTCTCCCCATATCCCCATATATATGTTCAAACTTGTAATAGTTTGAACACTGAAGTAAAAAAAGAAAAAAACAAACAAAAAAGTGAACTGCTGTAGCAGGGGGGCTATGCCCCCCCTGCACCCTCTTACTTAAATATACCAACTCCGAGATCGCACTACATTGCGGAAATGGGAAAACTTCCCATTTTGCTCTGTACACGAATCTCCATTCAGTCTGTTTGGACTTTTAAATGTTCGAGGTAATAGTCTCGGCCATATCGTCTTCGAACATTTAAAAGTTCGATCTACCAAAGGGGACCCATATATATATATATATATATATATATATATATATATATATATATATATATATATGTGTGTGTGTGTGTAAAGCACACACACACACACATATATATATATATATGTGTGTGTGTGTGTAAAGCACACACACACACACACACACACACACACACACACACACACAGCTACATTTATATATACATCCATGTTATATACATAAATATGTGTGTGGATGTCTGTATTGTCCTACTTACCCTGATAATGGTGATTAAAGCTGCACTATTACACACACATATAATGTTACTCAAAGTATCCAAAGTAAGAGCTCAGCAGTACATAATACACTTGCCTACAGACTCCTGTGCCTGCTGGATGTCATCACACATACAGCACCAGATGAACAGGTGGTGTAACATATAATGTTGTCTACGCACGCAAGGACAGAGCACATTGTTCTTGCCTACAGGCTTGACCATCCAAATGGCAAACAGCCATATATGGCCAAACTGGTAACTGTAGCCATATAGCTTGGATAAATAGTTATCTGACTGCTAGGCTACTAGATGTAAATTGTTATGAAGCAATATCACACTGCAGGCCACAGACATTGTTCACCACAAGCCTAGTTTATGTAATCCACAAGTAGTTTGCCTGCAATTATGTATAAAACAGACATCAGATGTGGCATCTGTGGTAAGTACTGTGGTAAGTATTGTGCTCTATAGTATGTGAGACTAGATAGATAGAGGTTATAATCTCACTCCAAGCTATTCAGTGTGTGTTTGGGCATGCATCACCCTGCAAAACACCTGAGAGTCCCTCACTGACTGGCAAACTGCAATGGTTCTGAACTTTTTGAACCTGTAAGTTGATGCCGGCCTTCAAACTGTCCTCGTCTACAAGGCCTGCTGATGTCATCTGCCTTAAAACTACCAGCTACCATTATAATGGCAGACTTAAGCCGTAGGACATGCAATAAGTACTGGGATCTATAGTGTTTAAGACTAGACAGGTAGGGGTTTTAGTCTCATTCCAGGCCACTTGGTGTGTGTGTGTATCTCCATACGAAGTAAATATGATCACCTCAGTGACTTACAAAGAGGTAGGATTTTGCAGTATGTTGGTTGTAGCAGATGATGTGGGCCTCCAAATGCCTGACCACAACAAGGCCTGCTGATGTCATCAAGCATAAGATGTCCTAAAATCTAGCAAGAGTAGATTTGAGTTGTGGCACGTGCATTACGTACTGTGATGTGTAGTATGTTCCATTAGATAGGTAGGTGTTCTAATCTGGTTGCAGCCAACTTTGACTGTTTCTGTGCTGTGCAGTGTCCTGTAAGCATTAATCGGAAGTCTTGCCATCCTTAATGCAGCCAGGTTTGTGTGTGTGGCTGTTAGAGCATTTTACATCAGCTTATGAAATCATAGGATCTGTGAACTTTAGTAGCCTAATAGTCCTAGAGCCTTTTCAATATTAGCCAAGTTTTTACCTTTATTTACAATATCAGCAAATATTTATTCTGTCCATGAGGGACACATGCAGAAACCCTGTGGTGAAATGACAGTCACCCAGACAGTCATACAGATGGCATCTAACAAGGCCCAGTGAGGTGATCTGTTTGCCATTAGGCAGGATTCTTTTTTAAAGGTGTGTTAAAGTCTGCTAGACAGATCTCTCCCACCAGCATGTATTACTAAATTCACATACCAAGCTAATGTCCTGACAGTGAGTAATCCAAGTACCATGCTACCTACAGATTGCAGCATTTTCATTCAAGCAGGGTCACACATTGCCCTGTATGCAAGTTAGAGATTACCTCTGAATATTCTGTATGCCACAGGCTACTATGACAGTGATATCAGATTAACCCCATTGGACAGATACTGAAGATGTGAAGTTCCCTTGAGAGGGACTATTGTGTTGTATGCAACTGACAGTAGTGCTTGGAAAGGTACATTACAAAATGGTCATTGCACTAAAATATTGGCATGCTGAGGGAAGAGTACATGGAGGTTATGACTACTTTAATTTTGGGTGACAGTGCCCTCAGGCATGACATATGATTTCCTTCTTACCATTTGGGAGACATGATTATGTAAGGTACTTTAGGTGTAAACCTGTGTGGTCAGCCCTGTGTGCCCAGGTCTATCACCCTTGAGTATGTACATCAGATGTTGCTATTGATGTGCTACTCACCAGGAACATAGGTGTTACTGGTAGAAATTATACTACATAGATATTTGCATGGGGTTTATGGCTATTAGTATGTCAACAGGCATTTGCTCAACAATATCCTCTTGTAGGATATTGATATAACTCACAGATTCTATGATTGCTCACAGTTTGCAGGCATCAGCCGATATTGTCAGCCACAGACATTCAGGTTTTGCTTGTACCATGGCTAAATGGATTCCAAGTAGTAGAGGACCCAGGACTGAAACCTGTTGAACACTGCTGATTACAGAGCAGCTATTGGAGGTGGATTTCCCTATTCTGAGTATGTGCTCCATCAGTGATCCACTTAGTGACCCCTGTAATGATATTACTGTTGATGCCTAGTTGGGTGATTTTTGTCAAAGATACCAGAGTGGGGGATACAGTCACATGGCTTGGCTCGGTCGAGGGGGTTGTATGCCCTGATGTCCCCTCATCCATGTCCCTGGTGAATGCCTCAGACATGTCCACCAGGTTTAACAGCCACGATCTTCCTTTCAGAAATCCAAACTGTATACAGTCAACTCTTTGCAGATTACATATATCTTTGCTGATCAGCTCCAAGATGATTTGCCCCATGAGCTGATAGATATGGCTACTCAGGCAAATAGGTCTATAGCTGTGGTCATCAGTGAGTGTGCCACCTCTGCGCAAGGGGATAACACTTGCTGTTGTCCACTCAGCTGGGATACGGCCAGTGGTTACAGTATGATTGCAAGAAGTTCCCAAATCCTTGTTAGATCCCATGTAAGATGCAGCCTGGGATATTAGCATGTCAATAGGTGTTGTGTTTCCTCCATAGAGAGGTGAGGCCAGTTACAACCTGGTCTGTAGATATAGATGATATGGGACAGGTTGTAAGGATGTCATGTGGCACATGTGGTGGGGACAGGGCAGTGAAGTTGACTCAGAACCTGTGGGACAACAGGTTAGCTATGAGTATAGACTCATTATATGTGTTATCATTAAGTACAAATTCACCAACAATCTGGGCCTTGCCTCTGAGGTTACACATGTAGCTATGCTGTGCTTTGTGGTTGTCCTTTGTGGGGGAGACTAATTTTGTCACATATTGTTTCTGCATGATGCCACAACAACAATATGTGCTTGTTTTAGCTGAGGAGGGAATGCCTCCATTTTAATGGGCCATTCTCACTCATACTGTCACACAGCAATGTCCACCACTTATTGTCCAGCCTGCTAATGGCAGTTGTCCACCAGGCAGGTTTTCTGTGCCATGAGGAGCTTGTTTCCCCTGTCAGGTACAGCAGAGTCTATACAGTTGTACTAGTGCTTTCATAAAACATTGCAGTAGAGCTCTGCATACTCGCCTGTCCCATCTGAGGGGGGAGATGCAGTCAAGCTATGCAAACCATCCCACAGGCGGTAATAAATTGCATTGTTGATGTTTATTACTGTATTTTCTGCAGGGGGGGTTGTAGGTGAGAAACTTAGTTTTAATGAGATTGATCTGTGGTTAGATCTCTCCAAGGAGGACCTTACAGTGGAACGGCTGCAGTTGTCACATTTTTTGATAAACACCTGATGCATTACATTGGCTGCCCTTGTGGGGATGTCACGCACTGGTCTAGGGCATTATAGTGAAGTACGTGGGCTAACCTTTAGGCAAGTGAGCTTATGCACAACTAACCAACACAGTTCGTTGTTACTTAATGTAACCCCAAACCATGGTGTACTGATGTATCTTGATAGACACAAGTACATTCAAATAAGCACATTTGGTGTCTGGATTCATGGAGCTTCTCCTGTAGCTGGGAATGGCTTGATTAGGTGCCCTTCTAGCCATGTACAGCACCAGCAGTATCCCTGGAAAATTGCATTGTTCACCAATCTGCATGTGTGTCTATCCTTAATTAATATATATACACCTCCAGCATTATCTTGCAAACTGTCAGTTTGTGATCTGCACATGAGGAAGGACGTGTTGTTTGGTATGGCTGTGCTGCTGTCCACAATCTTGACCCAGGTATCTGTGACTACACAAATGTCTGCATATTCCAGGGTGGGAACACCTTCCACAGAGTGGGGTTTAGTGTTTCCATTCCTAGTGTGTAGCAGGATAACCGTGATGTTGTATGAAGATGGCATTCTCATTAGAAAGTCTTTCCTCCAGACAGTGCCTATAAGCTGCACTGTAGGGGGCGTCAGCAGCCTTGGCCAGTATTCAACATCCCAGGGGTGACAGATGACGACCATGTCTGGCAGAGTATTGAGGTGTGTTGAGCAAGTCATCCCACATGGGCATATAGTGGATCCTCATACAATGACACCACATGCTAAGAAAATTACTGAAGTCCATCATATTCCATGTGTATTGAGCCATCATCCATGATGAGGGTCAACTGCAGCTGAAAGCTGTGGGCATAACTACGAGAGACAGAGAGTATCTAAGCTCAGTCATGTGTCTGGATACAGTCTGGTAACATATGTCACCTAGGTTTGATTTTGTGGTTTGCCTCAGGTGTTTGACTGGTGAGACAGTGATGCATGAGCTATTATGTATACTGTGGTTTCCAGAGGTATGATTGTGTGTACTGAGATTGCATATGGTTTTCTGTGGTGTCTTTTGTTTGGGAATGTGCCTGGTAAGGAGCTCCATACCTGCAGATGTGTGTGCTGTGGGTGAGGGTGGAACAAGAGGTGAGCTGTGCATGTTGGCAAAATGGTAATTTGCCATATGTACTGACTGGTGTGTGAGACACCATGGAATCAAGGTTTGTAATACAGTCACATGTCTCATTAGTTCTGTTTTTGTAGCATGGGAGTATAGGGGTGGGGACACTTTCTACATCTCATCAGCAGTCATTGATAATGCCATTAGCAATATAGTCATGCTTGCGTGTACATCACAGCAGGTCATCATGAGGCAGTGTCATGACAGATGTTAAAATGTAACATGTTGTCAACTTTATGCAGTTTCCCTAAGGTAAGATAGCACCTGACAGTGTGCAATAACATGGTTGTGTGATTACAATGCTTTGCCAGGCATGTGGCCCTTGGATTAACTATAATCCTGTTATTAGGCTTGGTCACAATGTCATACCTACAAATGTGATACTGTGCAAGTCCAGCAAAGTTAGGATCATGCTGCTACAGCCTTGGGGTTGACAGCCCTGAAATACAGTGTTTGTAGGCACTCCTTGCGGTGAAGATGTGAATGTCCATGCATACACAGAGGACCTGTTCAACTTTGCAGTCATTGCTTTAGCCTTGCAAGTCTGCAATACCTGTCAGGCAACCAGACAGCAAACTGGATGTTGTATGACATGATGTGGGAAAACAGACGTGTTCCAAGTACATAACTGTAAGGTATGGCATATGTAAAACGTGTGGCAGGGTGACATACTTTGGCTAAAGGTGGCCGCTCCTCTGCAGTAGGTCTCAGAGACATGCCATTCGGATATCCACCGTTAAGCTGTTGAAGGGTGGGATGCATGAATAGCAGTGAAATTGTCACATAACATGGATCACAGCCACTGTGGTGCTTGTTTGAGCAACCTTGGACATCTATGTTACCGGACATTGCACATTATATTGTGAAGCTGTGGCTGTGCTCCCAACCACCATCTGATCAGTACTCTAGTAAAATACCACCAACCCTGGAGCAGAAGGCATAATACATGCAAAAGTCAACTGATTGCACAGGTTGCTAATCAAGGCATCAACCTGGAAAAGGGTATGTGAAGCCTACAGAGCCTTACATGATGTGGGACAACTATGTGGATGAACTAACAGGCTGTGTCCTGCTTTTGATCATGAGCTTCTTTGTAACATTTTGCTTCTGCTGAAAGAAAAAGTATTGGAGCATGGTATCCCAGGAGAGAGTGGCTGTGGTGACAGCAGCATTAATGGTAGCCAGGCACCAGCAATTCAGGAGACTCCCCTGCTTTCTGCATTCTTCACAAGGTAATTGTGTCCTTTCAGTACACCCTGTTTCAGTAGTGTCCAACTGCAGAATACATGTGTAAAACCTCCCGCCTTACCTTCACAGGGTGTATGTATTACCTTTCCCTCCATTGTATGTCTGTGCTCTGTACAGGCACAAACACCTTGGATGACTATTTTCTTGGACAACATGATGTAACTACCTGCAATAGTTAATTGCACAGAGGACAATTAGCATGCACTGCCACACATTGCCCCACAGATCTCTCAGTCATCTGATATTTAAAGCCATGACATGAGTCATCATGGAAATGATCAGTAACAGTGTTGTACTCCTACAGACACTGTAGCAAACACAGTTTGTTTTGATCAAGGGAAGGTCATCCCTACCCTATCCGGTAGATCTCATTGACTGTGCAATGGAAGAGGGGAAT
This sequence comes from Protopterus annectens, assembly GCF_019279795.1. Taxonomy (NCBI): domain Eukaryota; kingdom Metazoa; phylum Chordata; order Ceratodontiformes; family Protopteridae; genus Protopterus; species Protopterus annectens. Next base: position 1,196,280,423 of record NC_056733.1, read on the forward strand.
ATGACTGTCTCCACCTACCATGGCCTGACAAGGAATTTGACAATATAAGGCCACCAGGCATTGCTGACAAACTGCATAGGTTATTTACAAGGTAGTATGTTAGCTGGTGGATAGCCAGGTGTCTGATAGTCATTATCCGTGAAGATAGCATTGGGTAGTCCACTGCTACAAAGAGGCCAGTCACCAGTGGGCTTCCCTCTGAAATCATTCATGGAGTACCGCTGCTAGCAATTCCCTACTCTGCAGTCACGGTCACTGTCAGTGACCTATGACTGCATTTGCAGATGCTTGCAGATTAGGAGATGACACTGAATCCCACACAGAACCAATAGTTATCCAGGAGGGGCTGAGACACACAATCAGTTGTTTCCAGAGCCACCGACAAATAGTAAATGCCAAAGAATGCACAATACTATCCTTTTGTAAGTCATCCACCTCTGGAAAATACAGTATTGTCCACACACCGCACACAGTAGAGATTGATCTAGCCTTTGACTGTCACTGGTTGTTACGATGTGGGGATCCATTCAATTTTGTACAACGTATATGGAAAGGTATAGAATATGAATTACAGACTGTCTTCATTATACTGTATTTGGCACTCATCACACCTACCATTGAGTGAAATGGCACTTTTGCTATTTTACTCCACAGGCATATCTGACAACTGTAAGACCCACAGAGGTTCCATTGTAAACCAATACATAGTGTAGATAACATGTCCTTTGCAGACCGTGTCAAGGCCGTGAATGTATAGTCTGTCTCCTACATGGTGTAGAATATAAACAGCCAAAGCATGTATTTGAGAGAATTGAGTATGTGACAGTTTGTATGTATTAAAATGTACTGTGTACTGTGAACTTTGAATGAACTCTGAGCAACGAGAAAATACTGAAAAACAAGAGTCTGCTTGAAAGCAGGAAATGTGCCTTACATGGAAGTGTGTCCGATTTTCTTTCTCTGCCTAGAGATATGATGATGTGAACTGCCTCATGTTTATGGGTAAACCTTTAATTGGTTAATTGCCCTGTATAATGATCTAATTGGTTCATTTTATATTTTTTGTACTGTCAGCAATATCACCAGTATATAAGCTTGTTTATTCATTTGTTCTGGGAGTCTCCCTGGTGCTTTCCATGAGGCTCCCACATGTGTGTACTGTAGTTAATAAATGCCACTGAAAGAGAGAAAGAACTGTATTTGTTTTTATTTTTAAGGTAATGTGTAACGTAACAATTGGTGCCGTGACTCGGATCTGAATTGAGAACAAGCTGCAGCAGTCAGGAACTGAATGAAATACTGCCAACAAAAGGGCCCATAACAGATTTTTCTGTTTCGGTAGTGTTTCTTTCATTTTTCTGCACCTGTCTGCTTGAAAGATTTGCAAATATATATATATATTTTTTTTATGCAGAAAATGCTATGATTTCTCTCATTCAGTTGCTTTGAGGTAAGTGCCATGCATTTCTTTTCTGCTATTGAATGTGCAATATGAGTGTGGTTAATACGAAAATACTGGCGACATACGTATGAAAGGAGGTATGATAGTGGGGTAACAAGACGTTTATATAACGCCTTAGCTAAACCTGTATTACACAAGTATAGCTCTATTTGAGTGAAAATGGAAGCGAGTGCAGGAAAAATAAATGAGCCAGAAAGAGGTACACCAGCTGGTTATGTTTTACTGTGTGTCCTGGGACAGTTGCATGTTTTCAAATCAGTGGATCACCCTTACTAAAAATGACGGTGACCTTGCTTTTCCCGAAAATGGTAGTTTTAATAAAGATATATTGACTAATTTGCAAAAGAAATTAAAAAAGAAAGGAAAAATACCAGGGTTGTGCTGGGCAGCTTTTAATGATTGGATGTGTGAGGCTAAAGAAAGGGAAAAGGACTCATTAGACAGTAGTCCTAAGGACAATCAACAAAAACTAAAAGAGCAGATAAAGGAACTGCGGCATACTGCGAGTAATCTAGATGTAGCAGACAGTAAATGCTTAAAAGAACCACCCTTTAAGGGATTATAGCCTGTACAGGAATTAAGTAGATTGCAAATAACTGAATCATCTGAGGATGATAATCCATGGTTCCCCCTATGCCCTACGGCTCCTCCACCACAGTATCAGCCTTCACAGGTTCAAGACAGAGCAGTGAGCTCCACAACAGAGGGTGAAGGCCGGAGGAGAGAAGAGCAGACTGCTCCCGACTCTGGAAGTGGAGATCAGGCAATGGGGGGGTCAGCCTATCAGGCTGATTATAAAACAACCTGACCAAGCAGATACAGGTAAACCATCGCCTAGACTAACCCATTCTAAGACAAAAAAACAGCAGAAAAAAAAAGCACAAATGCTTTTTGACCCTAGGTCTAGCCGGCCGAAAATATATCACAATAAAAAAGCTGTATATTTACACAAGGGTAAATATTAAAAGCAATGCCCAATTGTGATTGAAGACAATGATGGCTACATTGGTCCGGACAAATATAATCCAGATTCTGATTCTAAATCAGGCACTAGCCCATCAGATGAAGAAGGAGTATTCCCATTGAGAGAAGTCCCAAACCCAGCACATGCTAGGGATGCGAGACAACTGGCTACTGTAGTGGTACCTAGGGCATGGTCAGCAGTTGATTTTCAAGCGATCACTAAATCACTTCCACCTATTCGTAATAACCCAGCGAAGTTTCAACGCGTATTGGCAGGACATATCTGTTTGCAAAATCCTACCATAGAAGAGGTTAGAGTTGTCCTCCAATACACTGTCCCAGCTGATCTCATGAAATGTATCTGGGATCATGCTAATGTTCCTACCCCAATACCGAAGCACAACACACAAGGGGAGAATGGATTTGAAGCGGTTAGGCAATGTATAGTTGATACTATCACTGTAATAGTGCCACCTACCCCCAATTGTTCGAAAATTAAATCAGTCATACAGAAAGAGGATGAGCCTGTAGTCGAATACTTAAATCGGCTCACTGAAGCCTTCGAGGCATATTTAGGGTACCCAGAGCCCACCGAAGGACCAGCACAAAGCGAGCTGTCAGCTGCTTTTGCAGATGGGTTATGCCCTCAGGTGAGGGACAAGTTAAAGGAAGTATGCTTAAACTGGCCTAGTTTGGGCTTACATGAGTTAGTCCAGCAGGTACAATGCCTATCTGACCATCTAGCTAAAGAAAAAAAGGATTTACAGGAGAATTAGTCAAAGCACAAATCCAAATGTGTAGCGCTTTTGGTCAGCGGGGTAGAGGACGAAGGCGAGGGAGAGGGAGGGGTGGACGCCAAGGAGCAGTAAATCAAAATAGACAAAACTGGCAGGGAACACAGTCAGCTCCACCCCAGAACTCTACTAATCAGACAGAGTGTTTCAATTGCGGCCAACCAGGCCATTGGAAAAATGAGTGTCCATATTTGGCTGAGCAACCTGCACCTTACAGTGATATGTCGCAACAGTGGAATTCTAGCTGGACGCAGTCAAATCGACAGCAACCACAATGAAGGTTCCCTGAACAGAAACAACAGCAATTGTGTCTTTTTATTCCTGTGGATCAGGATGGACCACATGTTATGTTACTGGTTAAAAATAAACCCTATCCATTTTTAATTGATACCAGAGTGACTAAATCCATGCTAGCTGGCAAAGCAGCCATGAATGTTCCCCTCTCCGACAAAATAACTAGAGGGGTGGGTGTCTCTGGTATACCTATTGAGTATTCCAAAACTATTCCAGTCCCAGTAACTTTGGGACCTCTGCAGAATAACCATGCATTCTTAGTAGGACTGTCAGCACCTTTAAATCTATTAGGAGGAGACTTGCTATGCAAAATGGGGGCCACCATTTTTTGCACAGCTAATGGAGTTTATCTCCAAGTACCTTCAGACCAACAGAATAGTACCCTGGCAGCTTTAGATGACTCTGTCATTTTACAGATGATGTGTATCCAGCCAAATTCTGACAGAAATGAGTATTTACATTCCTTACCCTCTCACCTGTGGACTGTTCATGACAATGGTGTAGGGTTTCTGACCTCAGCTACTCCTGTAAAAATAACCCTAAAACCAGGAGCAAAGTTACCATGAGCACCACAGTACTCTTTGACAGCTGAGGCTATATCTGGTATTGCCCCTGTTATTTCTGCATTGGAACAGTAAGGGATCATAGTACCCACCACAAGCCCATGTAACACCCCAATATTACCGGTGAAAAAACCTGTCAAACAAGCTTACAGATTTGTGCAAGACTTGTGGGAAGTTAATAAAGCTGTTTTGCCTGTTTTCCCGATTGTACCAAACCCAGCTACTATTTTGAGCTGTATTCCACCTACTGCAAAATGTTTTACGGTAATAGATATTTCATCAGCTTTTTTCTCTATTCCAGTACATCCTGATAGTCAGTATTTGTTTGCATTTACCTACAAAGGACAGCAGTATACTTGAACTTGATTGCCCCAAGGATATGTAGAATCCCCAACCTTATTTTCTAGAGAGATGCATAGACAGTTACAGGATCTGCAACTACCATCACGTTCAGTTCTAGTCCAATATGTAGACGATATTCTTATAGCTTCGCCAGACAGTAACTCATGTAGGGAAGATTCCCTTCTAGTGTTAAACTTTTTGGCTAGACTAGGGTTTAAAGTAAATATATCGAAATTACAATTATGTCAGAAAAAGGTGTAGTGGTTGGGACATATTATTACAATGGGTTCTCGTCAAATACTCCCAAATTGTATAACTTCTATTCAAAATGCCCCATGCCCTGTAACTCAGAGGCAGCTTCGAGGATTCCTTGGCCTAGCAGGATACTGCAGACAGTGGGTACCTAATTTTTCTGAAATTTTGGCCCCCCCTATTACAACTCCTAAAAAATGGATATTACGGAACCTTTACTCTGGACATCACAACACAATGAGGCTTTTCAGGCTATCAATGCAGCCTTGGTAAATCCTCCAGCCTTAGGGTTGCCAGATTATTCCAAACCATTTGTTTTCTTTTGCTGTGAGCAAAACAAAACTGCCTTGGGTCTCTTAGCCCAGCAACGCACTGGAGGCTACCAGCCTATTGCTTACTACAGCACTCAACTAGATCCGGTTGCCTCTGGTTACCCAGCTTGCTTATGGGCCGTGGCAGCCGCTGCTGTCTTCATTGACATGGAGACTCCACTAACCCTGGGACATGATACTATACTAGCAGTCCCACATGCAGTTCAAGCGTTACTTTTGAAAACAAAAACACAGTATCTTTCAAATGCATGTCTTACTAAATATGAATTAAGTTTAATAAATAACCCTGCCCTGCAAGTCATACGCTGCCCACCACTGAACCCTGCATCTTTAATACCAACATCGGATGAGGGTGAACCACATGACTGTGTGCTTGTAGTTAACTCTGTTCTTTCTCCTAGGTTACACTTGTATGACACTCCTTTGCAAAATCCTGATTTGGTTCTCTTTGTTGATGGATCCTGCTTATGAACAAACTCCAAAAAATTCCAAGCAGCTTGGTCAGTCTGTACTCCGACTGAAGTTTTAAGGTCAGCATGATTACCCCCAGGCACTTCCATGCAGGCTGCGGAACTAGTGGCATTATCGAATGCATGCAAAATAGCTAAGGACAAGACTGTTACTATATATACTGACTCCCGTTATGCCTATGGTGTTGTTCATGATTTTGGTACACTATGAAAGGAACGAGGGTTTTTAACTTCTTCCAGGTCACCTGTTAAAAAACATTTTTATATTAATAACTTGTTACAGGACTTATTGTTACCATCTGAACTTGCTGTTGTTAAATGTGCAGCCCATCAATCTAATGACTCTTTTGAAACTAAGGGCAATAATTTAGCTGACTGGGCTGCTAAACAGGCTGCTCTCTCAAACTGTTCAGGGACATTTTTTGCAGCCTTTGCAACCAATAGTTACTTCTGATACCACAGTGTTGAAAGCTTTACAGGATAAAGCTCCAGAATCAAAGCAAATTTCACACTCCTCAAAACTGAGGTGGAATCCTTCAAAGCCCCCGGGCCTGTGGAAAATACAGCCCAGACTGCAGAATCCTTTATAAACGCATTCTATGAACACCTTCAGGAATGCATGGATCTTGCAATCCCAAATAAAACCAAGACCCAATCCTCCAAAGGCAGACATCCTGTCTGGTGGACCCCAGCCATAAACAAACTATTCAATAGAAGGAGGAAGCTACTACATGATAGAGCAAAATCCCAAAAAGAGAAGGCATCTCTGATCAGTATTAGCAAAAAACTACGGGCACTCATAAAATCGTCTAATGCCAGCTTCGAGAGAAAAATTGCACAGGACACTAAGGATAATCACAAGGCTTTCTTTAGTTATGTTAGAAACCCGGGTGGGAATTCCCAGATATGCTCAGAATTAGTCCAAAATGACAAAAAATACACCGAACCCACAGACATTGCCAACATCCTAGCTGACAGGTTCAGTGCAAACTTCTCCCCCCTCCCACCAAAAGGGCAAATATCTATCCCAGCAGAGTGCTGCCCCCCTGACATCTCAGATGCTCAGGTAAGAGTCGCCCTCTCCAAAGCAAAAAACACAGCATCAATGGGACCAGACAGTGTCCTGGGCTGCGTCCTACATGAACTCCAAGAAGAGCTAAACCCAAACATAAAACTACGGTTCAATCTCAGCCTTACTACAGGATATGTACCCAAAGAGTGGCGTACAGCAACAGTGGTCCCTCTCCACAAAGGTGGTGCCTCAACAGATCCTGGAAACTATCGCCCCATAAGCCTGACTAGCTTGGTCTGCAAAGCTATGGAAAGGATCATCATGGACCTCATAAATAAAGATATTTGGGACCTACAGACACTGGATCCTACCCAGTTCGGCTTTGTTAAGGGCAGATCCTGCCTCTTAAACCTGGTCAATTTCTTTGAAACAGTCACCAAGGCCATTGACGAGGGGAAGGTGGTCCACACAGCCTACCTGGACCTCGCAAAAGCCTTCGATACAATACCCCACTCGGGCATTATAGATAAGCTCACCAGCTTAAACATAAACCCCTATGTCACTAGATGGGTTGCAAACTGTCACAAGGACAGAACCCACATGGTTAGAATTGCTGGAGCCACGTCAGACTCCAAACCAGTTACAAGTGGTGTCCCACAAGGCTCAGTCCTGGGACCTCTCTTGTTCAGTATATATTTCTCGGAGGTACAGGCCAACACGGAAGGACTGTGGCTGACCAAGTTCTCAGATGACTGCAAACTGGGCGCCATAATCCACTCTCCAGCCGACACAAGCATCCTCCAAAAGGGCTTCATAGAAACAGACAACTGGTGCCAGAGCCATGGTCTCAAGCTAAACGCCAAAAAGTGTATAGTCATCCCCTTTGGCAAAAACAAAGTGCCCACAAATTACCACATAGGTGGTAATCCATTAATTACAGAAGAAGTAATTAGGGATTTGGGGACCCAAGTTGATAGCAAGCTCTCATTTGACAACCACGTGGCCAAAGTGGTTAGAAGAGCATTTTATATAGCCCACCTAATCATGAAGGGATTCACATCTAGATCAGGGGAGGTCATCGTGCCTCTTTACTCATCCCTCATCAGGCCCATAATTGAGTACAATGCCCCTTTTGGGATGTACCTTACCAGACACCTCCAGCAACTGGAAAGACCCCAAAAGTACCTCACCAAGAGGATCAAAGGGCTCAAACAGATGCCATATGCTGCCCGGTTAAAGAAACTCCAGCTCTACTCAGTGGCATACCGCCTGCTCAGAGGCGATCTGTGCCTGACGTATAAAGCCATGTCCAACCCGGAATTAATGGACATGCTGCACCTCAGAAAATCCAAATCCCATCGAGCTATGCGCTCGAGAGACTTGAACCTCAGCACTGAAATAAATAGGACATGCTGGCGGGACAGATCCATAACCCAGAGGCTCCCTACACTCTGGAATAAAATCCCAGTCCAGGTTAGGCAGAGTCCCTCATTGACTCTCTTCAAGAGGAATCTTGATGAGTGGATGGGAGATCGTAGGTTTACCCCGGGTATCACTTCTGTGTCACTGTTAGACAGAGGCACAGTATACTAACCTCGAAAAAGGGCATAGCAAAATTAATTTAAAATGGGTGGTGAAAGCCAAACACACTCTGGCTAGGCTTATAAATGCCCTAGGACAGATAGCCTAGTATGAACCTATGAACCTATGAACCTATGGAGACCATGGTTGGCTCAAAGTTGTTTTAAATGCTCTGATCTCATTTGGCAACATCCAGATGGCAGACTGTTCTGCCCAATGTCCATGTTAAATTCTCTTATTAAAGCACATCACTTGCCAGTTCATGTTGGGGTACAAGCATTAATAAAACAAATCCAAAAGGATTGGTTTGCCCCAGGACTTTCTGCTTCTGTACAGCATTTTTTGATCATGTGCTCCACTTGTTTACAGTATAACTTTTCAAAAGGCACTATGGCTCCTGCACAACCACTGCCAAAACCATTGGGACCATTTTGCGCTTTACATTGGGATTTTATTGAACTTCCACCTTGTGCTCGTTTCAAATATGTTTTAACTGTTGTTGATGTTTTTTTCTGGGTGGTTAGAAGCCTACCCATGTGTAACAAATGATGCTATTTCAGTTGCTAAGAAACTTTGTTATGAATTGATACCTCATTTTGGTGTTCCCTGTCAAATATATTCCAATCGTGGAACACATTTTACTGCTCAGTTGATTGAGTCTCTGTATAAAATGTTAGGCATTACTTTAAAATTTCATTGTCCATATAGACCACAGGCATTAGGTATTACTTTTTTTACTTTTGCATACATATTGAGATTCTAAATATTATTTTATATGCATACTAATAAGTTTGGTTCCTAGCTACATCAATTTCTGAGTGTTATTTATATATATATATAAGATCAATATATCACATTCATATCTAATGGTGTTTTTAGATGTTAGATATTGCTCAATATATAATATATATTTTATATGTATATTTTTTAAGATTGTTTAGTATAGATCTATATATATTTAAATTTGATTATTTATGAAAGCATATTGATTGACATATGGTTATTTATTTATTTATTTAATTTTAATAATATCATATATGTTTACATAATATCTAACGTTAGTTTTTAAATAGATTTTATATATATATATATATATATATACTTTTTAATTCAAGCCTTTTTGAAACATGGAATGTTTTTTGATACATTTACATCATAGTATATTCATGGACATTTATATGTTAATCCTATATATCAGCTTTAAATAATAATACATACAACATAATAATTTCCATTATTTGAATTGTTAGAATGTAATGGCACGTTAACTTAGAGTTTGTATAACCATAGTTTTACATGGTCTCGTTTTGATCATGTCTTTAAACATACATTTATATTTTTGTTTTTATACGGACATAGACGAGTTATAGAAGTTTTCAGTCTACTACGAATTTCTCGTTCCGCTTAGTTATACATATATCAGCCCACTATATAAAATTAGGAAAGACATACCCCGGGATTCATGAACCTTGCGCCAGGCGCCCGCATAGCGTTGGCGTTATAACGCCAAATATGGCTGCTGAGCGATTCAGGTATGAATGAATTCCACGTGCACTACCGGCGTGCGCCGGACCGTCTCCGCCCCCCGGCGTAGGTATGCAAAACACACTGTGTGCGGTATTGCACCATGCAAATGAGGGCAATAGCGATCCACAGTGGCGAGGCGTAAGCGTAAGACGAAATGTAAACCAAAAAAGCGGTTTACATTTACCTAAACATCCCAGAGGAGTAGCAGAAGGCTCTCAAAGTCAGGTATCTTATAGGTGCAATATGACAATGTGGAAAGGCACCGAGAATGTCCAAAGAAAATATGCACAAAATGTAAAAATGACATAAATGGCACGTACGTAGATAGAACAGCAGACCCGGGATGTGTGCACAGAAGTTGTAAAGCAATGAAATAATATGATAATGTCCGAAAAGAGCATTAGAACACAAATCAGCTGCACAGCCACCACACACCATAGTATGTATGTAAAGCTGCAACCCCAGCGCAATGGTTGTCAAGGAGTGGAGGCGGTGTCGGCGCCGTAACCAGGTATTAGTAGTCAATTCCATGCAAATGAGGCAGATAATAGTGAATCGCAAAAGCGCCAGCGTAAGGATGGAGCAAGCGAGCGGTACTACACCGAGGAGTGGCCTACACCAGATACCGTCAACCACAAGGGTGTGCCACCGTAGGAGGAAGGATATTGGAGGACAGCAAATCTGGGCTGTACAATGCACATCACAACATCATGACTGGCGTGTTAGGAAATAGATGCGCTGACAGTACAGAATGCGCGTACAAATGCATGTGCACGAGGTCGACTACGTTCGAAACCAGTCATGTGGCGGCCTCACCGGCAACAACCAGGGATATAGGAAGGTAATGCTGAGAATACGAGGAAATGCGGAAGCAGTGTAAATGTATCCGTAACGAGCAATTAACACCAATCAATGCAGGAAGGGCAAACGCCGGCAGCTGATAAGTCTGCATGCAGACTCCTGCAGAACGGGAAAGGGGAGGCATATGAGAGCAAAGATAATAGGGGATGTAGTAGAAATGCAAAGAGCAAAGAACCGAAATAGCACAGCCAAGTACAGATGTAGCATAACTGCGGCCGCAGATAAAATGCATCATATGCCATGTGCGTGCAGGATGCAGCAATGTAAGATGCCAGGCGAAGGCAATGCAGGCAACTGTAATGTTACACTACAGGCAGTACCGTTGCGGCTGCAAGCGTAAAACCACGGAAATAATCCATGGATAGGGCCGCACAGACACACCCAATGACATCACCGGGTATACAGCACAACAGTAATAAATGTGAATGCGCACAAGCCGACCCAGCGATTTCCCCAAACGCACCGTAGGGTGTAAACAGACGGGGAACTTTTAACATGTATATGCTGGGTGCGCCGTGGCGTGATGAATAGGTATGTGGCAGAGACAGACGGAGTTGCGGAGGGTGGTGCCGACAACTACCGTAGGCCC
>NC_056733.1:1196326147-1196571147 GCF_019279795.1 Protopterus annectens
GTGCCCAAATGCTCTCCAGGGTAGTGTGAATAGCATCCATGAGACCAGATGGTGAGCCCGCTGTGTACTCCACTATCTCATTTGGGATTAGGACCCACAGTTAGGACAGCTATTTCTTTATAGCCTCACCTCAGGTAGGGTGCCCAGGTTGTATCGCATGACAACTGTATTCCCACATCACAGGGACAATGCCTCCACTGAGGCTGGTTATTACTGTCCCAGTACCCTGAGGAGACCTATCTGCATAGACATGGGGTGGGATCATACTGCGGTTCGTACATGACTGCATAGGGGACATACATACTTCGCATCCCACACGGTTTCTCTTGTTCAGGGGCGGTTCATGCCTTTGAGACATGGTTGACATTTTCGGGACGGTCACCCAGCCCATTGCTGGGGGTGTTGCAGTCCATACAGCCTACCTCGTCCTGGCAAAGGGCTTCATAACATTACCCCCTCAGGTAACGTTAATGAAACCATTGGCTGGGATGTGAACATGTACATCACAGAATGTGTTGTAAACTGTCTATGTGACACAACCCACATGGTCATAGTTGCTGGCTGCATGTCAGACCAACTGCCTGTCACAGGTGGTGTCCCATGGTGCCATTCCGTGGGTGCACCCTGTCATACATCTACATTTCCACGGTACAGGCACACACGGCGGTGTTATGGGTAACATTGTTTGTAGATGCTTGCAGAACAGATGCCATACTGGGACGGACATCTGACACAGATATCCTTCGCAGGGGCCTCCCGGATATGCATATCTGCTGTCAGGGACATGTCCCACAGCTGACTGGTACATAATGCAAAGTCATACCTGTCGAGGGTAGTAGGTCACCCTGTACAACGTATAGGTGGCTGTCCACACAGCACAGGGGTGACTACCAGGGATCAGGGACAGGGTTTGTCGGTCGCCTTTCATTCAACACACACATTGCTATCGTGGTTCTGTGGGACTTCTACATTGACCACCTGTATGTGCAGGGAGTCACATCTGACTTCACAGCCCGACACGTACACGGTCACTATATAGCATAGAACTTCACTTATTTGCCTAAGTATGAGCTTATTGTTGTGGCAGTTTGGTAGCTTATTCTGTTTCTTGGGACATTTAGGTATTTCAGTTACGGAGATAACCGATTCAGGCTACAATTACATTAAATACGCAAAATCATTATGACCTACACTCTTCGCACTTCCCGTTTTTAATGCTTTATTTCGGAACACGTATGCCAATACAGGGACTGCCCCTCGCAAAGTGGGACGGTTGGTGACCTTAGTCGCTACTCCTGTGTCGGTGCGGCGTGCTGACATGCTGCTATACACCTTCTCTGACTATGCACACTCACAGTACATTGCTGTACGGACATGGTATTACGCGTATCCTTTGTTCCTTGGACAGGTACATTTCGGGCTGCGTGGGTTTTATTTGCTTCTCTGTTTAGTTGGGACGGGTACTTTGTTGCATACTCTGCGGACATTTCATTCTGCACGGGCCATGGCTGCAGCCATTTCTATTCTGGGCGGACTATGGCAGACAGCACGTTAGGTTGCTCTTCGCCTGCCTGCTTAAACACGCCTACTGACGCATCCTACTTGGGCTCGCTCACGTACACTACGCACATGCCTGTGGTTACGGTGCACTCTCATTAATATGCATATGGCGCTACTGCGCCGGCTATGCAATGCACCGCCGGCGCAAGCCTTACGCCGGCCTTGCGCCGAGCTTCATGAATCCCGGGGATAGATTGACTAGGGGAGCTGCAGTTTTGAGTTCAACATAAGCAGTGGTGTTTTGCGTTTTAACGTTTTACATGACTTACAATGATGCATATTCTCTAACTATAAAAGAGCGCTTCATGATGACACAATATGCACAGTTCATGATAAAATAATGCATTGTAGCTGTTGAGATTCTTTTGTTTTTGCATTAAATATCAGCACTATGAATGAATTGAGTATATACTGCCATCAGGTATATATACATATATATATGTTTTCCCGTTTATTTGTTTATATATGTATATACATTTTTTAGGTTTTTAGAAAGAGTTTTTTCTTCTATATACATATTTATATGCATAAGTTTTATAGGTTGTAGTTGTTTTTATATAGTATTATACTAATATGAATTGTTCTAAAATACATTGCAAATATATATATTTTTAGAGTGAGCCTTTGTAGATATACATATAAAATGCTTTTTTACATAGAAATGACTTAAGAATCTTGGTTTTTAGTTTTTAGTTTAGCTAGCAATAGTGACTATTCAAAGCACAGCTTTTAGCTGTAGGGCATTAATCAGGATGACAATTGATTGACTGCTTAATGAGTATAACAATTAAATTGGTGAGATGCACTATATAAGCTTTGTTTTAGTCATATGAGAATAGATCTGAAGAAGCGTACTGTTTGTACGTGAAAGCGCTCATCTTTCTCGTTTTGTTAACAATAAAGAAGATTTTGTGTTTGGCTGCATAATCGTGGTGGTCCTCATCTTTGTGTTCCTGACGTTATTCCTGCTTTGTGTCCTAGTGGTGAGGATCTTTGGAGGTATTGCTGGGATTGTGATTCATATTTGTTTTAAATGCTCTGATCTCATTTGGCAACATCCAGATGGCAGACTGTTCTGCCCAATGTCCATGTTAAATTCTCTTATTAAAGCACATCACTTGCCAGTTCATGTTGGGGTACAAGCATTAATAAAACAAATCCAAAAGGATTGGTTTGCCCCAGGACTTTCTGCTTCTGTACAGCATTTTTTGATCATGTGCTCCACTTGTTTACAGTATAACTTTTCAAAAGGCACTATGGCTCCTGCACAACCACTGCCAAAACCATTGGGACCATTTTGCGCTTTACATTGGGATTTTATTGAACTTCCACCTTGTGCTCGTTTCAAATATGTTTTAACTGTTGTTGATGTTTTTTTCTGGGTGGTTAGAAGCCTACCCATGTGTAACAAATGATGCTATTTCAGTTGCTAAGAAACTTTGTTATGAATTGATACCTCATTTTGGTGTTCCCTGTCAAATATATTCCAATCGTGGAACACATTTTACTGCTCAGTTGATTGAGTCTCTGTATAAAATGTTAGGCATTACTTTAAAATTTCATTGTCCATATAGACCACAGGCATTAGGTATTACTGAACGCATGAATCAGACATTAAAAACTAGACTGGCTAAAATTACTACTGAAACAGGCCTCACTTGGGTACAGGCCCTACCTCTAACCCTACTCTCTATGAGAGCACAAGTACCTCCTACTAAAAGTCTTTCTCCTAATGAAATCCTCATGGGTTGCCCTATGCGTATGCCCATGACTCCACCACCACCACCCTTTTCTGAGTATAATGCATTTGATCATGATATTCTTAGGTATTGCACTTCTCTTGCTTCTTTTTTACAGTTTCATCATCGCCAGGTAGCAGCGGCTGAACATATCCCTGATCCTTTCCTGTCCTCAGCGCTACAACCAGGAGATTGGGTGTATGTCAAGTCATTCTCTCAAAAACAGCGCTTCAACCACGCTGAAAGGGGCCCTTCCTGGTTCTACTGATGACATCGTCAGCGGTTCGGCTACAAGGTTCACCCAACTGGATTCACATATCGCACGTTAAGAAGGTCATCCCATCGGAAGGTCAACAACCTCTACCTTTTGCTACTCCTGATTCTCCACCTATTGCTACTCGTACTCAAAGTCATACTTTACCAGCACCTGACAATGCCTGATGTTTATCCATTTGGACAACCTCACCCTCCCGACACAATACAGGTGCAACCACCATTTCCACAAAGGTACTGCACAACCATTTTGGTGGTTATTCTTGTCATTTTGATATTTTTACTGTGGCCATTTCTATTTCCTACTCCAACTACGCCTCATGCCAAATGTGCTGCATGGCATCCACCTTTCAACACCTACCAAGCCATTAAATATGCTTATGCATCATCCCTCAATATCTCAGACTGCTGAATTTCCACTGCTATTCCTTCTGTTCATGGGGGATTGATACTAAATATAGACTCTTTAGGGGTTAATGAAACCTGGATGAATTTGATCTACTATACATCAGATGTTATTTCAAAGGACAAGATAGCATTACAGTTGTCCCTCTGCCAAAACGGAACTGTGTGTTTTCAAAAACTTGATAAAACTAGAGTCAGGTGGAGCCATTGTAACAAAACTGTGGTACATAAATGCACTGCAGACAATTTGGGTTGTGTAACAGATTTCTCACCTGTAAAAAGACTTGTTAAAAACTCTATAGCTAACTTTTCCCAGAAAATAGAAACTGTTTATTGGAAAATATTCCAAGGACTGCAGGACGCCTGGATCGTTTCAAGCCTATCAACATCACCATTAAAGTAGAAAATTGTTATTTTGTATGTGGAAGAAAAGCATATAAATGGCTGCCAGGAAACTGGTCTGGCAGCTGCTTCCTGGGCTACCTAGTTCCAGCTATTCGACATGTATCTGCATTACCTAAAGGGAAAATTCGGAATGTTCAAGAGGCCAAGAAGCCTACCAATCCTGTAGGTCAAGTTGATGCTTCATGGATCTATCACCATGATTTTGCTCCCGCTAGCACCAAAGGACTGTCTCACATGGACTTGGGTGATGACGTTATATCATGGGCTGGTATAATTCCGTCATATAGAGCAGTGAAATCAATTTGGGAACTGAGAAAGCTATCTAAATTGTTTGAAATATTAAGCAATGCTACATTTTCTGCCTTAGAACTAGTGACTGATAGTTCAACATGGGCATGGTTAACCAACCTGTTCTCAGGCTGGGAAGGTGGACTGTTGAAGTTGATTTTATTAATTGCAGTATTAGCAATTGTTGCTTTTCTTGTCTTATTTCTAATCAAAGCACTGATCTTGAAATTAATGTCTTCAAAAACTGTGAAGAAAGTGCCTAAGTTTTATATGCCTGCAGCTATGAATGTAGACGATGAAATGACAATGTTTCCCAATGATGAAAAGACTAGTAGCATGGTTATGTTAAATTTGGGGCAAATGTATGATAGGTTAAATTGTGATGCTTACACAGCATCAAATGGGGGATTGTAGAATATGAACAGCCAAAGCATGTGTTTGAGGGAATTGAGTATGTGACAGTTTGTATGTATTAAAATGTACTGTGTACTGTGAACTTTGAATGAACTCTGAGCGAGAAAATACTGAAAAACAAGAGTCTGCTTGAAAGCAGGAAATGTGCCTTATATGGAAGTGTGTCCGATTTTCTTTCTCTGCCTAGAGATATGATGATGTGAACTGCCTCATGTTTACGGGTAAACCTTTAATTGGTTAATTGCCCTGTATAATGATCTAATTGGTTCATTTTATATTTTTTGTACTGTCAGCAATATCACCAGTATATAAGCTTGTTTATTCATTTGTTCTGGGAGTCTCCCTGGTGCTTTCCATGAGGCTCCCACACGTGTGTACTGTAGTTAATAAATACCACTGAAAGAGAGAAAGAACTGTATTTGTTTTCATTTTCAAGGTAATGTGTAACGTAACAATGGTTTAGAGGGGAGGTGTATGGCTGCCATAAAGGGAGATGTGAGATCCCACTATGTACCTCCTGCATATCCAAGACAGGACCAAAACATATATTAGCTGTTCTGCACACCTACACCTTCACTGTGGTATAAATCGTAGATGCTGGAGAGACAGGTATGTAACCCACGCACTACACCCTATATGTAACAGGCTCCCCACGAATGTGCAGCACACTTCTGCTGTAATGCATATCATGTGCAAGTTACACAATGGGATGTGGAACAAAACAATCATAACTGGTGTAGGACAAATGTCTGTAATGGACACAGGAAAACTGTAGTCCATCTCCATCGCTACAGCTTGTAGATATATTAGGTCCTGAAACCATGCTGACACTTATGAAGGGTATGAGACCTTGTCAGAGATTAGGGATGCATGACTAGGCTGAATGAAGCCATTGTCCTTATTAGCCCATTATACTCATATGAACTTATGGACCCATGCACCTATAGTGCTGTACCTTTAAGAAGACATATTTCTTCTATACTGACATTCCATCCTGTGCTGTGAGTTTAATGGGTTTATTGTTGCTGTTTATTCATAGGTGTTTCACACAGAACCCTGGAACTGAAACATAAACAGGTCCATGAGACACCTTTCATTGTGTTAGTATACAGCCATTATGACATAATACGACATAAGGTGCCCAACATGATGTGGTTTACTCATTACATATGCCAGCATACAGTATCTGTCAGTGGGAAGTACAAGTGGCATGTCAAAGGCAACAATGGATTACACAAATGTATAGTAATTTACAGTATATTGTCACCCTGTGCATCAAGCACATAGCTTCATATCCCTGCATAAATGACAAGGATGACAGGGATATGGCGCAGGTGTCATGAATTGCAGAGCGTATTGTGTGGGGGAGGGGAGGCCTATGCTGACCCAATAGGTTGAAAGCATGTGTGCGAGTCAGTAAAGGGAAGCTGGCAGGATGGGCTATGGAAATGTGCTTTGTGTGTCTGTAGGTGACCTGATTGTGAAAGTGGTGTGTGAGTGTATGTGTGAACACAGTCAAGCACTGTGCTAGCCCTACATGTGTGTATGTTGGACAGCTTTGAACCATGCATGATAGAGCTGACAGTTCAGCATCTCTGCCCCCAAACATGGGAACTGGATCTGCCAGAAATTGCATTGGCACCTCCATGCCCAAAGTAAGAAGCCGTGCTACTATCTGAAGGTTACTGCTGTCTGTTGGGACTGTGCTCTCCACGGGAATGCCCAGGACTAGGAGCTCATGGCCTGCCACTTCTTGTTGTGGAGAGCACACTAACCCCTGGAGCACTGAATGTACTGCCACTATGGGATCATGATAGTGCATGGCTACATGGACTATCAGCAGATGTAGTTGCTGAACTACATCCATGAGTCCAGCACTCAACTCCATCCAGACTTTCCATCACAGACAATGTGCATTCCAAGGCAGATAGTGTGCGATCTGTTTCAGACCAATGTTTTTCCACTGCATCAGTCAACTGATCTAGGGTGTCAACAGTGCAGTTGAGGCAGTCACAGATGTCAGACTGTGCTGCATTCATAACCCTGAGCACTTTTGGAATATGCATGTGCCTCCATGACAGCCCAAAACATACACCTGTAGTGAGACACCTGCAACAGGTGGTGGAAGGACAGCAGGCCTCCAATGAGCGCCCCCCCCCCATCAATCTGTCTATGTGGAACCTCACCAGCTCTTTGGCTATGGCCAGTATTGACATTCACTGCAGCAATAGTTTCCACATTTTCCTGTTCAATGTCTCCACCCTCTGACTGTCCAATATCAGTGGCCTCCGGAGAGTGGTATGTGTAGGCATACTGACTGTGTATGGTGATAATGAGGATGGAAGAGGGATGTAAACCTCTGGGAGATATTCAGACCCTGTAACCCTCACCTGTGCCTCATTTTGGCCACCATTATCATCAGAGTCAGAATAGACACACTTGCATCAGGTTGTAAAGGGGACAGAGACCAACTCCCCTGGTCTCCTGTGATAAAAAAGGGAAAAGCAGTACATTAATACCTGCACTATTACACTCTGCAGTATTATGTTGCAATATATGTTAAGCTGTATACACTGTTGTCACTATTACAGACCTGTTTAACTCCCAACCTCATCTAGTAGTACATGAGGACATTATTTTCCAGCAAACTTTTGTAATTACTTGTAAATAAAAGCTCTTTAAACAACAATCTCATCAGCAACAATGAGGTACACTGTTGACATTTGTCAACACTCTGCACAGTTGACACATATTGCAATCTGTAATGTCCTGACAATACTGTTACATCTATCAGTGTTGTCACACCCATAAGACATAGGCATAACTCTAAAGTGTGTACAGTCAGAAAATATCTGTGCAGTTGGCAATCATGCCGACAGTACATCAATCCAGCCAGCAGACCTGGGATGACACTTCAGGGAATACATTGCAATAAATCTACATCTGTAATAAAACAGTGTTTTGCTTATCAGGAGAAGGACCATGGCCTTGTCCAATTCCTGATGGACCTGAGAAAAGCTGAGGGAGAGGTAATGTAAACACCACCGCATGTTGCACTATAACAGGGTAATATGTCCATATATCTCACATTTACAGTAGCTACTATGTTATTTGTTATGGTGATCAAATTCTGAGCATAAGATTCAAACTGCAGTTAACCCCCCCCCCCCCGAAACAAACTCTCACATAATGCTACAGTATTCCAATGCTGGTAAAACTAAGCCTATCTGGATGCTTCTCTGGCATGGACACTGTGTCAACCGCATCCACGATATATGGTGCGATGGATGCCTGGAAGCTGTCATGTGTTCCTAGGTTTGCCAGGAATTCCTCAGTGGCTGAGAATGGTTATTCCATTGCAGGCCATCCAATGGTGACACCACAATCCCTGGCCACATCTGCTGCTCTTCTGTGTGCAGCTTTTATTGTGTCAGTTGCACAGTGCCAAATCTGCTCAAATGTCCTGCTCTGGTGACTGATGGCATTAACATCATGTACCAGGTCAGCCCACAATGCTGTCTGCTGTTTCCTGTTTTGCCTCCACCTGGACAGTAAGAGTTCATGTTGTTGATGGAGGTCTTCCAGGATTATAACATTCTCAGCATCCATAAAAGGGCCCTGGTGTCTTGCATACATTTTTCTTGAAAGACAACAGAATGGGAGCACATGTCAGGATCACATACATGGGAGTACACTATGTAGAGATACAGCAATAACAAAATGGCTGGCAGTATCCACTGCTTGATTACACATCTCATATTCCACAGGTGTGACAAATATTGCTGTATAATTACACAATCAACACAGGAGTCCATTGTAGTGTGGCCTCTAGGGGTAACCCCCCCCCCCAATAATATGTAAAAATAACAGTGCCAAAAAATAGTAGTGTGCCATTACAACCAGTATAAAGGGACATTCTCAGGAGACCAGTGTGCCACATTGACAAGCAACATTCGACTCTTGATGTATTGTACTTCCTCTGTAGGTGTAACAAATCTGTAGATCAATGGCATAATCATTACAGTTCTCAGAAAGGCCCCATTGTCCCTAAGTATATTCACACATATGCATCATGTTGTAAACAAAAGGGTTACATACCTGATAGAGTACAATACTCATCTGTTTATATGTGCAACTATATAAAGGTTGTGATGATGCATTTACTGTGTGAATAAACTCTCATATAAAATGGTTCCCCTAGCTAGCTATTTGCCTTTTTAACATGGTTATCATTATCAGATGATTGGCTCTAAACCAATATGTGCTTCTGAAATGCTAATTGCAGCCAGCACAGCTGATTTGCAGTATAATCAGCCAATGATATGCAAACACTGAACAAGATATAAGGCCTCTATGTAGATTAGAACCCCTTTCTGATATGTTGTGCTGGAAATTACTGGGGTAAAGATACATCTTCAAAGATAGTACATCTGTAGCAGCTACATTTTACATACAGATGTGTGTGCTATTTGCTGAAGCTGAAGCTAGTGTTGATGCTGTAGGCAATAGCCATAGGCAGAGAGTGTGAACACTTTGGAGGACAACAAGCTGTAAGAGTAAGTGTAGGAGCTGTGACAGCCTTGTTGTAGAGGCAGAGCCAGATCACTGGTACCCATTCCACTGCAAATTAAGGCATGTGTTTAAGGTAAGTATGTTAGCCAACAGTAGCCGTACCACAATCAAAGGCAAAATAGTTGGTGTGACCTAGAGAATGGTAAGGGGGTGTATTAACCATTATGTCATGCAGCTGGACAGGTGCCAAGTCATGTGGGCAGCAATGTCATATCACTGGGCCACAATTTCAGTACACACTTCAAACTCCTGTGGGAATTCAGGCTAATGCATGACTTGACATTCTGTGCAATTTCTAATGTTGCAATAAGAGTAGTTAAGAGTGGTCTTAACTGTAGGCCTTTGTGTTATATTACTTAGCTGCAGACATTATATCTGTACTGCTTTTAAGTGGATATACATGTGATAAGGCAGACATACGCATGACAATATATAATGTTGATGTCCACATAGTTATATTTTCATTGGTAGAGGCAGCTGTAGTTGAACCCAGGACTATGTGTACCAAAAATGGTTGCTTGCAATGCATTTCACAGACTGAGCTACAGTTTCACTGAGATAGCAAGTATACCTTTACATGTTGTAGATATCATTCCACAGTTATCTGCTGTTACACACTGCACTTACATACACACCTCTCATCTGTACAGATTTTTACAAAATGTCCAGATTTTGCCCTCATATTTTATGCCTGTTTTTCATTACATTGTAGTTTTCTGGCAAATTAGTATTAAACATTAAAAACTGAATCTAGAAAATAATGATAGACATCTGAGTGTTAGAATTTCATGTACTTCAGAACATTCATGCTAAATCAAAACCCATTAGTCTTTCATCCTTTTAAGTATGCAAGAGCAATATTGAAAAATTGTCCCTATTTTTGGGCCTTTGTCCCAGTTTTATTTATGGATTTGTCCCAATTGTATGGCTTTAGAATGCTGTATTTCATGTATTAGAGTCTCAGTTCAAATCCTATTTTTACATTAATGTTTTAGCAAGTGTATTGTTGCATGTTGTACATATATGCTCATGGTTACCTGCTATTAAATAACTACATTAATTGTTGTGTGTATGGCTTTAGAGTGATGTATTTCCCTAGCAGAATACTAATTACATTAATATTTTACTATATTTCTTTCAGCTGATTTGCACAGTGCGACATGATGTACAGCATCACTTAAATACACTTGATGAAAACTTGAACATTACTATGTTTTCATTTAAACAGCTGTGATAATTAGCAGCTATTTTACTTGGCAGGTTTTGCCACTGTTGTACATGCGCAATGGTCCTGGGTTCAAAATAGGGCACAGGTGTACATTTTGAATGTGCTTAATATTTTACAAAAGCATATATTAATGTTGTGCTAAAATATTTAAAGAAAAGATAAATAGGGAGATAGGACATTGGTATAAAGGGGTGCAAGTTGTGGGAAAACATAGTGAAAGACAGGTAGGGATGTGGAGAACAGGTGTAGGAAAGAACCATAGATATTAATTTCTTCATCAGCAACAACTGTGCACCATGACAGAATTTATAGCTGAATTTGGGCTGTCACCTCCAGAGAGTGGTGACAATAACCTAACAGCATTGTCAAGCTAATTGGACCAGATTAAGTGTGTCCAGTCAACACATGTGTGAAATGGAGAG
This sequence comes from Protopterus annectens, assembly GCF_019279795.1. Classification (NCBI taxonomy): domain Eukaryota; kingdom Metazoa; phylum Chordata; order Ceratodontiformes; family Protopteridae; genus Protopterus; species Protopterus annectens. The sequence continues at coordinate 1,196,337,454 of NC_056733.1, forward strand.
CTGTGTATGGGGCAATATTTTTTTGTGGGACAGGTGCCCTTTTTTTTAAAGGTGAGAGTGGAATGTTGGGGAAGGGACATAAATACATATGGGGGAGGTACGTTGGGAAGTAGAGGAAGCATTTTCAGACACAAGTCAGCAGACAGGGTTGGTGTGTGACACAAGAGGGGGGGGCGAAATCCTTGGATAGAGAGGGTGTTGTGGAATCACAATCCCAGGAACATCCATATGGTAGAAATGTGACTTAAGTCCTCATCCATGAGACTGTCAGCACTGCTCCTTCACTGCCTTTGTGGTGGCAGTGATGGAGGCTGGTGTGTAGGGTGAGGTTTCCCCACCAGGATTGCAAGCATGTCCTCCATCTGACACAGGCATGCTTCAAAAGGTCATACAACCACCCTGTGCACTATACCTGTCAGTTCTTGATAGGTGACAAAATCACCCTCTCTGCCTTGCTCTCAGTGGGGTCCCAGCCCAAGCCTGTGGGGCGGAACTACCTGATGATGCAGGTAGTACAGAGGCAGCACAGGGGGCACCACCAGGCTGTGACTCAGACATGCTGTGCCCTGGTGCCACGACCAGTGGAGACAAGGTAGGTGGATTGCATGGAACCAACCAACCTTGTTACACTGTAGTACATTAAATATAAACATAAGGCAAGATAAGTAATAACCAAACTGATGTTAGTAGTAACATAATGGAAGATAATATTGATTAAGCCAAATGCAAATTAAGGAATATTATGAGTAACACAAGAATAAATAGCATAACGGTAAGTATGTTAACAGCAAACAAGTATCATATAATCCGAACAGGCAATGTAACAGTTATTTTAAAAGAACATATTAATATGAAACCATAACAACAAATAACAGTAATAAATTAATAAATTTCATTATAATAAATTAGAGAAGATAAGGGGTGGGGTGAGAGAGAAAAACATACCATTAGTGACCTCGCAGTTGATATTACTACACAGACTGTTTACACATACTTCTACAAGTGTGCAGTGTCACTTGTGTGTACAGTGACTCCAATTCTTATATAGATTATGTTACATGTGCGTAGCTCTCAACCTGTCAGCATGGGACTGTATGGGCCAAGCATGAACAAATGCAGGTACACAACTGCGGGGAACTGTTTTATATAGTGTTCTCATACACTGCTACCAAGGTATTCTGTAAATGGACTTGCCAATAAATTGCATTCCAAGTAATGTCATTTATCTGCTAATCAATGACCAGACATATGGGGCATTAGTCAATACATTCCAAAAATCATGACAGTTGATAGGTATGTTTGTGTACACTAACTAAAGTTGACAGCCAGTGATTTCTTAGTTGGCTGCCATGGGATTATAACCCACAAGCTGTGACTCCAGGAAACATGTGCACTAAATTTAACAGTTGGCTGTCAAATTGTGAAAGACATGGGAGTGCATACATGAATACTTCACACTTATTGGAAAAAAAGTATTTATCAAGGCACGATCCTGCTTTACACTTTATTAATGCTGGTCTTGAAAATAGAGCATTATACTCATAGATATCTGCCCAGAACCTGAGGTACCTTACCCACATATCTTCTTCTTGGAGTGGGAGGAATAAACAGCATTATTTGACTAGGAATGGCCATAATAGAGGCTTGACGCTTACTGTGGGTATTGCATTACATTTATTAGGCAATATTTTCTGCAGTCTTTATTCATTTTCATTTTACAGTTGATTGGGATCAGATTGGAAAACACATGCAGTGAATATAGTCATACTGCAAAATGATTTGAACAGATTAGTTCTCAATGCACAGTCCTGCTGAATTACCATATAGGTGGCAGTACACTAAACACAGAAAGTGTGATAAGAGACTTAGGGACACAGGTGGACAGTAGTCTCACCTTCGATAACCACATCGCCACAACAGTCAGGAAATCCTTCTATGTGGCACACCTCATCATGAAGGGCTTTTCATCCAGAAAAAAGGAGGTCATTGTCCCACTGTACTCATCCCTCATTACACCCATTATAGAATACAACGCCCCATTTGGTATGTACCTCTCAAGACATCTGCAACAAATGGAAAGGCCTCAGAAATACCTCACTAAAAGAATCACAGGCCTAAAGCAGATGCCCTACGCTGACCACCTTAAAAAACTCCAGCTATACTCTGTCGCATATCGTCTACTCAGAGGCGATCTCTGCTTAACATACAAGGCCATATCAAACCCAGAGCTGTTGGACATGCTACACTTAAAGAAATCCCAATCCCTCAGAGCTACACGCTCCAGGGATCTAAACCTTGTCATCACAATAAACAAAACATGCTGGAGGGATAGGTTCCTGACCCAGAGACTCCCCAGACTCTGAAATAGATTGCCCATACATGTCAAGCAGAGTGCCTCTTTGGACCTCTTCAAGAGGAACCTTGACGATTGGATGGGAGAAAGGAAATTCACTCCAGGGATCACGTCAGTTGCCCTGCTAGACAGGGGTCCAGGAAAGTAAATAATGTGGGAAGAAATAGCCAGGGAATTGTTATGGCTAGGCTTGTATAGACCCTAGGGCTGATAGCCTAGTACCAACCTATGAACCTATGAACCTATGAACCTTACACTTTTATTGGTAATGTACCTTAGAATCTGTCATTTATACAAATGCATATCTGGCCATAATGTCAGCTACCTTACCCATACACCTTGTTCTTCAAGTGGGTGGAAGGTGCAGCATTATATGTCACAAATTGGCCAGAACACAGACTTGCAACTTACTGTAGGTATTGCACTACATTTATCAGACATTTTTTTTCAGCAGTCTTTTATTAATTTCCTTTGTACAGTTGACTGGTGTGTTAGATTACAACACACATGCAGTGCCTACAAGACTAGTGAGAACTTCTTATTTTGAAGCCGTACATATCATATCCCCATCACCCTCTATAATCAATTTATTACTGTTGCTTCAAGTCAGGCATGTACAGCATGGATAGCTGTGTCAGACCTGTAAGTTATAAACTATTTACCCTCATCATTACCTGAGTACAATCTACAGCATATTTCACACAATGTGCACATCAGAACATTGACTGTTAATCTCAGTAATCCACAATCTCAACTAATGTTTGTAAGCTACACTACACAATAATGCATGGTTATTTGACTTAACTTGGTTTACCATTTCAAGTAGGCACTGAAACATTACTAAACATATTACAGTTGCCAAGTATGTTATACTTGACTCTTAGGACTGCAGGTTCTATAAATACTTTTAGTCCTGACAGTACATTATACATTAGGTTATTGCTTTGCTTTTTTCCTACTCACCACACTCACACCTCATCCTGGCCAGATGCCCTGCATGAGACTACATATATGAATTTGCTCATCTGCAGCTGTTAGAGAACGAAAGGCATTATGCATACCAGTTTTGCATGGTTTACATTGAAAACCTGGAAACTACATCAGTCAACCAGCATGTGGTCGAATGGCAGTTTTCAAGTTGGCAGAATGTCGAACCAAAATGTATCAGCTACACTACAGTGAACATGTGGTGTAGTTCAAGTATTTGGATTTGACATTGTGCAGGACAATCGCAGTTCAGTGAGGGATATCAGTAGCACTGATAAGTTCTCTAGCCAGTCAATCCCAGCATTCAGACTTACATTCTGAGCCCTGGTAATTGCTCTGCAGCAGCCAGGGTTCATAGCCCTTTGACTAACTGTAGTGAGATCTCAGAGTTGGTATATTAAATGTGCAGGGAGTATGGGGGGCACAGGGGATGTAACCCCCCTGCAAAATAGTAGAATTAGTGTGCTGTTGACTGTGGAGTGTAACGGTGCATTAATGTGCATAGCAGGAGGTGAGCCACCTCCTGCTATGTCGAATACATCGAACTATGGATGTTGATGTATTTATTTTCACCATGGTTCCTCTTTCAAAATTCCAAATTCAGTATTTTGGGTCGATATTCTGAACGATCTACTAAGGTGAATTCAGAAGTTCAGTAGTAAACCATTTTGCACATATTCAGTTTGTATACTTATAAATCAGTGGGACACATACTTACATATCTGTGGGGTGCACCCAGCCCATGCTTCTTGGACCCAGGTGTCCAAAGTTCCCCTCTATCTTCACTTTAGGTCATCGTAGTGGTGATGACACTGCTCACCAGTGTGAGGGATATCAGTAGCACTGATAAGTTCTCTAGCCAGTCAGTCCCAGCATTCAGATTTACATTCTGAGCCCTGGTAATTGCTCTGCAGCAGCCAGGGTTCATAGTTGTGGACCAGGAGTCCAACAAACACTCTGCACTCCTGTACACCCTATCTCTTTGCCCAAAAGGTAGCTCCCTCACCAGCATAATCAGGTATATCAGCAGCCAAGTGACAACACTAAAGAATGGTGTGAAATTCCCACCTATTGGCCTTTATATGGGATGCATTCTCGCTTTTAAACGTCATACTGCAACTTTCAAAAAAGCTGCCCGTCGCTTAGCTTGTGCAAACTCACATAAACCATTTAAACATGTATAAGCAAAGCTGAGCATTGTGCAAATGGGGTGAACCATTAACCATGTTTAATCGGAGCTGCATTCCAAGCGACCTTGCAGAAACTGTTTAAGCGAGACAGAGAACTGTGCAGCTTTGCTAAATATAACTATATTTTATTTTACATTGCAGTGATGTTTCAGTCAGCTGACTCATTCTCAAAACAAAAATTGTAAAGCATGTCAGTACTCAGGACTCAAATCCAAGACCTACTACACTATACCTCATCACTCAATCTGTTTAGCCACTTGGATAGCACAAGCAAAACAATATATCTTCACATATACTATTATGACCTCTATTAGCGGTGCGCAGTGAAGTTGCATGGGGTTGTGCTTTGCTAAGCAACACAGAACCAAAATAATTAAATACATCTGATTTCTATTTTTTGACATACAGTATAACAGATGTCATGTGCATATGTATAAGCACAACTCAGCATTGCTAAGCACTGCACCGCACTGTGCAAACGTTCATTAAACTTGGAAAAAAGATTTAAAACAAATTGCTGTCCTGTCCTTACTACCTGTCCAGACCATTTTCTGGACAGTCCAGAAGTACAGGACAGCCATTACACTGCTACTTGCATAGATTCAATATCTGTGTACCTCTAATCTCCCTCTGCAGCGTGCCTTAATTAATATGTATGGTGTCCTTCTGGTAAGGAATCATGGCTGTGTACACAGATGAAGTTCGTGTAGGCTCTACACAGTGCCTACATGGATTTCATTGAATCCTGGGGTTCATGTTCAAAAGAAAATGCATGGTAATGCAAAAACTGTTATTCTAGAAACTTTCTATGGTATATAACAGCATCATTTAAAATCTGACTCTGATTCTGGGCCTTTGTGTTTTCAAGGTGAAAAGAGTGTCGGATTAAGTGATTTTTATGAAGCTGGAAAATGATGGTATGATGATGAGTGTTATTAGTGCATATGCTCTGCAAGTTGGGTGTACAATAGATGAGAAAGAAACATTTTGGAGCGAGTTGGATGAAGTAGTGGAGAGTGGTGATTGGAGTGGATTTCATTGTGCATGTTGGTGAAGAGAACCAAGGGAATGAGGAGGTGATGGGTAGGTATGGTGTTAAGGAGATGAATGCAGAAGGTCAGGTGATAGCATTTTTTGCAAAAAGGATGGACATGGCTGTGGTGAATATGTATTTTAAGAAGAGGGAGGAACATACAGTGATGTACAAGAGTGGAGGAAAACCATACTCAGGTGGATCATATCCTATTCAGGAAGGCCAATCTGAAGGAGATTGGAGACTGCAAAGTGGTGACAGGGGAAAGCATAGTTAGGCAGCATAGGATGATGGTCTGTAGGATGACATTAGCAATTAAGAAAAAGAGGAGGAGAGTGAGGGCAGTGCCAAGGATCAAATGGTGGAAGCTGAATAAGGATAACTGTAATGTGGAGTTCAGGGAAGAGTTAAGATAGGCACTGGATGGCAGTGAAGAGTTACCAGATAGCTGGGCAGCCACAGCAGAGGTGGTAAGGGAGACAGCTAGAAAGGTGATTGGTGTGGCATCTGAACAGAAGAAGGAGGATAAGGAGACCTGGTGGTGGAATGAGGAAGTACAGGAGCGTATACAGAAGAAGAAGTTGGTGAAGAAGAAGTGGGATTGCCAGAGAGATGTCGAAACTAGACAGGAGTACAAGAAGATGTGGCATATGGTGAAGAGAGGTGGCAAAGGTTAAGGATAAGGTGTATGGTGAGTTGTATGAAAGGTTGGACACTATGGAGGGAGAAAAGGACCTGTGCTGATTGGATAGACAGAGCAACCAAGCTGGGAAAGATGTGCAGCAGGTTAGGGTGATAAAGGATAGTAAAGGAAATGTACTCACAAGTGAGGGGAGTGTGTTGAACAGATGGAAAGAGTACTTTGAGGGGTAGGTGAATGAAAAGATTGAGAGAGAGAGAGAAGGCTGGATGATGTGGGGAAAGTGAATCAGGGAGTGCAATGGATTAGCAAGGAGGAAGGAAGGACAGCTATGAAAAGGATGAAGAATGGAAAGGCTGTTGGTCCAGATGACATGCCTGTGGAAGCATGAAGATGTTTAGAAGAGATGGCAGTATTTTTTAGCCAGATTGTATAACAAAATCTTGGAAAGTAAGAGGATCCCTGAGGAGTGGAGAAGAATTGTATTGATAGTGAAATTTAAGAATAATGGTGATGTGCATACCTGTAGTAACTACAAAGGGATAAAATTGATCAACCACAGCATGAAGTTATGGGAAAGAGTAGTGGAAGCTAGGTTAAGAAGGGAGGTGATGATTAGTGAGCAGCAGTACAGTTTCATGCCAAGAAAGATCACTACAAATGAGATGTTGTCTCTGGTGGTGTTGATGGAGAAGTATAGATAAGGTCAGAAGGAGTTACATTGTATCTTTGTGGACTTAGAGAAACTATATGATAGGGTGCCTAGAGAGGACATGTGGTATTGTATGCGGAACGTGGGATTATCAAGGATAAGCTCTGAGCCCTTTCTTATTTTCAATGGTGATGGACAGTTTAACAGACAAGATCAGACAGGAGTCCCCATGGACTATGATGTTTGTGGATGATATTGTGATTTGTAGTAATAGTAGGAAACAGGTTGAGGAGACCCTTGGGAGGTGGAGATATGCTCTAGAGAGGAGAGAAGTGGAGGTCAGCAGGACTAAGACAGAATATATGTGTGTGAATGAAAGGAAGGCCAGAGGAATTGTGAGGATGCTGGCAGTAGAGTTGGTGAAGGTGGATGAGTTTAAATACTTGGGCTCAGCAGTTCAGAGTAATGGTGAGTGTAGAAGAATGGTGAAAAAGAGAGTGCAGGCAGGGTGGAGTGGATGGAGAAGAATGTCAGGAGTGATTTGTGGCAGTCAGGTACCAGTAAGAGTGAAAGGGAATGTCTACAAGATGGTAGTGCGCCCAGTTATGTTATATGGGATGAAAACAGTGGCACTGATGAAAAGACAGGAGTCAGGGCTTGAGGTGACAGAGATAAAAATGTTTAGAGTTCCACTGGGTGTGACAAGGATGAACAGAATCAGAAATTAGTATATTACAGGGTCAGCTCAGGTTTGATGGCTTGGAGACAAATCCAGAGAAGCAAGATTACGTTAGTTTGGACATGTGCCGAGGAGGGATGCTGGATATATTGGGACAAGGTTGCTAAGGATGGAGCTGCTATTAAAGAGGAAAAGAGGAAGGCCTAAGATAAGGTTTATGAATGTGTGAGAGAGGATATGCAGGTGGTTGGTGTGACAGAGCAAGATGCAGAGGACATGAAGAAATGGAAACAGATCCACTATGGTGACCCCTAACAGGAGTAGCTGAAAGGAAAAGAAGATTCTGGGCCTTTTTCTTATATTATTTTTGGCTTTGTTCCTGATCCTTGTTCTAAAATAATAAGAAATATTGTTTTTTTACCACAATCAGATGAGGAGTACATGGCAAGGGCTTATATCTGCTGGATGTGTGTGTGTGTGTGTGTGTGTGTGTGTGTGTGTGTGTGGGGGGGGGGGGGTGTTGTCTATAGATGAAAGTAAGTTGCCTTCTTGTCAGTTTGGATTTGCTGAACTAGTGTGAATTTATGTGAAATAATTTGGAATCCTTAGTTTATTATGTGTTTATGTGAAACAATCCAAAGAGAAATAAAAGGTTCAGTCTCATGTTAACCAGTTCTCTACTTCAAAACAAATCACAAAAACAGCAAAAGAAGCAGATTAGAACATAGCCCCTCTGATCAGGTTAAACATTTAATCTTAACTAAAAAATACCATACAAAAAGAAAAAAGAACGCTTATAAAACAAGGTAAGAGTTTTCACATCTACAAACAGATGCTTCATCAAACCATTGAGTAACTGCTACACAGAACTGATTTAAACATGCAGTTAAGCTATATAACCTATCAGGAATTAGCTATGCAAAATCCTGGAGCACAAATGAGGCTTTAAAGAGACACACTAATTAAGACCATGGCCTTTGCCAGACTGTGAGGAAAAGATCCAATGCGCTTCATCTGCTCTATCTTATCCCTGATGTCACCAAAACATCTATTAAAACTCATTAAATATATAACCTAAAAGGCAAAGACATGATCTGTGCAGGTACTACTACTAATATGCTTAGCTAGTGCATTAGATGTATGCTCACTCTTTACAACTATTCCTAATAACATAGGTTTGGATTTTGATAGGCTGTAGCTTAATGCCAACATTACCTATTCTCCTAGTACTCTTTCTACTATTGTGTTGCTGATGGAATTAATATTAGAGAATAACACATTCATGTTTTAAGACATGTATTATTGACAAGGCTCTGGGGTGGCTATGGGCACATCCTGTGCCAACTCTTACATGAATATAGTGGTGGCGTATTGGAAGACAAATTTTGTCCTTAATAATCCTGACTTTAGTCAGCATATCAAGTCCTATAAGCGATTTATGGATGATATACATCTCCTACGGACAGGTACCTCCAATAGTCTGTATGAGTTTTTGGATTATTTACATTCTACTCCTAGTCTTCTTAAATTCATTATGGAGTTCTCCAACTATGAAATTACTTTTCTGTATGTTGAATTAGTTAAAATGACAGATGGTGTGGTTGCTAGTGACCTTCATAAAAAGGCGTGTAGAAAAAATGCGCTACTGAAAAGGACCAGCATGCACATGGGCTACACTTTTAAGAATGTGGATAAGGGACAGGCCATGAGATTTTCCAGGTTGATAAGTGACGAACAACTATTTTCTCAAACTACAAGTTATTTTACAGATGAACTAACTGATAGAGTGTATAAGGAAAGTCAGATGACTGGTAAGTTGATAGTAGAAGAAGTGGATAGGGAAATGAAGGGCATCCTTATTTTACAAAGCATCCTATGCAACAAGATACTGTTACATCTCAGGTGATTAGGCATGCACAGAATAGTAGTTCTAGATTGTTACTTTTATTTCAGATGTCTCTCAGATTTGTAACATTGTGAGGAAGAATTGGAATATCTTGACAGTGGATGACAGAATAAGACAAATTGCTGGGACAATTCTATCTTTTACTTTTAATAATAAAAAGAATCTGAAACATATGTTATGTTATGAATGGACATCAAATAAAAAGGTGACATCAGAGAGGACAGGTACTTTCAGCTGTAGGAACTGTACAGTCTTCACTTATGTTGAAAATGGGAATACTTTTTTTACATCTAGTCACTGGTAGGTTGTTTAGTCTTACTTTATATGATGACAGCTCAAGTAGGGATTTGATGTATCTTGCTAGATGCAGGAAATGTCCATCATTTTATGTTGGGAAGGTCAACCGCTCTCTCAGAGAAAGAATATGTGAACATGTCAGTGAGATCCATAGTGGAGTAACTACAAATGCACTAGCTAAGCATATTATTAGTACCTGTACAGATCATGTCTTTGCCTTCCAGGTTGTATATTTAATGAGTTTTAATATGCAGTGGTGAAGTGGTTAGTATAATTGCCTCAAAGCAAGAGGTTCTTTAGTTTGATTCTCAGCTGGGTGCCTTCTGGGTGGAGTTTGCATGTCCTCCCTGCATTTGTGTGAGTTTTCTCCAGGTGCTCCGGTTTCCTCCCATGTTACAAAGACATGTGTCTGGAGCATTTCTCCCTGGACCTCCTCTGAAAATTGACTTGTTCCATGTTGGACTTTCCTGGTTAATAAGTGTAAAAATAAAAAAAAAATAACAAATAAATAAAATGAATAGACATTTGTGTGACATCAGGAATAAGGCAGAGTAGGTAGAAGTGAATTGGGTCATTAGCTTGCAGTCTGACAAAGGCCATGGTCTTAACAAATATGTCTCTTCAAAGCCTCAGTTTGCATAGGTAATACCTTATAGGTTATACAGGTTAACTGCATGTTTAAATCAGTTCTGTGTAGCAGTTGTCTGGTGAAGCATCTGTTTGTAGATGTGAAAGCACTTACCTTGTTTTATATGCATTCGTTTTATATATATGGTGGATTAAATTTGGATTAAAGAATTTTTAACCCACACAGAGAGACCATGTTCCAGTCTGCTTCTTTTGCTGTTTTTATGCGAAACAAAGCTGAAATACAATATTTTAGTAATTTATTACAATCAGGTAGCTGAGGTGTACACAGTCAAAAATGAGGCTATGATTACTGAGTGTAAGGGTTGTCTGTTGTTGAGAATGGCATAACTTGCTTTCCAGATTAATTTAAACATCATTAGTCTGGCTTTGCAGAACTGTTGTGCATTTGACTGAAATTATTTACTGTGGCCATTTTTGCCATATCCTGACTTTTGAGGTGTACACAGTATAGTAGCTGTGGATTATAATGATAGCAGTCTGAGAGGTTTTAATTAGGAAGATGAATCCAAAACAACATATGAAATTATGAATGTTTCCCAAAAGGTGGGTAGGGAGCCCATGCCCTGAAAACTGCTCAAGGCCAAAGGTACACTTAATCTGCCATTTGTAGTAGTATTTTATCTAATGGGTCTTTAAATTAATGAAAGTAATGACATAACTCATTACTTTTCAGTGAGTATCTATGTCTACTGTGAAGATGGTTTGGATAGATGGCAAATTAAGAAAGCTTCTTAATTTGCCTATTTATAAAGTGGCACCTGGGTTTTCCAAGCCTGAAAGCATGCAATATAGCAGAACTGGTACATGCTATAGAAGTAATTGTTTTCTCAAGTTACATTTCTTTCTGAAAAAAAAAATGGAGCAAAGGCAGAAGAAGGACATCGTTATACATTAGTAATCACAGTACACTTGCACTTTTTTTATATTTTTTCTCTCATATACTTGGTAAGGATAGCAAATTCAATGACTCCCAGGCTTAAGTTTAAAGAATGAATGCTTTTATCCCTAACACCATACAGACTTCAAAACACCACAACTGACATAGATTTTCAAAATCTGTATTAATTTGGTCTTTTTATTGTAAGTTAGTCATAAAAATTATCAACATGCTTCAACATTGTTTCTGTAGTTACAGTTAGACCTTAAATTGTATATAAATTTTTTATATGATGTCACCTTACAAACTTAAAAGTGTAAATGTCAGACAGACATTTATAATGACCATTCAACCATTTGTTTCCATTCTTATATGTGTGCTTCTGTTTGTTTGCTTATCTTATTAAAGCAGTAAACCGGCCTGCCTTGGAAAACAATTGCCCCCTTTTCAGCCATTTACTATTAGTCACACAACAATAAATGCTAACAATAAACAAAGTCAAGGAACTAAATGAAGAGGTCACACCTAAATTCTCATTTCTGAACCAAAGCTTAGGAGAATTGTCATGCCAATTAAAACATTGTAAGGCAAAGGTCTTGGTCCATGTCCAGGAAAATGCCACTAAAGAATTGAATGATTCCACAAAGATTTGAACCTAGACCCTTCAGATCACAATTTCAGCTACCCTACCACTAAACTATTGAAGCCATTGAAGTCTGGGCATAGTGCTGGAGTATTATCCAGTCCTCATAAAAGCATAAAAAACAGAAAAATAATATATACGGATATGTATCAGCACATACCACCTCAGTCCATTCTTCCCCACATCGAGTAAACATGTTACACAAATCACCTCACTTCAGGTATAATATGCATATTCTCCTCCCTCCCCAGCTGAATATATCAAGAATTATTGTAATAATGCTGAATTTTATATGGAATCAGTGCTGGTTATATGAGAGCATATCGAATGAGATGACATATTCAAGTCTGTAGTCATAGATAATTTTTTGACATATCTCCCACGGGGCAAGCAATGAGGTGGCATCCACACATCATGTCTGTGTTATATGACTAATCATACATTCTGCTTAAATGAGATAGAAAACACTGTGTTTGTATTAGGTATTATTATTTTCAAACACATTCCCCTGGATTCATTAAACTCCGTGCAGGAATAGTGTTATTCCTGCATGGAGCAGATCGTGGCCATGTAGAACAGCAGAATGCCTTGCATATTAATGAAGGCATGCTGCTGTATTCACTACACGGACACGAGCCATGTATGATCGCAGGGGGCATGTCCAAGCATTGCTCGCACAGTACACATGCCCCCTGCACTCTAGAATTGCCAAACAGCAATTCTAAAGCAACTAACAGAGTCCACAGACACTGTTATCACATGATAACAGTGTCTGCAGGCAAAATACAGAAGCACAGCCCCCCACAACATAGCTCTCAACTGGCCAGATGTTTGCAGAATGTCCAGAGTATTCCTTTATATTTTTGGCCTTTCCCACATAGAATTTCCTCTGGTCTGGCAAGTCATTGCGATGATCTAAGGATTGAAGTCACTAAATAGTGGCATAGATTTGGGTTGCATAACTTATATCTTGCAAAAAACACTGCTAACATGAATTGATTGATTCTAGCAGCTTTCTAAGTTTATAAGAGTAATGTTACACACTGTTTTTTTCCATCCTCAATAAAGTGTAAGCGTAGCTGAGTGGTTGTGCATGTCGCACAGCTATGCATAGCAAAGCTTAAACATTCGAAGGAGCTAAATAGAATGATACAGCCAATATTGTTGAAATGAGATGGCGTAATGGTTAGAGCTTCCACTTAGCATGCAGTCACAAAAGTATATTTTCCTAGAAATAGGTAATGAATAATATATATTTGTTAACCAGGGTAGTATAGCAGGTCCAAATGTGAGGAGTCAGTATAGTACAAATGTGAAACCCCTATGTAAACACAAGTGTCCCATACAGTATAGCCACAAAAGAATGTATTGAAAACACATAAAATGATCATAAGAATAATTATAATAATTAATAATAATAATAATAATAATAATAATAATAATAATAATAATAATACTGATAATAATGATAATGATAATTATAGTACATAAAATGACAACTGAACAATGCTACATTGTGCTCAGCTGTGCTTAGCTGGAGTAAGCATTGCTTACATTTCTATGCTTAGTAATAGTCAACATAGCTAAGTGGAATTGTGCACTGGTAAGCAGTGCTTAGCATCTACTGATTTAAGCAATGCTTATTTTTGCTAAGCGGGTTTGCCTGTTGCTTAGCTTAGCTCAGCATATTCAAAACCATCCAGTCATGGCAAAGGGCAGGAAATCAGCCCTATTTAAATGTTACAGGTGGGAATGCAGCTCATAACCAGTTGTAGCTCCCCACTACAGGCGCTATGGCTGGTGTTAGTGAAGGTGTGCATTTTTGGGCACAGTGCTGGGGCATTAAAAAGTCCAGGATCATGGTTGGACTCCTAATAGAAATCCATGATGGGAGAATGCTGCAGCACCAGTACCAAGGCTCCCAATACAAAGCAGTGGCCTGGGACCATTTCACACTTGACCTCACCAGTGCCACTGGCATTTCTTGGAGTTGTGAGCAGGTCTGGCACCACTTTGCTGAGTTGAAGCATAGAGAGAGGGAGCTCTTGAAAAGGAGGGTCCAAGATGCATGAGCAGGGAATGTCCCAGCTCTGTGTAAGTATCCGTAACAATAAGTGTTTTCCACAGTCCAGCCTGTGTATGTGATGGATAGGTATGCATAAATATTTCTCTGTCTCCTGTACAGCTGCAGATGAGAGGGCCACGAACATGGATGCCCATGCCAGCAGGCTGCTGAGGCTGCATCGGGAGGCTGGTGATTACAAATCTAGCTTGTGGTATTCATTGCAACTATAGAGAAAGGAGTACAATGTCACCTGTCAGTATTTAAAAATTGGTATGGTTTGTACTGAATAAATGAGACATTAGCAGGGTAATAGTGATGTACAGGGTATATATCAATAAAAGTGTCAGTACCTGTCAATAAAAGTCAAACCCCTGGACTGGTCATGTTTACTTTGGTATGTGGTGGTATGAATTGAAATGTGTACAGTTTCTGAACAGCAACTATAGCTCTGAAAGCATTAAATAATCAAGGTTCATCTAACAAAGATTGTGGAGTGGTAAAACACAAGATTACCTATATGAAAAGTTCCATGCACTAAGATCTGATACCTGAATAGTAATGTTGTGTTAACCAGTGTTTTCCAGACTGTGCTATGACAAAGTATAAATACACAGTATAAGAAGTATCTGCCATGCAGGAATGTCAGAATCACAAGGTCAGATTATATAACCAGGAGAGTATTAGTCAGAAAACAGTCAAATGAAACACAGCAGTTCCACAATAGCTCATTCTGATGAAGCACAGACTTTGTTCTACTTTATGCACTAACAGGCACAGTTGGAATCACCGGAGTGAAAGTAAGCTGTATGCATATTTTCACTCAGGAATATGTGGATATGTGTAGAAACAGTCAAGTAGTGTTAACATAAATTTCCTCCACAGGTCTGCTATGTAAAAAAAGGTATAAAGTAGCTGTAAGAAGGCTGTAATTATACACTGTGTACAAAACCCACCGTCCAACCCCAAAGCTGCCAATGACAGCAAGATAAGTACATACACCAAGTAGTCTCCTCCAAGAAATGTCCCTCAAGTGTCACACTGTTGCAGCTAGTGGTCACGGCTGCCCACACTCAGGGTGACTGATACAGTTCATGGCAGAGTATGGCAGTAGCGCACACACACACACACACACACACACACACACACACACACACACACACACACACACACACACACACACACACACACACACACACAGTATGAGTGCACATATGTAGCTGTGACAATGTGAATATGGGTGGAAACAGTCAGGTAGTGTAAACAGAAATTTCCTCCACAGGTCTGCCAGGTAACAATAGGTATAAAGTAGCTGTAAGAAGGCTGTAATTATACAGAGTGTACAAACATACCACTGGCCAACCCAAGGCCAAAGGGTGATGTAAAATAAGTTAATACCTGGAGAGTAATGATTAGAGCAATGACCATTAAAGTTGTGAGCAATTGAAGCCTATACAGTTGTTAAGTGGCATCTCTCTCTCTCTCTCCACCTCCCTATCTCTACCAATAATCTAAACACATAAATCAATGGGCATGTTTTTCACCAAACCTACTGTTGGGACATGTGTGCTATTGTTCTTCAAATGCTGAAATGTTTGGCTATTAATGTTCCCTATGCAAATACTACCATTGGTGGCCTGTTGCCATCAATGTAACCTGCATGCTGTTATAATGCCCACTATGGTTCCATATATGCATGTGTTCTGTTTGGTATGCAACTGTTCCAAATCTGGTGGTTTGGGTTAATGGGAATATCTATGCATGTTGTTATAACTAATCTTTGAATGTGTTTTTTTATGACTAACCAACATATGTTACAAAACTGCAACACCATAGCACATCTGAGAAGGCCAATCCCAGCGGATCCACCTGTAATGCCTCAACTGGCTATGGCACCAGGCCCCAGCACGTCTGGGACCCAACCCGGGACCTCCTCATCTGCTGGTCCTGCACCACCTTTGGGTGGAACTGCACTATCAACCTATACCTCATTCCACACCTTTTGGTCCCTGAACTTGGACTGAAGCTCCAAATGTGGTTGTATTTCTATATACATAAAGGATGCACACACCTCCAGACTGGTAGCCCAACATAATGCATCATGGATACTGCAGGTGTAGCTAACATTGGGTAAGACAGTGATTGAGATTATAGCCTGCTATAGATCCCCAACCATGTCCCAAGACTCACACTACATGTTCCCAATCACCCTGGAGAATATTAGTGTCCAACCTAGCACTCTCACACTGGTTGACTTCAGCTACCCCACCATTAACTGGGAAAGCTACTCATGTACCAATGCACTTGCCCAACATTTCCTGGAATTCATTATTTCCAATGGCCTGGACCAGCTCATTTGTGCACCCACTACAGGTAAAAATATAATTGATCTTGTCATTACTAAAATGGGTGACTGTTGCTGTACACCAGTAGTCAACTCCTCCCTTGTTAGATCTGACCACAAAGCAATCACCTTGGAAATCCACATCCCTCCCACTCTCCCACCCCTGCAAAGGTAACCAGCATGAAAAACCTTTCCAAAGCTAACTGTGGCCTCCTAAAAGCAGAGGTAGCTAACTTCACGGCAGCCATGCAAATAGAGACTAGTTGCATGACTGCCGAATCAAACACCAATGCACTACAAACACGTACACAAATGCATGGATTCTGCAATACCCAATAGAACCAAGACACTCTCCTCCAAAAAAAGGGTAGCCAATCTGATGGTCCCCTGCCATAAAGAAACTCTACAACAGAAGGAGGAAACTGATACAGAATAAGGTGAAGTCCCAAGACTGGACCCCCCCCCCCCCTTATCTGTCTTAACAAAAAGTTGAGATCCCTCATCAAATACTCTAAAGCTAGCTGTGAAAACAGAATTGCAACACATTGTAAAGACAACCACAAGGCCTCCTATAGTTATGTAAAGAATCTCCATGGCAATATCAAGATTTGCTCTGAGCTACTGCACAATGGTACCTCCTATACTGAGCCAACAGATATTGCCAATGTACTGGCCGACAGATTCAGTACCAACATTACCCCTGGCACCCCCCCAAGGACCAATCGCAATAGCACAGCTAGGCACCCAATATTACTGCTGCACAGGTTAAAACATCACTGTTCAAGGCCAAGAATACAGCTTCTATGGGACCTGACAATATCCTTGGCTGTGTTCTACATGAACTACAGAGTGAACTGGCACATCACCTGTGTGCCCTATTCAATCACAGCCTCACTTCAGGCTTTGTTCCTACTGAATTGTGCACTGCTACAGTCACCCTTCCCCACAAAGGAGGAGTGACTACAGATGCTGGGAACTATCACCACATTAGCCTGACAAGTCTGTTATGTAAAGCTATGGAGTGCATTATCATGGACCTAATAACTAGGGATATGGGAATCTCCAAACTCAGGATCTCACACAGTTTGGTTTTGTGAAGGGTAGGTCATGCCTGCTCAATCAACCTAGTTGACTTCTTTGAGTCAGTCACCCTAGCTGTGGATGAAGGCAAGGTGGTTCATACAGCCTACCTTGATTTGGCTAAAGCCTTTGATAACATTCCCCACTCAGGAATCATGCAAAAACTCACTAAGCTAGGCATCAACCCCTATATTACTAGGTGGGTTTCAAAATGCCTCACAGATAGACCTTAGTGTGAAATTAGCTGAATCCAAGTCATACTGCTGAACAGTCACGAGTGGAGTCCCACAGAGTTCAGTCCTGGGTCCTCTCCTGTTTGGTATCGACTTCTCTGAACTCCATGCCAACATGAAGGGACTTTAGATGACAAAGTATGCAGACAATGGCAAGTTGGGAGCTATTATTAACTAGCCAAGTGATGATGGCATCCTAAAGAAAGGCCTTAGTGAGACCAATGATTGGTGTCAGAGCCATGGCCTTAAGGTCAATGCCAAAAAATATGGTGTCATCCCCTTTGGGAAAAACCCTGTTCCCATGAATTACCACATCGACGGTAGTCCGCTGAACACAGAAGGTGATATAAGAGATCTGGGAAAACAGGTTGACAGCAACCTCTCTTTGGACCACCACATTGTCACTGTGCTCAATAAGTCCTTCTATGTGGCACATCTTATTACTAATGCTTTTGCATCCAGGAAGGAAGAGGTCATTGTCCCCCTGTACTCTTCTTGACAGAGTGACACAGTTTGTTTCAGCATACATAATCTGATGGATGTGAGGTCTGAAAATGAAATGCATGTCATCAATTACTGACAAAAATCATCATATCATCACAGTGATTTACCAGAGAAATGAGAATAATCTGTAAAACAGACCAGGAATATGAGCAATAAACCTGGGCATCCGGAAACAATCCAACCAGTTGAGAGGTATGCTCAGAAACCCTTACTGCAATGAATCTTGACCAAGGCTGACAAAGTGGTGGGTGTAAGCCATGAAAATAGAGATGTATCTGAAATACTGGTGTAGATAAGCTGACACAGTTGCTGCAGTAACACTCTTCTGTCTGCCTTAACATATATTGAGTGAAATAGCACAAGTACTTGAAATAGCAAATCTGCTATGGGTAATTACAGATGTATTTGCAAATGTATCAGGCACTACAGGGATGTAACAACACTGAAAAAGAGACAGCAGTGTGAAAGTACATACCCACAACCAATATCACCACACTCACAGTCACATACCTGTAAGTCAAGTGAACAGTAGAGTATACGGACTGTGTGAACAAATACATCATTGGTTGCCACTCACACACTAGCCCTACATATACTGGCCAAATTCTCAGTGTCGTCTGAATCCTAACCATGGTACAGGACATGTCTCAGTCTACCCCTACAAATACATGCAGTTACTAGACCAGCAGAAACTGGAGCAGCATGCACAGTCAGATAAAAATGGAGCCATAACACTTACATCTACCCCCTCCATACACAGCCCAAATAGCACATACACATGATATGTATACACAATCCTGACAGTCTGTTAAAAATGGACAGGTATACACAGACCTCTCAAATGTACAGTTCACCTCAGAATGTACAGGCTCAGGACTCATATCTATGGCCTCTTTCCTGCCATGTGTGTGGGTCTACTACATCACTGGGATAGTAGCAGGAATGAGGGCAAGAAATAATGATACTAAATACGTCTGAGCCTCATAGTGCATGACATCTGGACAAAAACTGACATCATTTGAGGACAGAGGCACAAACACAGGGGTAGATTGGACATATTGCTATCATAAATTGAGACAGTTGCTGATGTTACTGAGTTTGGAGGAATATTAAGTCAGTAATACCAATGGATGTGATTATTAACTGACTGCATTCCCCGACTGATTTTTCAAGGACAACAACTGTATGGGGAACAGACAAAACATAATAGGCAATCATGAGGCCAGTCTGTGGACAGCATGCCAGTGAAGGGGAATGTCAGAGACATATCACTGTCAGACATGTAGTCACTCACTAAATGCATGCCCACACAAACCCTGTCAACCTATCAACCCACCATATATATAACAGCAGTGATGACATAGAATCTGTTCACAATTCTGAGGATATGTCCCCTATGTTGTTGGGCTGTCCCCAAATGTCCTTTCCTGTGAAGTATTCTCACCTGCTATTTGTGAATCTGTAGCCTACCACCTCTGTACTGTCCCTCACAAAAGCAAGGAAAAGGGGCAAGGCCCACATGAAGGATGTCCCATATGCTGGAACTAGCAGCAGTATTCAGGCGCACCTACATAGTTGTATGGCCTTAGCAATACCTGACATCTGCACATCTGGAAAGAGGACAGACAGAAAGTAGATAGCAAACAGGTCATGCGTTAGGATGAATGTTTTGAAGGATAGAAGTATGAAACTGAGATGTATGCCATTATTATAGGACAGCAGTACTCAAAGACATGGCCAAAAAACATAGTACTCTACAGTTAATATAATAATACCATATCACTATCCAATAGGAGATACATTAAAATATGCAGCTCAAATACCAAGAACAAGATAGTGCAGTACTCAGAGTCCCAGCTTTGCATGCAAGGGTGCACGGTTCAAGTACTACAATCTGCAATCTACTTTTACATGGAAAAGCACTGTTACTGTTAAAAGTACTAATTTAATAATAGAATGTGTGTTAAATTAGTTTTGTCAACCAGTGCACTGTAGCTGGTGTAACATGCAAGTGTGAGTGCATACAACATGTGACACTACCCATGTATAAAAAAAAAGTGATACTACACATGTATACCCAAGTGTCCCAAACAGTATAGTTACACCCTTGCTACTGTAATGACAGCACATAGA
The DNA here is from genome assembly GCF_019279795.1 of Protopterus annectens. NCBI lineage: Eukaryota > Metazoa > Chordata > Ceratodontiformes > Protopteridae > Protopterus > Protopterus annectens. The sequence goes on from NC_056733.1 coordinate 1,196,357,718, forward strand.
AGCATGTTATGTATAGGAAATTAAATACACTTATTAAATTATATCATTACTCTGCTATTTTATAAGATTGCAATGTGAGCAATGGTTACCAGGACCAAGCTATGCTTAGCAGGGTTAAGCATTGCTTAAATATGAATGCTAAGCAGGTTTGCACACTGGTAAGCACCTTTGAGCTAAGCCTACATGGTGTAAACCTGTATTCATTTAACAGTGAATTAGCATTGCTTATCGTCATGCAAACCTGCTTAAAAGTGCTCAAAACTGCCTTCTCTCTGTATCCAACAGCCCTTGTTCTGCCAAGCAGCAAAATAAACAACCCTTGAATTACTTGAACCCAGGACCCTGCACACCATAGTCACAACCATTTACCACTAAGCCATTTGAGCTGTACATTGTTTGGATGTTTTTTCAAACATACCATGCATTACAGCCAGTTTACAATATGGAAGAGACACTGTGCAATTAGGAATGATTGGTATCTGAATATATATATATATATATATATATATATATATATATATATATATATAAAGAAATATATATATATATATATATATATATGTGTGTGTGTGTATTATATATATATATATATATATATATATATATATATATATATATATATATATAAAGAGAGAGAGAGATGTAGGGAGATACATATATGTGTTTAACAATATATAGATATATTACCAATAAATACTGAGGTGTGTATATGTGTATATATATATATATATATATATATATATATATATATATATATATATATATATATATATACATATACATATATATATATATATATATATATATATATATATATATATATCAATAAGCATACATGTCTCAAAATGCCCATACAAACTTATGCTTCTGATAGACCACCCGTAACTGTGGCAGCATGCACAGTTGGATACAAAAGGACCCATGACACTCACATCTGCCCCCCCCCCACAGTCCAAATAGTAAGTGAAAAGTATGCTGCTACAAAATCATGATAGGCCATAAACAATTGCCAGACATACAACGACAGCTTAGCAAAATAACTAAAATGACGGAAGATAGTAAAGAGAAATACATCTAGCTAGTAAATCACAGAAGTTTATTATAATCTGATGTCTTGGCCAAAGCCTTCAAGGAGTAAAACATTACAAGACATACCTGCCTTAAATACAAGAAGCAATTAACACTTAATTACATTTAAATACACAACCTCCAATTACACTCCTCATTTAACCCCCTAGGGGATAAAGTATCACATTTAACAATATAAATTGATTCTGTACATAACAATTGTTCTTTTATGACTGTTTGATCAAACTGAGAAACAGACTTTTTCCAAAATAGTACCTTGTAAACCACTACTGTCCCATTGTGAGATTTATTAAATTGTGCAGCCATAGAATTGTCTTCTTTCTTATCTGTAATATGTCCGACATGTTTTAACAGCCTATTTTTAAAATAAATCCAGAAAAGAGTGCAGCGAGCCAAAACAGGACGAAAACGCATATTTGATGTGTTATTTAAAAGCGTTAATGCTTTATAGTCTTGTTGTCAATAAATCAAGTGGATATTAATTTTTGGGTTTCCTGTTTTGGCTCGCTGCACTCTTTTCTGGATTTATTGGTGATTTTGGAGTGCTTTCACTTGGTTTTACTATTTTTAAAATACTTGTTACTCTCACCTGCATACAATATGTTACAAGGGGATCAAAGAGCATTCTCTATATACCAGCCTCTTGAATGCAATGAGGTCCACATGTTTTCCAGCCTTTCCCCTAGCAGGAATGACAGCACTAAATAATGATAGACCATACCTATCAACCTCCTACTGTATGACATCTGGACAAAGCCTGACATAATTGGAGGACAGAGGCCCAAATACATAGCCATACTTGAAATATTGCTGTTATACACTGAGAAAGTTGCTGGTGTTACAGGATTTATTGTAACATATCTTTTCTGGGGGATATAATGTCAGAAAAACAAATGGATGTTAGCATTTACTAATTGCAATCAGCAGGGGATGTTATTGATTTGCCAAGAACAACACCTGTCTGGGCAACAGACCAAATGTAACAGGCAAACCTCTGGCCATTGTGTGGATAACCCTACTTTTGACAGCTATGCACTCACCAAAACAAAAGTAGCACATTCAGACAAACCCTGTTAAACTAGCAGTATTCAAAACATATAACAGCAATACTCAAATTCAGCCCCTAAGACTTGAGCCTTCTCCACCATTTAGTTGGCTTGTCTCCACAAGTCTTGTTGTAAGAGGTATTAGCTCACAGACCTTCAGGCTATCTTCCTCACAGGTAAGGGAAAGGGCCAACACCCATATGGAGTACTCAATTATAGGTGTATGTTGCCATGACATTGGCTATTGGAATAACTACAAAGCTGCATCTGCATGCAGTTAGCAACTGGGGAACACCAACTGGTGCACAGGCCATCCCATGGTCATGACCATTACCTACAAAAGACAAGCTGACATCTATTCAAACTACCTTTGTCATAGACAGTGATCTCCATAACAATAGAAGATTTATCTAAAATCCACTTAAAAAAAGGTATGTGAAACAAGTAAACATGTAATTGAATGCAGTAGGTGGTCTGTAATAATGGAAAATAGGGATTTGAAAGAATATGTCTCAACAAGACTTGTTGTACTGCTGTACTGCTGAACAGCACCAATGGCCATAGCATGTGGGTCTGACATAGATCACAGCTCAGGCCCCTGACTCACCCCAGGAAAGGACAGCTGGGATTTGGCAACTACTGGAGTGTCTGTCAAACAAACACTACTGACTTGAACCACTGCTAGGCCAGCTACTGGGATGTTGTTCATATCCATATGTTACCTATGCATATCTCTCAGACCATTTTAAGTATGTCTCCAAGTGACTAAACAAGTATCCCTGCTTAAAGCGTAACTCTAAAAGAAACATAGTGCCAAATTGTATTCTTAATAATATGTGCTGCTTATAGCAGATGACTAGGTTCTCATGGTAAGGAACACCAGCAGCCAAAACTGTCCTGGTCTCTTATATTTTTTTCTTCCTTCTGCAAACCTTACCAAACCATCTCCTGGGCTCATAATTTTTCTCCCTTCAACACTATCCTACCCTTCAATTTCTGCTTCTTTATAACCTCTGCCTACCTCTCACTTCTATACCGCTTCTAGTGTTTGCTTTGCCTCTGTCCACCCTACTACTCTCTACTGATATCTCTCTCTTTATTTTACACTCATCTGCTGCCCCTAAGGCCAGCTTCAACCTCTGAAGTGCTGTTACCCCAAATATTTCTCTACATAATGATTAGTTTTACCTTTCACCACCTCCTTAGCCTGTTTTTTCACTTTCCTTCTAGACTGACGGATTGTCTTCTTGGCACTCTCTCAACCTGGATGGGGCCACACTCCGTTCACCTTCGTTCCACTCGGGCTTCACTCCGCTCACCTACCCTGCCCTTATTTCCCACCCGCCCCACTACTCCTACTTTTATTCTAGCCTTTTCCACACCCTTTATCATCCTTTATCCAATCAGACAACTCATATTGTAACCCCTCCCTTTAATTAGTCACCCACCCCTTATCATCCTTTATCCAATCAGACAACTCATATTGTAACCTCTCCCTTTAATTACTCACAATCAATCTCACACATCTCACTTAATTTCACCCCTCCTCTATCCATACTATTAGCCTCACCTCTCCCCTTCAGCTATGTCTTCCAACTCTTTAAAACATGCTGAACCCTGTTTCCCAATCATACAACTACATATTTTCCATAAATGACATCATTACTCTACAAAACTCTTCCTACCCCCCTAAACCTTCTTATTATGTCTCATACTCCTATACCTTGCAACCTCCTATTCTACTATCTCCCCCATATTTCTCTCCTTTCCCCACTCCCCACAACATACTACATACCACCACTCCATCATAAGAAGCTTCTACTCCATCACCCTGTCTCTGATACAACCTAATTTCATCACATTAACTTACGAATTATGCCAACCTCAACTAAACTCCAAATGACAAAGATCATATACTTCCCATTATTTGATAAAATAAAATCTAAATCCATTCAACTATCTCTCCTCAACAACCTCTACTTAGAAGATGATATTTACCCCAACCCTGGTCCTACTCCCTCTTCTCACAAAACCTCCCCCACCCAAAAACCTCTTTCAACTCTTTTCTCTTAATGCTCAAAGTCTCTGTAACAAAGCATCCATTTTTCAAGCCTGGCTAAGCAATAATCAACCACACATTGTTGCCGTCACTGAGACATGGCTTAAGCCCCATATCTCAGACTCTGACTTACTACTACCAGGCTTCCATGCCCTTAGGTGTGATTGTACACCCAAAAAAGGTGGTGGTGTTGCATAAATCTACTTGAACTTGCTGTCCATAATCCCCTACCCTAATGAAATTCCTCAGTTTGGTAATGCTGAAATACAGGCCTGCTTACTTAAAAAGAATAACCACAAAAGTGTCTGCATCATCACCCTTTATATCCCTCTTGGAAACAATATCTCAATCCTGGAAGAAATCCTTCTATGGGCCTCTACGAACATAAATAATGAGACATACATACTAGGAGACATAAACATAAATTGGGGCAACATCAATAACTCTATACCTACTCAATCAATTAATCTCTTTACCTTTACCCAAATAATTCATTCTATTACTAGACCAAATAAAACCACTCCTCCAAGCTCTACCCTTGACTGGATTCTAACAACCCATCCAAATAAAATTACAAACTCAGGCACAATTCCTGACTCCATCAGTGACCACCTCTCAGCTTATACCCATCACTCTACCTGTTCTTCCCTTCTACAACATCACCACATCCACATACGTAACCTTAGTAATTTCAACCCTAGCCTATTCTCTAACTCACTCAATCTAATAAACTGAAACATTCTAGGTACACTTCCTCTTGATGATGACATTTACCACTTTAATTCCACTTTTCTAAATATTTTAAATAGTGTCTCACCAACTAGAACAAAAAATAATAAAAACCAACTCTGCCACATGGCTCACAACAGATACTAAAAAACTAATGCATCAAAGGGACAAATCCTGGAAACTTTATAAAAAAAAATAAACTCCCTGAAACCCTACTTCAGTACAAACAGCTCCACAACCTCACAAAAAAACTCATCCTCAGAGGCAAAAAACCTAAAACCTATATCCACCAACTGTATAAGAAAACTTCTCTCCAAACTAAAACCATGCTCTAATGCTCCTGACATCTCCTCTATTTTTCATAAATCCACTGCTGATGAAATAGCATTCCCTATAAGTATATTAATCAATAAGTCCATACAGGAATCCAACATCCCCAAATGCTGGCACACTGCCTATATTTTACCTTTTCATAAAGGTGGGAAAAAACACAAACATCTCAAATTTCCACACAATAGCCATCCTCTCCCCAATCTACAAAATACTAGAAAAATGTGTTCATCTACAATTAATGTCATTCCTACCTCAAAACCACCTCCTCACTCCTACCCAGCATGGTTTCTGACCTGGGAACAGCACTACAAAAGCTCTCCTGTCTTTCCTAGATACAGTTAATCATGCCAGAGGTTCTGGGAAAATAGTATCCACAGTGCTTATGGACCTCTCCAAAGCATTTAATACTGTTTTCCACACCCATCTTCTGAACCATCTCTCAAACCTAAATGTCTCTCTCAAACTACCCTATCCTGATTCTCAAGCTATCTGTCCGATAGAGCTCAGGCTGTAAAATGGAGGAAAAGCATCTCCCCTTTTCATCATACCCCCACAGATGTACTCCAAGCATCCATTCTTGGACCAATGATGTTCAATATATTTATCACCACTTTTCACTCCGCCATTCCCAATGCCAAAATAATGAAATATGCAGACAACTCAACTTTAGTCTGCTCTGCCTCTAATCTCCATGAACTCATAACAAAGACCCAGACTTCCTTTTCAACAACTGAAGCCTTGATGCTCCAAAATCATCTCTCCTTAAACACTAAAAATCCAAAATTTTAATCTTCCTTCCTTCAAAATTCTTCTCTTTTGACAAAACCTCTTTCCAAATTCTAAGCCAAAATATATCTCCTATTGAAGTCAACCCCATACAAAATTATTAGGTGTAACTATAGATGAACACCTAAAATTTGACAACTATCTACTCCTAAACATAAAAAAAAAACACCAAAAGTTGTGTATACTTTATAGGAATAAACACTTTTTCTCACCTCTTACCAGATGTACTCTTGCCTCCGCTAATCTCTTCCCCTCCCTAATGTATGGTGTCCCCCTTCTAACCAACTTGTTTGCATCTATTGCATCCAAATTAGAAAACTGTAATAACAAAATCTCCAAATTCGCCACTAAATCCAAAACCTCCTCCCATCATTGCCTTTCCCTTAATTCTCTAGACTGACTAGAACTTCCAAACTATCTGGACTTCCTCCATCTCACCGCTACTCACAAATTATTCTTCAACCCCACCAAATGCCCTGCTCTCAAAAACATCCTAGTCCTCTAAGTTCCAAACAGAACTCTAAGATCTGCACAGCAAAACCTAATATCTGTTCATAAACCCAGCCGACCACCAGGACAACTACTTCTCTCTTTTCTTTTTCCTTATCCAAAAAATAGAATTCTCTCCCTCCTTCCCTAATAATAATAGGAAATATGGCCAACTTTAAAAAACAGCTTCATTCCTACCTCTCCTCTATTCAGAAATGCACCTGCATTCTCCCAACCTAGCAAGCTCTCCCCATCCCCTTATTCTCTTCTTGTACCATGGTGTACTTCTAACCACTTTCTTCCAATGCTTCAATCCTCCACTCAAACTAATTCCTTGACTCGATGGAATATATGCACCCAATAACAACCCATGTGCTTATAACCAATTGCCTATCACCTTGCCTTTTACTTCTCTAATGCCAACTCCTTATAATCAAAGATGTTCTTCCTATGTCAGGATTGTGACTATACCTTTCTTTATTGTAAATAATCTAGTATTTGTATTAAGCATATGTTGTGTATTTGTTTCCAGCATTTGACTTTTTACCTTTTACTTGTATCATAAATCTTTACTACATTTTGCTTGTTGGGGCTTTTCTCCCCGGGCTGCCACTGAAAATGAGTACACTGGGCCTAGTGAACTTTCCCGGTCAACAAACTGGAACAAATAGATAAATAAATAAAATATGATACACAGTTTGTCTTGTAAATATAAGAGAACTATACAGAGCATGTGCAGAGTAAAGTACTCTTGCAGAAGTGTTTGTTGAAATGCATGTGATATAGTGAGTTCATACCATTCAACTGTACAGTTTTATAAGCACATGTATGCCTGATATCTGTAGTCACTTACATAGAGCTGTGTTATGTTAGGCATAGTTTTGTCAAGTCTGTTAACAATAACACCATCACAGAATAGCCTAGATATGAATGTGAGACATCCTACAGGTTAGCACTGTGATAGCAAAGCCTACTGGGCAATCAACTTATTTATCTATTTTTGTAAATACGTTGTGCATGTTTTACTTGTGTGTAATATCAGTTTCAGTGCATGCAACAGATATAAATGTTTACAGGTACTGGTTATTGCATTTCCATGACAATGATATGGGTAGCAGAATAAGCATGATTATCAGGTTGTAATTGGAGACATGTGCATCTGTGTTATTACCCCCGTTCATGCTTACCACAAACAGCTATCCGAACACCTACATACAGTGGATATCAAGAGTGTACACACCCCTGTTGAAATGCCAGGTTTGTGTACTATACACAAATGAGACTACAGAAAATCTTTCCAAAATGTTACCCACCTTGAATGTGACCCATAACCTGTATAATTCTGTTGACATACAAACAAATCTGTTAGGGGTGAAAATATAAAACATTAAAAATGTACTATAAACTGGTTGTATACATGTGCACACACATAAACTACTATGCACCTCCTGCAGTAATCTCAGCATTCTCTTTTTGGGTACACACATGCCATCAATTAACAAGACTCTGATAAACCCCAAATAATGTTCAACTGTCCTAGTAGGATATATTTGACATTCACCCAGATGCCTGCTACAGCAATAGACATGTTTGGCAAAGCTTACAAAGCAGTGAAGTAATCTCATTGTGGAAAGGTATCAGTCAGGAGAAGAGTAGAATGTGTGTCCACAACATTGGATATACCATGGAATACAGTGCAGACAGTGGAGAAGATATAGGACAACAGTGACACTGCAAACTCCTGGACATTCATCCAAAATGGATGATATGACAAGATGACAACTGCACATGGGGGGTGCCAGGGGACATACAGCAACACTAAACGAGCTGCAGGAATGCCTGCCAAGTACTGGGTGTGCACCACATGTGACAACAATCTTCTGTATGTATGTCTGCCCTATGGGGTAGGGTTGCTAGATGGAAGCCTTTTCCTACACAGAAAAACATCCAGGGCTGGACAAACATTGCCAAAGAGTACATCAAGTATCCAAAAAGCATGTTGGACAATGTGTCATGGTCTAAGGACACCAAAGTTGAACCTGTAACCCACTATTCCAATAAATATATTCGACCCAACACAACACTTTGCATTACCAGAAGAACACCATACCCCTGGTGAAGCATGGTGGTGGCAGTATCATCCTGTGCAGTTCCTTTTCAAAAACTGGAACTGGGACTCTACTCAAGATGGAGGTAATTATGAGCAGTTGCAAATACCAACCATTTTCCTCCCCAAGCCATCAGTCATCTGCTATAACGCTGAAGATGAAGAGGGATTTTATCTGTCAACATGACAATGACCCCAAGCATACAGCCAAATCAACAAAGGATTGGCTTCACCAGATGGAAATTACAGTTTTGGAATGGGCCAGCCAGTGGCCATACCTACATCTAATAGAAAATCTGTGGGTTGTTCTGAATAGGGCTGTGCACAAGAGATGCCCTCACAAATTGACATATTGTAGCACTGCTGCAAGACTGGGCAACTATTATCAAGTAAAGATGTGCCATGATGATAGACTCCAACTTAAGATGACTGAATGCTGTCATTATCTCAACAGGTGCTTCCACAAAGTCTATGTTTAAGGGTGTGCACACTCATGCAACCAACCTATTGTACTGATTTCAATTTGCATATGTTTTCCCGCAACAGACTGTTATGTTTTCAATGGAATTGTACAGGCTATAGGTCACATTAAAGGTGGAAATTGTTTTGAAATTAGTTATTTTGGTGTCAAGTAACAATAGCAGAACGACCAGGCAATGTAAAAGGGGTGTGTACACTTATATATCCACTGTAACTGTATGGACTCAGCAATACCTGACCTGTAAACCCACCTCCACGAAGGTAGAGTACTCCCATTTGTTGGACAGCAGCAATACATAAACCACATATTAGGTTGCTGTACTGCAGTACAGAGCCACATAGGTGCAGACAACAACTTGGAAGCATGTTCACCTCTATCTAAACAAGCATGTCCCCTTAGGTCCCCTTCTTTTTTCCTTATTTATTAACGATCTACACATGAACATACCTCAAGCCACCTGCATTCAATATGCAGATGACTCCACCTTAATCTGTACAGCTAAGGATATAGCCTCTCTCCAGTCCCTCATCCAAACTGTTTTTCATAATGTTGAAAACTGGTTCATGCAACACTACATCCTCCTAAACCCCCAAAAAACAAAACTACAGCTATTTACTCCAACTCTTAAATAACCTAATCCATTCTTCTCTATAACCTCTAGCAATGCTACCAACATAACCCCAGATACTACAACCCACCTACTAGGTGTAACAATTTATAGTCGTCTCAACTACGCTGACCGCATCAACTCCATCATAAAATCAGTTAACAAAAAACTTGGTACCCTCTATAGAATTAAACCCTTCCTTACCCCTTCTGCCAGGAAAACTATTGCCCAGACCCACCTCATTTCTACCCTTTTCTATGCCTCTGCTATATATACCAACCTATCTAAAAACAACCTCTCCAAACTTTCCACCTGTTATAATAGCATAGATAGATTCATCACATGCTCCCCCTTTAAAACTCACCACTGCCTCAACCTCAAACACCTTGGATGGCTAGAACTGCAGAACCATATACTATGTCAACGATTACTTATCACTTAAAAGATCCTATACCACCCCAACAACACCCCTATCCTCACTAATCTGATTACACCATATAAAAATTTAGCTACACTATGCTCAGCTAATAAGCTCCTTGTCTCCTCAACTAAATCTAACAGCAAAGGTGACTCACTTTTCTCAAACACAGCAGGTGAAAACTGGAATCAGCTTCCTTCCGAAATATCAACCCTTGCTTCTACTTCTCTATTTAAAAAACATCTTAAAGAACATCTTATAACTCATTTGGCTTTGTCCACGTGCTAACCCAGACTGATATCTCTTTCCCTTCCTGCTCTTACCCCTTTCCCTACTCCTCTAACTTATGCCTCCAAATCTAGTTACTACTCTTTTCTTCATAGTAAGAGAATAAAATATAAGGGCTTTTCTCTCTTAATTGGGTCTTGCTCATACCTACTATTGTGTTTAGTATAATTTTTTAGTATAATTTTCAGTATAATTTTTATAGTTTACAATTTTATTATTATAATTTTTCTTTTGATCAATGCTGCCTCTGTATTGTGATTTTACATGTCTTTTTATATATTGTTAACTTTGTCACTGTTCATGCTTGGAGATTTTCTCCCCAGGCCTCTACTGAAAATGGACATATATCCAGTTAGACTAGCCCGGTCAACAAATGTAAAATAAATAAATGAATAAATGTAAGGTCACAGGTGACTCCATGTAAGGCTGACTATGAGTATAAATCACAATCACACATATCCACACTGCCAAGGCCAGTCACAAGGGTGTCTCCACATATGTTGTCATTCTCAGAGGCAACAACACAATTCACCCTGTACTGGTGTGAAATCACAACTCATACACACATGCCATGGCTATAGGCAACCTACATCAGACAGGTTAGGTGTGAACATCACCCTTCTGTCACCCCATCCCTATACAGAGATATGCACATCAACCGCCCCCCTTCCCTCATCAGTGGTGAGCAGGTACATATTGCCTACTTAAAAGCAACAACAGCAAGTCTCCATGGGGCCTGAAAACATCCCTGTCTGCATCTTACATGAACTTGGGCAAGTGCTCTCACTCCCCCCCAAGGACCAAGCACAATAGCAGTACACAGCTAGGCACCCAATATTACTGCTGCACAGGTTAAAACATCACTGTTCAAGGCCAATAATACAGCTTCTATGGGACCTGACAATATCCTTGACTGTGTTCTACATGAACTACAGAGTGAACTGGCACATCACCTGTGTGCCCTATTCAATCACAGCCTCACCTCAGGCTTTGGCCCTACTGAATTGTGCACTGCTACAGTCACCCTTCCTCACAAAGGAGGAGTGAATACAGATGCTGGGAACTATCACCCCATTAGCCTGACAAGTCTGTTATGTAAAGCTATGGAGTGCATCATCATGGACCTAATAACCAGGGATATGGGAATCTCCAAACTCAGGATCTCACACAGTTTGGTTTTGTGAAGGGTAGATCATGCCTGCTCAATCAACCTGGTTGACTTCTTTGAGTCAGTCACCCTAGCTGTGGATGAAGGCAAGGTGGTTCATACAGCCTACCTTGATTTGGCTAAAGCCTTTGATAAAATTCCCCACTCAGGAATCATGCAAAAACTCACTAAGCTAGGCATCAACCCCCTATATCACTAGGTGGGTTGCAAAATGCCTCACAGATAGAACTTAGTGTGAAATTAGCTGAATCCAAGTCATACTGCCGACCAGTCATGAGTGGAGTCCCACAGAGTTCAGTCCTGGGGCCTCTCCTGTTTGGTATCTACTTCTCTGAACTCCATGCCAACATGAAGGGACTCTAGATGACGAAGTTTGCAGACAATGGCAAGTTGGGAGCTATTATTAACTAGCCAAGTGATGATGGCATCCTACAGAAAGGCCTTAGTGAGACCAATGACTGGTGTAAGAGCCATGGCCTTAAGGTCATCATCATCATCTTCTTTCGGCTGTTCCCATTAGGGGTCACCACAACAGATCACCTGCTTCCATTTCTTCCTGTCCTCTGCATCTTGCTCTGTCACACCAACCACCTGCATGCCCTCTCTCACCACATCCATAAACCTTATCTTAGGCCTTCCTCTTTTCCTGTTACCTGGTAGCTTCATCCTTAGCATCTTTTTCCCAATATACTCAGCATCCCTCCTCAGCACATGTCCAAACCAATGTAATCGTGCCTCTCTGGCTTTGTCTCCAAATCTTCCAACCTGGGCTGACCCTCTAATATACTTATTCCTAATCCTGTCCACCCTCATCACACCCAGTGCAAATCTTAACATCTTTAATTCTGCCACATCCAGCTCAAACTCCTGCCTTTTTGTCAATGCCACTGTCTCCAACCCATATAACATAGCTGGTCTCACTGCCCTCTTGTAGACCTTCCCTTTCACTCTTACAGGTACTCGTCTGTTACAAATCACTCCTGACACTCTTCTCCACCCACTCCATCCTGCCTGTACTCTCTTCTTCACCTCTCTTCCACACTCACCGTTACTCTGAACTATTGACCCCAAGTATTTAAACTCATCCAACTTCGCCACCTCTACTCCTTGCATCCTCACCATTCCTCTATCCTCCCTCTCATTCACACACATATATTCTGTCTTAGTCCTGATGACCTTCATTCCTCTTCTCTCTAGAGCATATCTCCATCTCCCCAGTGTCTCCTCCACCTGTTCCCTACTCTCACTACAGATCACAATGTCATCTGCATACATCATAGTCCACTGGGACTACTGTCTTATCTCATCTGTCAACCTGTCTATCACCATGGCCTTAAGGTCAATGTCAAAAAATGTGGTGTCATCCCCTTTGGGAAAAACCCTGTTCCCATGAATTACCACATCGACGGTAGTCCCATGAACACAGAAGGTGGTATAAGAGATCTGGGAAAACAGGTTGACAGCAACCTCTCATTGGACCACCACACTGTCACTGTGCTCAATAAGTCCTTCTATGTGGCACATCTCATTAATAATGCTTTTGCATCCAGGAAGGAAGAGGTCATTGTCCCCCTGTACTCTTCTTGACAGAGTGACACAGTTTGTTTCAGCATACATAATCTGATGTATGTGAGGTCTGAAAACAACATGTATGTCATCAATTACTGACAAAAATCATCATCTCATCACAGTGATTTACCAGAGACATGAGAATAATCTGTAAAACAGACCAGAAATATGAGCAATAAACCTGGACATCTGGAAACAATCCAACCAGTTGAGAGGTATGCTCAGAAACCCTTACTGCAATGAATCTTGACCAAGGCTGACAAAGTGGTGCGTGGAAGCCATGAAAATGGAGATGTATCTGAAATACTGGTGTAGATAAGCTGACACAGTTGCTGCAGTAACACTCTCCTGTCTGCCTTAACATATATTTAGTGAAAAAGCACAAGTACTTGAAATAGCAAATCTGCTATGAGTAATTACACATGTATTTGCAAATGTATCAGGCACTACAGGGATGTAACAGCACTGAAAAACAGACAGCAGTGTGAAAGTACATACCCACAACCAATATCACCACAGTCACAGTCACATACCTGTAAGTCAAGTGAACAAAAGGGTATACGGACTGTGTGAAGAAAAACATCATTGGTTGCCACTCACACACTAGCCCTACATATACTGGCCAAATTCTCAGTGTCGTCTGAATCCTAACCATAATACAGGACATGTCTCAGTCTGCCCCTACAAATACATACAGTTACTAGACCAGCAGAAACTGGAGCAGCATGTACAGTCAGATAAAAAAGGAGCCATAACACTTACATCTACCCCCTCCATTCACAGCCCAAATAGTACATACACATGGCATGTGTACACAGTCCTGACAGTTTGTTAAAATTCGCCAGACATACGCAGACCTCTCAAATGTACAGTTCACCTCAGAATGTACAGGCTCAGGACTCATATCTAGGGCCTCTTTTCTGACATGTGTGTGGGTCTACTACATCACTGGGAAGGTAGCAGGAATGAGGGCAAGAAATAATGATACTAAATACGTCTGAGCCTCATAGTGCATGACATCTGGACAAAAACTGACATCATTTGAGGACAGAGGCACAAACACAGGGGTAGATTGGACATATTGCTATCATAAATTGAGACAGCTGCTGATGTTACTGAGTTTGGAGGAATATTAAGTCAGAAATACCAATGGATGTGAGTATTAACTGACTGCATTCCCCAGAGTCCCTAACTGATTTTCCAAGGACAACAACTGTTTGGGGAACAGACAAAACATAATAGGCAAACATGAGGCCACTCTGTGGACAGCATGCCAGTGAAGGGGAATGTCAGAGACATATCACCGTCAGACATGCAGTCACTCGCTAAATGCATGTCAACAAAAACCCTGTCAACCTATCAACCCACAATGTATATAACAGCAGTGATAACATAGAATCTGTTCACAATTCTGGGGATATGTCCCCTATGTTGTTGGGCTGTCCCCAAATGTCCTTTCCTGTGAAGTATTCCCACCTACTATTTGTGAATCCGTAGCCTACCACCTCTGTACTGTCCCTCACATAAGCAAGGAAAAGGGGCAAGGCCCACATGAAGGATGTCCCATATGCTGGAACTAGCAGCAGAGTCCAGGCCCACTGCACAATACTATGTCAGCACCTACATAGTTGTATGGCCTTAGCAATACCTGACTTCTTCACATCTGCAAAGAGGACAGGCAGAAAGTAGATAGCAAACAGGTCATGCGTTAGGATGAATGTTTTGAAGGATAGAAGCATGAAACTGAGATGTATGCCATTACTATATGACAGCAGTACTCAATGATATGGCCAAAAAACATAGTACTCTACAGTTAATATAATAATATCATATTACTTTCCAATAGGAGATACATAAAAACATGCAGCTCAAACACCGAGAACAAGATAGTGTAGTACTCAGAGTCCCAGCTTTGCATTCAAGGGTGCACGGTTCAAGTACTACAATCTGCAATGTACTTTTACATGGAAAAGCACTGTCACTGTTAAAAGTACTAATTTAATAATACAATATGTGTTAAATTATATTTGTCAACCAGTGCACTGCAGCTGGTGTAACATGCAAGTGTGAGTGCATACATGTGATACTATCCATATATATATAAAAAAAAGTGATACTATCCATGCATACCCAAGTGTCCCATACAGTATAGTTACACCCTTGTTACTGTAATGACAGCACATAGAAGCATGTTATGTACAGAAAATTAAATACACTTATTAAATGATATCATTACTCTGCTATTTTATAAGCTTGCAATGTGAGCAATGGTTACCAGTGCCAAGCTATGCTTAGCAGGGTTAAGCATTGCATAAATGTGAATGCTAGGCAGGTTTGCACACTGGTAAGCGCCATTAGGCAAAGCCTACATGATGTAAACCTGTATTCATTTAACAGTGTATTAGCATTGCTTATCGTCATGCAAACCTGCTTAAAAGTGCTAAAAACTGCCTTATTCTCTTTGTATCCAACAGCCCTTGTTCTGCCAAGCAACAAAATAAAAAACCCTTGAATGTCTTGAACCCAGAACCATGCACACCATAGTCACAACAATTTACCACTAAGTCATCTGACGTGTACATTGTTTGGATGTTTTTCAAACATACCATGCATTACAGCCAGTTTACAATATGGAAGAGACACTGTGCAATCAGGAAGGATTGGTATCTGCAAATATATATATATATATATATATATATATATATATATATATATAGATATAGATAGATATATAGATATATATATATATATATATATAGATATATAGAAAGAACCATATATATATATATATATATATATATATATATAGAGAGAGAGAGAGAGAGAGAGAGAGAGAGAGAGAGAGAGAGAGAGATGTAGGGAGATACATATATATATATAATAAATACTGAGGTGTATGTATATGTATATATATGTATATATATATATATATATATATATATATATATATATATATATATATATATATATATATATATATAGTATATATATATATATATATATATATATATATATATATATATATATATATATATATAAATAAGCATACATGTCTCAAAATGCCCATACAAACATATTCTTCTGATAAACCACCCATAACTGTGGCAGCATGCACAGTTGGATACAAAAGGACCCATGACACTCACATCTGCCCCCCCACAGTCCAAATAATAAGTGAAAAGTATGCTGATACAAAATCATGATAGGCCATACACAATGGCCAGACATGCAATGACATCTTAGCAAAATAACTAAAATGACTGAAGATAGTAAAAAGAAATACATCTAGCTAGTAAATCATAGACGTTTATAATAATCTGATGTCTTGGCCAAAGCCTTCAAGGAGTAAAACATTACAAGAAATATTTGCGTTAAATACAAGAAGCAATTACTTAATTACATTTAAATACACAGCCTCCAATTACACTCCTCATTTAACCCTTTAGGGGATAAAGTATCACATTTAAAAATATAAATTGATTTTGTACATAACAATTGTTCTTTTATGACTTTTTGATCAAACTGAGAAACAGACATTTTCCAAAATAGTACCTTGTAAACCACTACTGTCTCATTGTGAGATTTATTAAATTGTGCAGCCATAGAATTGTCTTCTTTCTTATCCGTAATATGTCCCACATGTTTTAACAGCCTATTTTTAAAACACTTGTTACTCTCACCTGCATAAAATAGGTTACAAGGGCATCAAAGAGCATTATCTATATACCAACCTCTTGAATGCACTGAGTTCCACATGTTTTCCAGCCTTTCCCCTAGCAGGAATGACAGCACTAAATAACTATAAACCATACTTATTAACCTCCTACTGTATGCCATCTGGACAAAGCCTGACATAATTGGAGGACAGAGGCCCAAATGCATAGGCATACTTGAAATGTTGCTGTTATACACTGAGAAAGTTGCTGGTGTTACAGGATTTGTTGTAACGATTTTTTTCTGAGGGATATAAAGTCAGAAAAACAAATGGATGTTAGCATTTACTGATTGCAATCACCAAGGAATGTTACTGATTTGCTAAGAACAAAACCTGTCTGGTGAACAGACCAAATGTAACAGGCAAACCTCTGGCCATTGTGTGGATAGCCCTACAGTTGAGAGCTATGCACACACAGAAACAAAATAGCACATTCAGACAAACCCTGTTAAACTAGCAGTATTCAAAACATATAAGAGCAATACTCACATTCTGCCCCTAAGACTTGAGCCTTCTCCACCATTTAGTTGGCTTGTCTCCACAAGTCCTGTTGTAAGCGGTATTAGCTCACATACCTTCAGGCTGTCTTCCTCACAGGTAAGGGAAAGGACCAACACCCATATGGAGTACTCAATTATAGGTGTATGTTGTCATGACATTGGCTATTGGAATAACTACACAGCTTCATCTGCATGCAGTTAGCAACTGGGTAACACCAAATTGGTGCACTGGCCATCCCATGGTAATGACCATTACCTACAAAAGACAAGCTGCCATCTATTCAAACTACCTCTGTCATAGACAGTGATCTCCATAACAACAGAAGATTTATCTAAAATCCACTTAAAAAAGGTATGTGAAACAAGTAAGCATGTAATTGAATGCAGTAGTTGGTCTGTAATAATGGAAAATAGGGGTTTGAAAGACTATATCTCAACCAAACTTGTACTGCTGTACTGCTGAACAGCACCGATGGCCATAGCATGTGGCTCTGACATAGATCACAGCTCAGGCCCCTGACTCACCCCAGGAAAGGGCAGCTGGGATTTGGCAACTACTGGAGTGTCTGTCAAACAAACACTACTGACTGAACCACTGCTAGGCCAGCTACTGGGACGTTGTACATATCCATATGTTACCTATGCATATCTCTCAGACCATTTTAAGTATGTCTCCAAATGACTGAATATGTATCTATGCTTAAAGCGTAACTCTAAAAGAAACATAGTGCCAAGTTGTATTCTTAATAATATGTGCTGCTTATAGCAGATGACTAGGTTCTCATTATGGTAAAGGACACCAACAGCCAAAACTGTCCTGATCTCTTATATTTTTTCTCCCTTCTGAAAACCTTGCCAAACCATTTCCTGGGCTCATAATTTTTCTCCCTTCAACACTATCCTACCCTTCGATTTCTGCTTCTTTATAACCTCTGCCTCCCTCTCTCTTCTATACCGCTTCTAGTGTTTGCTTTGCCTCTGTCCACCCTACTACTTTGTACTGATATCTCTCTCTTTATTTTACCCTCACCTGCTCCCCTAAGGCCAGCTTCAACCTCTGAAGTGCTGTTACCCCAAATATTTCTCTACATAGTGATTAGTTTTACCTTTCACCACCTCCTTAGCCTGTTTTTTCACTTTCCTTCTAGACTGATGGATTGTCTTCTTGGCACTCTCTCAACCTGGATGGGGCCAAACTCCGTTCACCTTCGCTCCACTCGGGCTTCACTCTGCTCACCTACCCTGCCCTTATTTCCCACCTGCCCCACTACTCCTACTTTTATTCTAGCCTTTTTCCCCACACTTTATCATCCTTTATCCAATCAAACAACTCATATTGTAATCCCTCCCTTTAATTACTCACCCACCCCTTATCATCCTTTATCCAATCAGACAACTCATATTGTAACCCCTCCCTTTAATTACTCAAAATCAATCTCACACATCTCACTTAATTTCACCCCTCCTCTATCCATACTATTAGCCTCACCTCTCCCCTTCAACTATGTTTTCCAACTCTTTAAAACCTGCTGAACCCTGTTTCCCAATCATACACCTACATAGTTTCCATAAATTACATCATTACTCTTCAAAACTCTCCCTACCCCCCTAAACCTTCTTATTATGTCTCATACCCCTATACCTTGCTACCTCCTATTCTACTATCTCCCCCATATTTCTCTCCTTTCCCGACTCCTCACAACATAATACATACCACCACTCCATCATAAGAAGCTTCTACTCCATTATCCCCTCTGATACAACCTAACTTCCTTCATTACTTTAACTTACGAATTATGTCAACCTCAACTATACTCCAAATTATCAAGATCATATACTTCCCATTATTTGATAAAATAAAATCTAAATCCATTTAACTATCTCTCCTCAACAACCTCTACTTAGAAGGTGATATTTACCCCAACCCTGGTCCTACTCCCCCTTCTCACAAAACCTCCCCCACCCAAAAACCTCTTCAACTCTTTTCTCTTAATGCCCAAAGTCTCTCTAAGAAAGCATCCAGTTTTCAAGCCTGGCTAAGCCATAATCAACCACACATTGTTGCTGTCACTGAGACATGGCTTAAGCCCCATATCTCAGACTCTGAAATACTACTCCCAGGCTTCCATGCCCTTAGGTGCGATTGTACACACAAAAAAAGGTGGTGGTGTTGCATAAATCTACTCGAACTTGCTGTCCATAATCCCCTACCCTAATGAAATTCCTCAGTTTGGTAATGCTGAAATACAGGCCTGCTTACTTAAAATGAATAACCACAAAAGTGTCTGAATCATCACCCTTTATATCCCTCCTGGAAACAATATCTCAATCCTGGAAGAAATCCTTCTATTGGCCTCTACAAACATAAATAATGAGACATACATACTAGGAGACATAAACATAAATTGGGACAACATCAATAACTCTATACCTACTCAATCCATTAATCTCTTTACCTTTACCCAAATAATTCATTCTATTACTAGACCAAATAAAACCACTCCTCCAAGCTCTACCCTTGACTGGATTCTAACAACCCAGCCAAATACAATTACAAACTCAGGCGCAATTCCTGACTCCATCAGTTACCACCTCTCAGCTTATGCCCATCGCTCTACCTGTTCTTCCCTTCTACAACATCACTACATCCACATAAGTAACCTTAGTAATTTCAACCCTAGCCTATTCTCTAACTCCCTCAAACTAATAAATTGGAACATTTTAAATATACTTCCTCTTGATGATGACATTGACCACTTTAATTCCACTTTTTTAAATATTTTAAATAGTGTAGCACCAACTAGAACAAAAATAATAAAAACCAACTCTGCCACATGCCTCACAACAGATACTGAAAAACTAATGCATCAAAGGGACAAATCCTGGAAACTTTATCAAAACATAAACTCCCTGAAACCCTACTTCAGTACAAACAGCTCCACAACCTCACAAAAAAAACTAATCCTCAGAGGCAAAAAATCCTACTTTATCAAACTCCAGTCCAACCATACAAAAAACCCCAAACAATTCTGGAAATCTATAAATTCTCTTCTCAACCCAGGCACCCAAAACAATCCCTGCCCCAACCCCAATACATCTGATCAAGAATTAGCCTCTCTATTCAATTCTTTCTTTATTAACTCCATATCTGAACTAACAAAATCTTTTACCAAAAACATTCCCTCGTACACTCATACTTTCTCCATCACAACCCCTCCTTTCACTGACTCCAATTCCACTCCCATCTTCAACCTAAAACCTATATCCACCAACTATATAAGAAAACTTCTCTCCAAACTAAAACCCTGCTCTAACGCTCCTGACAACATCCCCTCTATTTTTCATAAATCCACTGCTGATGAAATAGCATTTCCTATAAGTATATTAATCAATAGGTCCATACAGGAATCCAACATCCCCAAATGCTGGCACACTGCCTATATTTTACCTTTTCATAAAGGTGGGAAAAAACACAAACATCTCAAATTTATACACAATAGCATCCTCTCCCCAATCTACAAAATACTAGAAAAATGTGTTCATCTACAACTAATGCCATTCCTAACTCAAAACCACCTCCTCACTCCTACCCAACATGGTTTCTGACCTGGGCACAGCACTACAAAAGCTCTCCTGTCTTTCTTAGATACAGTTAATTGTGCCAGAGGCTCTGGGGAAATAGTATCCACAGTGCTTATGGACCTCTCCAAAGCATTTAATACTGTTTTCCACACCCATCTTCTGAACCATCTCTCAAACCTAAATCTCTATCAAACTACCCTATCCTGGTTCTCAAGCTATCTATCCAATAGAGCTCAGGCTGTAAAATGGAGGAAAAGCATCTCCCCTTTTCATCATACCCCCACAGATGTCCTCCAAGGATCCATTCTTGGACCAATGATGTTCAATATCTTTATCTCCACTTTTCACTCCGCCATTCCCGATGCCAAAATAATGCAATATGCAGACAACTCAACTTTAGTCTGCTCTGCCTCTAATCTCCATGAACTCTTAACAAAGACCCAAACTGCCTTCTCAACAACTGAAGCCTTGATGCTCCGAAATCATCTCTCCTTAAATACTAACAAATCCAAAATTGTAATCTTCCTTCCTTCAAAATTCTTCTCTTTTGACAAAACCTCTTTCCAAATTCTAAGCCAAAATATCTCTCCTATTGAAGTCACCCCCATACAAAGTTACTAGGTGTAACTATAGGTGAACACCTAAAATTTGACAACCATGTACTCCTAAACATCAA
Source organism: Protopterus annectens (assembly GCF_019279795.1). Classification (NCBI taxonomy): domain Eukaryota; kingdom Metazoa; phylum Chordata; order Ceratodontiformes; family Protopteridae; genus Protopterus; species Protopterus annectens. Next base: position 1,196,379,360 of record NC_056733.1, read on the forward strand.
AAAAACACCAAAGATTGTGTATACTTTATAGGAATAACCACTTTCTCTCACCTCTTACCAGATGTACTCTTGCCTCTGCTAATCTCTTCCCCTCCCTAATGTATGGCGTCCCCCTTCTAACCAACTTATTTGCATCTATCACATCTAAATTAGAAAACTGTAATAACAAAATCTCCAAATTCGCCACTAAATCCAAAACCTCCTCCCATCATTGCCTTGCCCTTAATTCTCTAGAGTGGCTAGAACTTCCAAACTATCTGGACTTCCTCCATCTCACCACTACTCACAAATTATTCTTCAACCCCACCAAATGCCCTGCTCTCAAAAACATCCTAGTCCTCTAAGTTCCAAACAGAACTCTAAGATCTGCACAGCAAAACCTAATATCTGTTCATAAACTCAACCGACCACCAGGACAACTACTTCTCTCTTTTTCCTTAGCCAAAAAATAGAATTCTCTCCCTTCTTCCCTAAAAATAATAGAAAATATGGTGAGCTTTAAAACACAACTTTATTCCTACCTCTCCTCTATTCAGAAATGCACCTGCATTCTCCCAACCTAGCAAGCTCTCCCCATCCTCTTATTCTCTTCTTATTCCATGGTGTACTTCTAACCACTTTATTCCAATGCTTCAGTCCTCCACTCAAACTAATTCCTTGACTCGATGGAATATATGCACCCAACAACAACTCATGTGCTTATAACCAATTGCCTATCACCTTGGCTTTTACTTCTCTAATGCCAACTCCTTATAATCAAAAATGTTCTTCCTATGTCAGGATTGTAACTATACCTTTCTTTATTGTAAATAATCTAGTATTTGTATTAAGCATATGTTGTATATTTGTTTCCAGCATTTGACTTTTTACCTTTTACTTGTATCATAAATCTTTACTGCATTTTGCTTGTTCGAGCTTTTCTCCCCGGGGCTCCACTGAAAATGAGTACACTGAGCCTAGTGAACTTTCCCGGTCAACAAACTGGAATAAATAAATAAATAAATAAATAAAATATGATACACAGTTTGTCTTGTAAATATAAGAGAACTATACAGAGCATGTGCAGAGTAAAGTACTCTTGCAGAAGTGTTTGTTGAAATGCATGTGATATAGTGAGTTCATACCATTCAACTGTACAGTTTTATAAGCACATGTATGCCTGATATCTGTAGTCACTTACATAGGGCTGTGTTATGTTAGGCATAGTTTTGTCAAGTCTGTTAACAATAACACTGTCACAGAATAGCCTAGATATGAATGTGAGACATCCTACAGGTTAGCACCATGATAGCAAAGCCTACTGGGCAATCAACTTATTTATCTATATTTGTAAATAAGTTGTGCATGTTCTACTTGTGTGTAATATCAGTTTCAGTGCATGCAACAGACATAAATGTTTACAGGTACTGGTTGTTGCATTTCCATGACAAAGATATGGGTAGCATAATAGGCATGATTATCAGGTTGTAATTGGAGAAGTGTGCAACAGTGTTATGACCCCCATCCATGCCTACCACAAACAGCTATTTGAACACCTACATACAGTGGATATCAAGAGTGTACACATCCCTGTTGAAATGCCAGGTTTGTGTACTATACACAAATGAGACTACAGAAAACCTTTCCAAAATGTTACCCACCTTGAATGTGACCCATAACTTGTATAATTCTGTTGACATACAAACAAATCTGTTAGGGGTGAAAATATAAAGCATTGAAAACATACTATAAACTGGTTGTATACATGTACACACACATAAACTGCTACTTTGTTGATACACCTCCTGAAGTAATCTCAGCATTCTTTTTTTGGGTACACACATGCCATCAATTAACAAGACTCTGATAAACCCCAAATAATGTTCAACTGTCCTAGTAGGATATATTTGACATTCACCCAGATGCCTGCTACAGCAATAGACATGTTTGGCAAAGCTTACAAAGCAGTGAAGTAATCTCATTGTGGATAGGTATCAGTCAGGAGAAGAGTAGAAAGTGTGTCCACAACATTGGATATACCATGGAATACAGTGCAGACAGTGGAGAAGATATAGGACAACAATGACACTGCACACACCTGGACATTCATCCAAAATGGATGATAAGACAAGATGACAACTGCACATGGGGGGTGCCAGGGGACATACAGCAACACTGAACAAGCTGCAAGAATGCCTGCCAAGTACTGGGTGTGCACCACATGTGACAACAATCTTCTGTATATATGTCTGCCCTATGGGGTAGGGTTGCTAGATGGAAGCCTTTTCCTACACAGAAAAACATCCAGGGCTGGACAAACATTGCCAAAGAGTACATCAAGTATCCAAAAAGCATGTTGGACAATGTGTCATGGTCTAATGACACCAAGGTTGAACCTGTGACCCACAATTCCAATAAATATATTTGACCCAACACAACACTTTGCATTTCCAGAAGAACACCATGCCCCTGGTGAAGCATGGTGGTGGCAGTATCATGCTGTGCAGTTGCTTTTCAAAAGCTGGAACTGGGACTCTACTCAAGATGGAGGTAATTATGAGCAGTTGCAAATACCAACCATTTTCCTCCCTAAGCCATCAGTCATCTGCTATAACTCTGAAGATGAAGAGGGTTTTTATCTGTCAACTTGACAATGACCCCAAGCATACAGCCAAATCAACAAAAGAGTGGCTTCACCAGATGGAAATTACAGTTTGGGAATGTGCCAGCCATGGCCATACCTACACCCAAAAGAAAATCTGTGGGTTGTCCTGAATAGGGCTGTGCACAAGAGATGCCCTCATAAATTGACATATTGTAGCACTGCTGCAAGGAAGACTGGGCAACTAATATCAAGTAAAGATGTTCCATGATGATAGACTCCAACCTAAGATGACTGAATGCTGTCATTATCTCAACAGGTGCTTCCACAAAATCTCTGTTTAAGGGTGTGCACACTCAAGCAACCAACTTATTGTACTGATTTCAACTTGCATATGTTTTCCCACAACAGACTGTTATGTTTTCAATGGAATTGTACAGGCTATAGGTCACATTAAAGGTAGGAATTGTTTTGAAATTAGTTATTTTGGTGTCAAGTTACAATAGCAGAATGACCAGGCAATGTAAAAGGGGTGTGTACACTTATATATCCACTGTAACTGTATGGACTCAGCAATACCTGACCTGTAAACCCATCTCCACCAAGGTAGAGTACTCCCCTTTGGTGGGCAGCAGCAATACACAAACCACATAATAGGTTGCTGTACTGCAGTACAGAGCCACATAGGTGCAGACAACAACTTGGAAGCATGTTCACCTCTATCTGAACAAGCATGTAAGGTCACAGCTGACTCCATGTAAGGTTAACTATGAGTATAAATCACAATCACACATATCCACACTGCCAAGGCCAGTCACAAGAGTGTCTCCACATATGTTGTCATTTTCAGAGGCAACAACACAATTCACCCTGTACTGGTGTGAAATCAAACCTCATACACAAATGCCATGGCTATAGGCAACCTACATCAGACAGTTTAGGTGTGAACATCACCCTCCTGTCACCCCATCCCTATACAGAGATATGCACATCAACCACCCCCCTTCCCTCATCAGTGGTGAGCAGGTACATATTGCCTACTTAAAAGCAACAACAGCACGTCTCCATGGGGCCTGAAATCATTCCTGTCTGCATTCTACATGAACTTGGGCAAGTGCTCACAGTTCCATCAAACACCGTACTCAAACATAGCCTCGGCAACATCCCACATCCACATGGAAGATGGCCACTGTCATCCCTCTACACATAAATGAATGGTGTATAGAGGTGTATGCAATTAACTGTCCATCATCAGGGGGAATATGACACATCAGGGCCAGGAGTGCAATGCTAGCTAATATTGTGCTGATAGATTACAGGGGTATGGTGTAGGTGTGAGTGCTGGCAAAAATATCCACTGTTGATGTGCAATTTCTGTCCATACTGTTGACAAATGTATGAGGTGCCATGATGTGTTTCACTGTTTATATCTTCCAGGTGGGATGCAGCATGCAAGAAATCCACCCTACAATGCAGCAGAAACATCTGCGATAATTGACGTTAATGTCAACATTATGACTTTATGTTTGGCCATGATCAGGAACATCTGCAGGGATGGACCACCCTGTGGGATAACCTAGTCCACAGGTTAAATGATTGTGGCCTGCACACAAGAACCTATGAGCAGGTCTGGCATCATGCTACTGACCTCATACATAATGCCCGTTGAAGGGCTGCTGCTATAGCCAGAGAAGCAACAGCCACAGGTGGGGGCCCAGTCTTGTAGGGTCCAATGACACCCACCCGAACAGCTCCTCGCCATCCTTTGTACATCCACTTGAGGTGCATGGCATCTTGCTGAATCCAGCATTGTAGATGTGGGTTCCCTCCACACAATGGATGAGGAGAGTGCAGGTAAGGCCCTAGTGCACATTAATAGAGTACTTTAGCATACATACTTGTATCTGTAGAATATCTACATGCATATGTCAGTTAAGATAGCAGTTGTGGACGGGGTTTGGTAATACACATAAGTGCACATCTATGGTGATGGACAGCATATTTCATAGTATTGGGGGTTGTATCTGTAGAGTAGCTACATGCATATGTTAGATAAGATAGTAGTTGTGGACGGGATTTGGTAATGCGCATAAGTACACATCTTGCTGGGCAGCATATTTAATAGTATTGGTGGTTGTACTGTTAATGTGCAGAAATGCTGCCTCACCCCTTTACCAAGGTCATATGGGAGTCTGCTGCCTGTACCTCTCTCCAATACTGTTTTAGTTCCCTCTGGTCTACAAGTGGGACAGCAGCCTGTAGCTGGTGAGTATATAATTGTTTTCTTGTGATATGCCAATACACACCTAGCCATATTGCTTGATGTCCATGTTCATTTGTGGTGGTGTTAACTGTAGTGCATCACAATGGTCACCACGGGGGCCTATCTGAAGGGTTATGTAACATTCCTGCAGCATACCTCACAGCCTGTCAGTGCAAGACATCTGGATAGAGACCAAGAAATTGGGGGGACATATGGGCTATGGTAGGGACATGTATGACAAATTAATCCTATACAGTGGATACCATAGTGTACACGCTCCTGTCAAGATGCAAAGTGTTTCTGATATATGCAATGAGACACCACAATATCGCATTCCACACCTTTTCCATCCTGTAAAGTGGCCATAACATGAGCAATTAACTTTTAAAACCCTACAATATGTTAGGCCACCAAATATGGGGTATACAAACCTTAAAATACACTGGATGCATATTTGTGCACACCCTCCAAATAACACATTGTAGGAGCAGCTTGTGATGTACTGACAGCATTCACTCTGCTTGGGTACACACCTACCATCAAGTACAGGGACTCAACGTAACAACGAATAATGGTCCACTATTGGAGCAGTGTATTCATGACATTTGCTCAGTTGCCTGTACCAGAAGCAGCCATGGCTTGCACACATCTTACAAAGCATCATAGGGATCTCACATTTGAAAGGTATCAGTCAGGGGCAGGGTGAAACAACATTAAGACAGCATTGCATATACCGTGGAACACAGTGGAGACTGTCATCAAAAGGTAAATGAAATATGGGACAACAATGCTGTTGAAAAGAACCAGATGTCCTTCCACAATGGATGGAAGGATATGTTGAGAACTGGGCAGGGAGGCTGCAAGGAGACATGCAGCAACACTGAGGGACTTGCAGGACTCTCTGGCAAGTACTGGTTGTGTAGTACATGTGACAACACTCGACTGGATTCAGCATAAGTCTGGCCTATGGGGTAGGGTCAGTAGACAGAAGCATTTACACACATCAAACACCATGCAGGGCTGTGTACAAGTACTAAACATAACACCAGGTCCCCCAAAGGCATATGTTGAAATCTGTAATGGTGTAATGAGACCAAGGTTCAAACTTATAGCCACTATCCCTAAATCTACATGTGGTGCAAAAGCAACACCTCACTTCACATGAAGACCACCATCCACATGTTCAAGCTCACTGGTGGTAGTGCCCTGCTTTGGGGTTGCTGTTTATTAGCTGGAACTAGGCCTGTAGGCACGGCAGAGGGAATTATGAACAGTTCAAATATCACTCACGTGTGGGCCAACGCTGTCAAGCGTCTGCATGATGGCTAAGGATGGGGAGGGCTTTCAGCTTCCAACATGGCAATCACCTGAAGCATACATCCAAAGCTACCTATGAATGGTTCCATTTGAATACAATCAAGGGTATGCATTCCAGACAAAGACCAGACTTAACACCAATAGTAAACCCTCGGTGTGACCTCCATCTGTGCACATGAGTTGCCCTTGCCAGCTGACAGAGTTGGAGGACCTTTGCAGAGAGACTGTCCAAATAATACCAAGTCAAGATGTGCCATGCTGATACTCCCCTTCCTAGGAAGAGTGACTACTGTAGTTCACTTACCAGGTGTTTCAAAGAAGCATTGGTTTAAGGGTGTCCACACCTATGCAGCCACTTTATCGTACACATCTCACTCAGTATATTTCACAACTAACACATTTGTTTGTTTCTCGATTGGATTGCACAGGTCAAATGTCACATTTAAGGTGGGTAATGTTTTTGAATGCAGTATTGTCGTCTCATTTTATATGATACAAGAGCCTGCCATGTTAACAGGGGTGTGTACACGTATCATATCCACATTAAGCTTAGAAGGTTGTTGGTGTAACAGGACTTGTTTGAACATACTTTCACTGCTAGTGATGAGGTCTGCAAATCATATTTATGTCATTAATTAGTGACATCAATCCTCATATGATTCCAGTTAAGTGTCAGACAAACATATAGGGGTTGTGAGGAACAGAGCAAACATATGTGCCAGACAACTACACATTCTTCAATGATTTGTACAGTTGTGAGGTACAATAGCTGCCACTGTGTAATACAGGTGAACAACAGCAATAATGTGTACATGTGTGCAGTGTGTGATAGGGGAATGGACATCAACCACTGACAGTACTCATGGATTTCAGAGATGTATATTGTTAGTAACAAGGATTGAGAATGGCTGCAATGCATGATGATGAGGGCTGTGTGTCATGCACGTCACCTTTTGTGTAAAGTGAGGTTTGTGTAATAGATTTGTGCCACATCACCTATAAGTGTCTGCATGTATAGCAGCCAACCAGGATGTAAAGATATTAATTTACATTTATAGTCTTCCCCTCACATGTGGCAATGGAGGTCGGGGTCCCTCCTGCTTGCGAACTGATGTTAGTGTCTCCACAGACTCTGACAATGATAGCCATGGTGAGGCACAGGTGCAGTTGTCATGGGCTGAATCGGTGCCATTGGTTGGCATACCACTGTTGTCCACCTCAACCCTGCACACAGTCACAATGCTCGCAAATACCCCATCACCAGTGGCCATAGGTGATGGACAGTTGGCAGGTGGTGGCATGGAACAGGAAAGTGTAGTGACTATGGTAAGCGTCTGTAGACACCAGCCATAGCCAGATAACAGGTGAGGTCCCAAACAGGTGAAAGGTTAGGGGTGCCCGAAGGGGGACTACTACCCATCATGACAATGTCGCAAGTGCCACAGCAAGTGTCACCAGACACATATTTTAGACCATCATGGAGGCACAGGCATGCAGTGAACATTGCACAAGACAGCTTCTCAGGGTTGTGAAAGCCACTCTTCCTGCTATGCATGACAACCTCCATGATCATGCTGGTACCCACCGTTATTATGCTGTGGTTATGGATAGATGGTTGGGTGAGATGGTTGGAATCCTAAACCATGGAATGTCAATCCTAGAATGTGGAATCTCTGTGATAGAGCATGTGGTGGGAGCTGTCCGTCAGCCACATGGATGTAGGACAGCAGCATGAACAACTGAGGTTCCATGTGGCCATGCAGCTTCTCACTCCCATAGTGGCAGTACCAGCAGCATGACTGCAGGGGAATCACTGTCCACACCACAACACAACAGGCCATGGGCATAAGGTCCTGACCAGTCCCAACAGGGACTCGGATCCAGCAGACAGTGGTCACCATCAGGGAGTAGTACTGCATCTGGTCTTGTGCTTGGTCATGCCAGTGAGTCCCCTGGCAGTCCCAGTTCCCATGTCCGTGGCCAGAGACGGTGATCTGCACACTCTGCCATGTACAGTCCACAGCTGTCCAACATGCCCCTGTGTAGGTCAGGCACATGGTGTGATTGTATGCATCAACACACACACACACACACACACACACACACACACACTCACACACACACACACACACACACACACACACATACACACACACACACACACACACGCACGCACATGCACACACATCACCATCATAGCCAGGTCACCTTCAGACTTACACACACCACCTCTGCATGCCCATTTAAAAAACAACCCCCAAACGCACGCACACAATGTCAACCAAATGGCCCAGCCTAGGCCTCTGGCAAACCCACACCACACCCTGTGCATATGATGATACCTGTGCCACATCCCTGTCATCTATACCATCAATGCAGGGACATGCTAATAATGATCTGATGCACAGGGTGAATTTGTTACAGTTAGCAATGTAATGCTGTGTAAAGTATTGTCAGCCAGAATGTTTAATGGTTACATGTTAGAGTGTGTAGCTGTCCAGCCATGATGCATTATTGTTAATGCTGACAGACTGTGGCCTCCATAATGCATTCTGTTTGTCTTCTAGGTGTATGTGTGTCAGCAGGATGTGGCCCTCCAGACACCATCTACAAGGAATTTGCCAGTGTGGCAACTCATTGAGTGTGTTATATGCAGGGTACAGCTGTACACAATTAACAGGTCTGTATACCAGTTTCTGCATGTGCCATGTAGCTTATAGGGCTGAGGGGTATGTACATGTAAGTGTATGGTGGGTGACATCAGCAGTTCTTGTACAGTGGACAAGGGTAAGTGTAGTGGGTGGAACACACCTCAGATTTGTAAATCCCACACACCCAGAAGGACCTGTGTTGGCCTAACACACAGAATACTGCTCACACACACACACACACACACACACACACACACACACACACACACACACACACACACACACACACACAGACACACGCTATCACAATTGCCAGTGTTGGGTTTGAAATCCCTACTCATATAGTTAGTGGTTGTACAGTATTATGCAGTTATCATAGGTGGCACAGAGCTCATAGTGTACTGAGTTTCCAAAGTATATGTATAGTGAGTAACATCATGTGCCCTTGTAAGGCATGGCAATGGGTGGTGTAGTGGGTGTGACAGGTCTCATACTAATGTCATGCACAAGTGTACACACTCCCAAACACTGCTATGCACACCAATGCACACACACAAGTATGCCAGTACTGTGATTAAGAGCCTTGCCACTCTAGCTGCTCATTCCATACTGTTATATAACTGTTGCACAGAGCACAAGGTGTTTATATCTGCAGAGTGTGTACAGATACCTCTACGGATGATGTAAAAAGCAGCCTTTATGCAGTGGAACATAGGACGTGTGCTGGGAATACAATGGCCTACAATTGTAATACTTGGTCACCCAATGGATATATTCCTCACTGAAACACACACACTCAGGATGCTGGTCTTGCACGCACACACACACACACACACACACACACACACACACACACACACACGCACATGCACACACATCACCATCATAGCCAGGTCACCTTCAGACTTACACACACCACCTCTGCATGCCCATTTAAAAAACAACCCCCAAACGCACGCACACAATGTCAACCAAATGGCCCAGCCTAGGCCTCTGGCAAACCCACACCACACCCTGTGCATATGATGATACCTGTGCCACATCCCTGTCATCTATACCATCGATGCAGGGACATGCTAATAATGATCTGATGCACAGGGTGAATTTGTTACAGTTAGCAATGTAATGCTGTGTAAAGTATTGTCAGCCAGAATGTTTAATGGTTACATGTTAGAGTGTGTAGCTGTCCAGCCATGATGCATTATTGTTAATGCTGACAGACTGTGGCCTCCATAATGCATTCTGTTTGTCTTCTAGGTGTATGTGTGTCAGCAGGATGTGGCTCTCCAGACACCATCTACAAGGAATTTGCCAGTGTGGCAACTCATTGAGTGTGTTATATGCAGGGTACAGCTGTACACAATTAACAGGTCTGTATACCAGTTTCTGCATGTGCCATGTAGCTTATAGGGCTGAGGGGTATGTACATGTAAGTGTATGGTGGGTGACATCAGCAGTTCTTGTACAGTGGACAAGGGTAAGTGTAGTGGGTGGAACACACCTCAGATTTGTAAATCCCACACACCCAGAAGGACCTGTGTTGGCCTAACACACAGAATACTGCTCACACACACACACACACACACACACACACACACACACACACACACACACACACACACACACACACACACACACACACACACACACACACACACACACACACACACTATCACAATTGCCAGTGTTGGGTTTGAAATCCCTACTCATATAGTTAGTGGTTGTACAGTATTATGCAGTTATCATAGGTGGCACAGAGCTCATAGTGTATTGAGTTTCCAAAGTATATGTATAGTGAGTAACATCATGTGCCCTTGTAAGGCATGGCAATGGGTGGTGTAGTGGGTGTGACAGGTCTCATACTAATGTCATGCACAAGTGTACACACTCCCAAACACTGCTATGCACACCAATGCACACACACAAGTATGCCAGTACTGTGATTAAGAGCCTTGCCACTCTAGCTGCTCATTCCATACTGTTATATAACTGTTGCACAGAGCACAAGGTGTTTATATCTGCAGAGTGTGTACAGATACCTCTACGGATGATGTAAAAAGCAGCCTTTATGCAGTGGAACATAGGACATGTGCTGGGAATACAATGGCCTACAATTGTAATACTTGGTCACCCAATGGATATATTCCTCACTGAAACACACACACTCAGGATGCTGGTCTTGCACGCACACACACACACACACACACACACACACACACACACACACACACACACACACACACACACACACACACACACACTTGCCAGGACTGAGATTTATAGGTTCATGTGTTCATAGGTGTGTACCAGGCTAATGGGCATGGAGCCATGAAAATCCTAGCCCATGGGAGTGTCCTGGGATCATTCAACCTGACATTGTTTTCCAGTGTGTCTATTGACCATTGCCACTTCAATGATAACCACGGTGACAGTTACATTTCCCATCCACTCATCTAGATTTCTCTTGAAGAGGGCCAGTGAGGTGTTCTGACATGTATGCAACATATATTGCAGTACATGTCCACTCACTGGGTTATGTACCTATCCCCTAGCATGTTCTGTTGATTGTTGTAATGAGGTTATGGTATCCATGGCATGTGGTGCATACAGATCAGAGTTTCACTAGATATGCCATTCCTTACACAGCTAGCCACACATAACATTATCAGTCAAGCATGGAGTGCCTGTAAGTAGCCAAGATGTGGCCAAGATTGCTTGGATGTATTGCATTCTGTCAATATAGGACAGTTGTTTGCAGGCTAGGGCCCTATTTGTGAGATACACTTGCAGCCTCCGCAGTTGTTGCAGGTGTTTAGTGAACTACATGGCAAATAGGCATTGTACCTGCTGGTTGGCCTCATGAGGCGAGAGTTGAGGAAGACATTTACCTCTTTCCTACTGGATGACCCACCCTTACATATGAGATATGCCACAGAGAAGTTATTTCTGTCCACAGTTGCAATGTGGTGGCCATAAGAGAGGTCACTGTCAGCCTGTGCTCTCAGACCTCTTATAAGGACTTCTGTGTCCATTGGACTACCAACAATGTGTTAATTCATGGTAAACACATTGATTCCACAAGGAATTGCAACACATGTCTTTCCATTCAGCCTAAGGCCGGTGTTCTGACATCAGTTGGATGTCTCAGTGGAGCCTTTATGCAGGATGTAAACATGATATGGGAATGTACACATAGCACCCACCTTGCAGTTGTCTGTGAACATTGTCAGCCAGGGTCCTTTGTGTTGTTCTGGATGTCAGAGGCATACATGACAAACATGAGGGGACCTATGACCAGACCCTGTGGTACTCCACTCGTGACTGTTTGGCAGTCTGACATGGAGTCTGCTACCTTCATACTGTGGGTCCCATGCATGAGCCAGTTTGCAACCCATCAAATGACATAGTGGCTGATGCCTAGATGCCTTTGTTTGTCTATGATTCCAGAGTGGGGAATGGTATCACAGGATTAGAAGACCTGCCTATCTTGTTTTTGTGTCCGTACTGTTACATAGTTATTTCCCATGGCACACAGCTTATAGGGCTGCAGATTGTTCACAGCTACCACTACAGTGGTTGACAACAGTGGGCCCTGTACAGTGTACATTTGGATGCGTACTGGGTGCGAAACATTTGTAAAACACACACAACCACAGTGGGCCCTGTACAGTGGACAGTTGGATGTGTACTGGGTATGGAACTTTTGTAAAACACATACAACCACAGTGGACCCTGTACAGTGGACATTTAGATGTGTACTGGGTGCGGAACTTTTGCAAAACACACACAACCACAGTGGGCCCTGTACAGTGGACAGTTGGGTGTTTACTGGGTGTGGAACTTTTGCAAAACACACACAACCACAGTGGGCCCTGTACAGTGGACAGTTGGATGTGTACTGGGTGTGGAACTTTTGTAAAACACACACAACCACAGTGGGCCCTGTACAGTGGACATTTAGATGTGTACTGGGTGTGGAACGTTTTCAAAATACACACAACCACAGTGGGCCCTGTACAGTGGATAGCTGGGTGTTTACTGGGTGTGGAACTTTTGCAAAACACACACAACCACAGTGGGCCCTGTACAGTGGACATTTGGATGTGTACTTGGTGCAGAACTTTTGCAAAAGACACACAATCACAGTGGGCCCTGTACAGTGGACATTTGGATGTGTACTGGGTGCGGAACTTTTGTAAAACACACACAACCACAGTGGGCCTTGTACAGTGGACATTTGGATGTGTACTGGGTGCGGAACATTTGCAAAACACACACAACCACAGTGGGTTCTGTACAGCAGACATTTGGATGTGTTCTGGGTGTGGAACATTTGCAAAACACAGACAACCACAGTGGGCCCTGTACAGTGGACATTTGGATGTGTACTGGGTGTGGAACTTTTGCCAAACACACACAACCAAAGTGAGCCCTGTACAGTGGACATTTGGATGTTTACTGGGTTCAGAACTTTTGCAAAACACACACAAACACAGTGGCCCCTGTACAGTGGACATTTGGATGTGTACTGGGTGTGGAACATTTGAAAAACACACACAACCACAGTGGGCCCTGTACAATGGACATTTGGATATGTACTGGGTGCAGAACTTCTGCAAAACGCACACACACACACACACACACACACACACACACACACACACACACACACACACACACACACACACACACACACACAATATTGAGATTAGAATTCCTACCTATCTATCTATGTCTAGTATAGTATTACACAGTTATCAGTTGCACTACTGAGCTAATACAATTTCACCTAGTCCAAAGGTAGTTCTAAGGTAAATAACATCAACAGGACTACTAAATTAGGTGAGGGGAGGTGTGAAGGGTGGTAAACAATTCAGAATGGTATATCCCACAGAGTATATAATTTTCACACAAACATTTGCCAGTACTGGGATTAGAACCCCTGCCCGCCTAGTTATTGATTCTCACACAAATGGTTGGCAGTACTGGGATTAGATCCCCTGCCCATCTAATAATTTATACTATAGTGTTACACAGTTACCATACGTGCTACAGAGCTTACTGGACTAACAATTGAACAAAGGTGCTGATATCTGCACAGCTGAGGTAAAGTATTACAGGTGGCAGATAATCTGCCTTCAGTTTTTCCCTTGCATCTTGTTAGTTCTTTCTGTCTTGCACTTCAAATGGCAGAATAGCATTATACTTCCACATGTTATTGTATCAATAAGTGTAGCACATCTGGTTGCCATCAGCAGTACTCGTTCCTCACAGAATTAGCCCCATTACTTAGTAGTTATGACCATCCTTCCTGGCATGATTGAAGTGCAGTTTTCTGTGCTTTTGCCCATTAACCTGGTGCACTTGTCCATTCTGAGGCACTGTTACAACTGCCTCTTGTACACAGACAGCCCTGTCCTCTAAACTCCAAACAGTCATACCTGTGTGAGTTACCCCTATATCACCATATGTGGAAATATGCACTCTCCAGTGAAGACTGCACTAGCGTGTCAAGAGGATAAGGTCTACAATTGCACCACACCATGTGGAACACATAGCTTGACACAACACCCACTATGACAGCCCTGACATACACTGAAAAAACATATGACAGTAAAGCATGGCATACAGCCTACCCTGATCTGGCCAAGGCTTTTAATCCATTACTCAGTCAGGTATTATTGCTAAACCCACCAAACTAGGCATCAACCCCTATATCAGTGAGTGGGTTGCAACTTCACAGAACACACAGTGTGACAGTGGCAAAATCTAAGTCAGACTCTAAAGCAGTCACAGGTAGAGTCCCACAGGAATCGGTACTGGGTAGTGTCCTGTCCAGCATCTACTTCTCAGGAGTCCAGCCTGACACAGAGAAACTCTGGCTTACCAAGTTCACAGAGGACTGAAAGCTGGGAGCTCTCATTAGCTCCACATGTGATGCAGACATCCTACAGAAAAGCCTCGCTGAGACCAATGAGTGGTGTGGAAACTATGGCCAGAAGCTTAACACCATGAAGTGCATCATCATCCCCTTTGGTAAAACACTCAGTTTCATAGTAAGTACCACATTGATGGAAGCCCAATGAACAATGTAGGCATTATAAGAGATCTGGGGACAAGGTTGACACGCAACTTATCTTTCAACCGCCACATTGCCACTGTGGTTAGGAAGTCCTTCTAATTGGCACATTGCATAACAAGGGTTTTTGCATCCAGTAAGACAGAGGTAATGATCTCTGTCTACTCATCCCTCATTAAACCATTCATCAGGTATTCTGGCCCATTTGCCATGTACCTCAGTAGACACCTGCAACAGCTGGAGAGACCACAGAAGCACCTCACAAATAGGTTCCTAGGCATTAAATACACATTCTACACAGACAGACTCAGATGATTCCAACTATTCTCTGTGTTATATCACCTAGTTAGAGGCTGTGTGTGTTTGACTTACAAAGCCATGTCTGACCCAGCTGTTTTAGACATGCTACATATAAAGATATCCCAATCCCTCCACACAACACACTGCAGAGACGTCTACCTCATTACCACAATCGCCACAATGTGCTGGTGGGATACCAAGAGACTGCACATGTCCTGGTATACACTTCTCATACATGTCATGTAGAGCACCTAGCTGATCCTGTTTCAGAGAAATCTTAATGAGTGGATCGGTAATAGACAGTTCACCCCCAGGATCACTGCAGTGGCTCTACTAGATACAGGCACTGGGAAGTAACATTGGGTTCCACAATGGCAAGGCCCTTCTATGGGCTAGGCTTGTAAAGGCTCCTGGTCCATTAGCCTAGTACACACTTATGAACCTATAAGAGGAATCACATCAGCAGGACCAATAAAGTAGGGCAGAGGGTGTTAAAGTTATCAAAATATTTTGTCCTTCAAACAGACATACTTTAACAGACACACACATACTTGCCAGATGTGAGAGTAGAACCCCTACCGGACTGTTATTTGTACCATAGTATTATGCAGTTATCACAAGCACCACAGAACTTATGGATCTGAGGCCTGACAACAGGGAATTCTAAGGTGAGTGATATCTCCTGGACTGCAAAAGTGGGAAAGGGGAAGTATACTGGGTTGGAATGGACCCAAAATTTTTAACTTGTAAACACACACACAATTTGACATTTGCCAGGACTGAGATTAGAACTCCTACCTAACTAGTTATTTGTACTATAGTGTTATACAGTTATCACATGTGCCACAGAGCTTATAGGGTTGAGGCCTTACAAACGGGACTTCTAAGGTGACTGATATTTGCAGGATTGCTAAAAGAGGAAAAGGGGAAGTGTACTGGGTTTGAATGGACCCAAAAGCTTTAACTTGTAAGCACACACAAACACTTACGCAAAATGAATCGATCACAATGGGTAAAGTGCCTCAAGCAATATGTAGTTTCAAATCCAAATAACTTTTTCTTGAGGCACAACATGACAATGAGAAGCTTGACCTTTTATTGAACACACTGAACTAAATAACAAAAACAATAAAACATCCGGTAAGAGTTTTCACATTCCCTCGAATGCTTCATCAGACTGTTAAAAAAGCTAAGCCATTTCTACATTTAAATACCTTTACTGTTACTTCATCAACCAATCATTATTGTTCCTTACTTGATGACATCAGTGCTTAATTAATTTAAAAAATTAATTAAAAAATAATTAAAATAATTAAAAAATGCTGGCTGAAATTCATGTTCAAAACCTCTTTGATTCTTTATATTAAAAACAAATATTTCATCTATAATAGCTGCATCAACATCATGCAGCTTAAAAACATATATACATCATATCTCAAACTGTATGTTCCACTATTTAAAAACATATGCTTATGTTTAAATAACCCTTCATTGCATGTATGCTATAGAAATATAAATATATAATATATCCAATAAAACATATATACTTGTTGTTTATTAATAGATTCATGAGCCATCCTGAAAAACGCTAAACTAATAGCTTATAAACAATGTTAATGCTTGTTGTCCCTTGCTATCAAGAACAGTTTCATGTATATCCTGTCATTCAAACCAGATAGTCTATCTGCTTGTAGCCTCAAAATCCATCTTGTCTCTCTTTGTTCAGTGTAATTTCTTTGATCACCTAGCCTAATGTTCTTATATACAAACTCAATCACAGTAAATTTAAAACCACGTGTACTACCTTCATTTATAACATGTCTAGCTAGGGCATTGCTGTAATCTTCCCTGTTTATAGCATAGACATGTTCTCTAACCCTTTCTCAAAGG
Organism: Protopterus annectens; assembly: GCF_019279795.1. NCBI lineage: Eukaryota > Metazoa > Chordata > Ceratodontiformes > Protopteridae > Protopterus > Protopterus annectens. Next base: position 1,196,396,441 of record NC_056733.1, read on the forward strand.
GTCCTATTTGTCTTTCCTACATAAAAATGACTACATTTTGTGCAGATCGCTAGATATATTAAATCTCGTGACTTGCAGTCTGCATAAATTGAAAAATTATATGGTCTTCCACTGTCAGGGTGGATAAAGCTATTGCTATTAGACATGTAACTGCACTGGTTAAATGTCCTACAAGCATAGGTCTCTTTTCTATCAGATGTTAACACTAATTTATTATTTCTCTCGTAACATAATAGCCATTTAAGTGATTTTTTTTATTCTTGTAAGTGAATCTAGGTTTATCCCCCACAAGCCACTGTATATCATCATCTATTGTGAGAATATTCCAGTTTCTGTGGAAGATCTCCCTGATCTTCTTATTATTATTTGTATACAGTATAACTGGCTGTTGTGGCCTGAACAAGACTCTTTTTTCATTTTGATGATCTATCTGTCTACCTCTGTATATGTAGGGTTTTCCACTTACCCTTCTATCTACAACCTCTTCCTGATGCAAACTCCTTTCTTCTAACGTATATCCCCTCTCTTTAAATTCATTAGATAAGGTCTCTATGGTTCCCTGAAACCTAGTCTCATCTGTGGTAAGCCTAAAGACCCTGAGTGCTTGACCCTTTACTATATTGCGATAAATATGTGGGGGGTGCATACTAGCGCCATTCAGCAAAGAATTTTTTCTACATTCTTTTCTTTTTTTTTTTTTTAAAACAAGTTTATTGTTTTAACATATAAGAGAAATATCATAACAATTTTATACAAATAATTAAAAATAGGTATTATTATAATATTCAACAAAACAACTAAAGTATTTACAAAGACATCCACTACAATCAGATCAACTAATTAAACTAAAATACTGTGCTATTGAAATTAGAATTTTTTTAACAAATTTTGTAAATTATCCCATACAATAAAATGTGATGTTTTTCTAGTTGTTCTCATTCTAATTGTGCTTATTTCCATATGACACATTATATTCATAACATTTTTAAATTCATTGAACGAAGGAGGTGTATCTGAAATCCAATTTCTAGTTATTATTTTCCTAGCCACTGCTAGGATAGACCATAACAAGGGAAGCTTAATTTTTTAACAGATTGAGGTACAGGTGTGTTGAATAATATAAGAGACTTAGAAATAATGAAATTATCTGTAAAAAGAGCCTGCAAAATTCATTAATTGACTTCCAGTATTCTTTCAACTTCATACAGTCATAAAACATATGAGCCCAGTCAGCATTAATTTCTACATTACATCCCTTACATAGATTATCTTTATTATTAATTTTATTCATCATCAAAGGTGTATAAAAGATCTATGTAAAAATTTCCATGTATAAAGTCTCCAGACAATGGAAGATGTAGTTCTATAAGCAGATTCCAATATATATTGTTTATCTTGTTGAGTTGGTGGGTCCCCATTAATAGAGGTGAAATAATTCCAGTATGAATCTACATTGTAAAAGTTTCTTATCTGATAATTTTATGTATATATGAAAGTTTACCTTTATCAGAAACTTTATGCTGTAAATTTATTATCAAGTAATCAATCAGTTTTGGAATAGATTCTTTAACTGTTATAGACATTAGATCTATTCTATCAATGAGATGTTGTCTAAAGATCTGAACCTCTAACCAGCAAGTTTCTCTTAGATCAAATTCTTGTTTTAAGAAATCTAGATTTTTAACTTTATTATCAGATATCAGCTGATACCAGTACTTTAGATTATTATCTATAGCTAAATGAGCTCCTTCAGAAGTAGATGACATAAGCATACCCTGAGTATAAATTATAGGGAATACAATAAAATTCCATTCCCTATACTTAGGGTGCATGAATATAAAGTTACGATAACTAATAATAATATTTAATAGGTTAACAGACCATATGTTTAGGTGTAATAGGTGAAGTACAAAATTCCTTTAGCAACCACAACATGGAGTTATTTATAATCATATTTTTATGTGTTAAGGAGATTTTCATGAAGTGCATACTAATTAGCTCCCAATAATCTTTCCATTTTGCGACATATGACCGATCTATTAATAAAGTAATAACTTTTATAATAGAAAAGATAATATATAAATTAAAGTCTGGAAAAGAAATACCCCCTTGAGACCAGCTATTAGTATGTTTCTTTTATGCAATCCTAGGTCTATTAGGTGCCCATAAGAAATTTAACATTAGTGTATTCAGTTTCTTGATAGTTATTTTTGTAGGTGAAAGTATTATTGATTGTATTAAGTATAAAATCTTGGGGAATATTATCATTTTAATAATTGTAAGTCTCTCCTCCATAGTAAAAAACATATTATTCCAGGTATTAAAAAGATTTTGTATATTAAGAAAACAGGTATTATAGTTATTATATATAATAGATTTAATATCTTTAGATAGTATTATACCTAAATAAGTTATCTGACCTGAGTTGGGTGCATATTTAGTAAAATCACTAATGAGAGTATTTTTTCGTGTATATATAGGTAGTATTTTAGTTTTTTCTTCATTGAATGTTAAACCAGAAATACTTTTAAAATTCATCATTTTATCAAATAAAGACTGCATAGAAGAATTAGATCCTGCTGATGTAATTAGAACATCATCTGCAAAAAGTTGAATTTTTGATGTTGTATTTTCTTCTATTTCAAAACCCTCTATGTCAGTACTGTTTCTAATCAAATTAGCCCAAGGCTCCATTACTAAAGTGAATAATAGTGGAGAAAGTGGACATCCTTGCTTTGTACCTTTAAGAATGGGTATTTTTGTGAAACATATGTTCCTACCTTAATATAAGCCAGCGTTCCTTTGTATAAATGCTCAATTAAATTTACAAATGCATCAGAGAAATTTGTGCACTTCAGTAAGGTAAACAGATAGTCCCAACTTACTGAATCAAATGCTGAACCTATATCAAGACTAATAAGTGTTAAATCTTTCTTTTTCCTATTTGCAAAATCAATTAATGTTAAAGTTCTTCTTATATTATCAAAAGTATTTCTATTTACAATGAAGCCCGTCTGATCTATGTCTATAATGCCGGGGATAATTGTCTTCAATCTATCAGCAAAAATACTCATAAACATTTTATAATCATCATTAAGTAATGAGATGGGTCGATATGAAGAACATCTAGTTGGATCTTTATTAGGTTTTAAAATTGGTCAAATAAATGTATATTGCCAAGATGGGGGGGTTATTAACTCAGTTTGGGCCAGAATAAAAACCTTATGTATTAATGAATATGTAGTTTTAGAAAGGATTTTATATATCTCTGGTATAATACCATCATTACCCGGTGCTTTGTTTGATTTAAGCTTATTTATTTGTGTAATAACTTCTGTATATGAAATACTCTTGTCCAATAGTTTAATCTGTTGTTTATTAAGCTTTTATTCATGTTTGTGGTTATAAACTCCTTTATTTTATCTTTAGGTTCCATGTTAATGTTGTTATGGTTAATCTTGTGAAAGTGATTTCTAAATTCATCCAGTATTTCTGGTATACTAGAAACATTCTTCTTTTCCTTAGAGAAAAGATTTCTTTGATATGGTTTTGTTTATTCAATCTTTTGTTTTATTTTTAAGTCTATGTAAGTATTTGGGGCTTATTGAATAAGACAAAACTTGTATTTCTCTAAAGTTATTTTAACTTTATGAGTTAAAATTTCTTTGTATTTCTCATTTAGTTTGTTTATTTCTTCAATAACTTTCTTGTCCATAATATTTTCTTTATTATTATGTTTATAAGAGTCTAGTTTACTTTGAATATCTAACAATTCCTTATCCCAAGATTTCCTTTTGTTATTATACCATCTGATACTTTGTCCATATAGATATGATTTTAAGGCATCCCAAACATAGACAATGGAGACTTCAGGAGTATTATTTATGTCTAGAAAATGTTGTACTTCTGAAAGTATATATTCTTTATAGTCTTTTAGCTGAGTTAAGTATGCTGGTATCCTTTTGATCTGAACATTATGAGTATTTTTATCATGAATTCAAAACAATTGAGTTATGATCAGATATAGGACATGAAATGATTTTGGAATTAATTAAATCTGTTACCATCTGGTTAGAAATAAAGACCCTATCTATTTTTGAATAAGTTTTGTATCTGTTAGAAAAAAGGTGTATGGTAATGATTTTGACTCTATCTGATTATTAATATCATTCAAATGATAAGAATTAGCAAAATCATTTAAATGTTTTGCATTAGATGTAATTCTTCTTTTCTTTATAGTGGTAGTATCACTTTCATGTAGTATACAATTAAAATCACCAGCTAAAATAATATCCCCTATAAAGAATGATATGATCTTATCAATATGATGTTTCACTGTATTAATACCAATTCCAGGTATCCAGTATACATTAATTAAAGTGTAAGTCTTCCCATTAATTTGTATTGTAACCATACAAAACATTCCTTTGTCATCCTGATAAGACTTAATGGTTTTAGGAATGGGCATACTTTTATTCCATAAAATAGCCACTCCTCTTTTTTTCTGAGTGTGCTCTGAACTTACCAATACTGCATACTTATTAGTGGCTAGTTTATCAATATCTTTTTTCAAGAGATGGGTTTCTTGCAGGAAGACTAGATTGGCCTTGTGTAGATTAATGTATCTTATTAGGCTTGCCCTTTTACACGGATTATTCAATCCATTAATGTTTAAAGAAATTCCTTTTAAATATGTCATTTGGCATTTTTAAAACTCAAGAATCTTATGATCGAAATAACAAATAACAAGATAAATAATGTTACATCTCCTCTTTTAGGTGTACCTTTAAATATAACTGTATTTATTAAATCTCTTATGGGATTTTGTATAGGATTCAATTTTGTTTGTAGTGACAATGAGTGTACAAAATATATTGTGGATGTCAAAACTATATACATATAACAATGAACAAGTGAAAATAATGTAAGGATTAAACCTTGCATCCCGCCTGGAGTTGAAAACTCCAACTTAGAGCAGTATTTACTACTCAAGTTAACCCCCTACAATAAGCAGCAGTACCTCAGCTACCACCTTATCAATTGAATACTAGTTATATTTAACTGAGGTTAACAGTTTTCAATTCAATTATCTATCAAGACAAAATTACACATTTGGTAAAACAGCATCATATAAACTAAAATAAACTTTTTTTTTTTTTTAAACTGTTCATACTATTATGTAGATCTATGTAATATATAACACTTGAATTCTAATAGCATTCAAATAATCTTAATGTTAGAAATCAAGAGGAGAGAAAATTATGTTCTAACATTCATTTAAATCAAAAACTTTGGCTAATATGATTCAGACATTACATGCATTAAGATGCATCTATTTTCTGTCATGTGAATTCTATCAACAGCTTCCAAAAAAAATCTTGAATTGTTTGTATATGAGCATTTACTTAAACTCATTATTGTCAATAGAGTAAAACATTGTATTCATAAAAATTATTATAAATCATATTGCATATTTATGCAGATTCTCAGAAACACCTGCGTTATTACCTAAAAAAAAAAAAAAAAAAAAAAGCCATCACACACATAAACACAGACACACACACATACATACACACACACATATACACACACACACACACACACACACACACACACACACACACACACACACACACACACACACACACACATACATACACATACACATATATACATAGATACACATACACACACACACACACACACACACACACACACACACACACACACACACACACACACACACACACACATATATATATATATATCTGATCTAACTGAGTTGTGTGTTAGTAGAGCACTATCCTACTTGCTGTCCCTAGAATAAATCTGTCTGCTTTATACAAAATAATGCACAGCAAACACATATTAGTAACCAGATTTTACAATCATGCTAACCTACTGCTTTAAAATATATCACATGACATTTCTTCCAGAATAGAGTTATAAGATTATTTATGCTTGCCAATCAGATGAATTAAATGAGTTATAGTAAAGTATATGTTTGGGACACAAGTTTTTAACACAGATTATTATGCTACTGTTAAGTAGATTTTCAAAAACATTTAAATAAATGTTTCATTTTCTATGCCTTCTAAAATAAGATATTTACTTGCTACAAGAAACTACATCATCTAAACTCATCATAACTGACATATTTTATGAATAGAGTATTTTTCCTGAATCTGTGGTGTGTCAGTGTGATAACCTTGTCAATGTTTATACTAACTGCTTTCAGTTTCTCTGTGAAAATTCTGTGAGTGAAGCTTCTGAGGAAACTCATGGACACTATGCATGAGACAGCCCACATCCCAGATTGTCTCCCATAACATTTTGGCGGGAAACTTATTAAAACTTGTGGCAAACATTCATTTTGTCAATAGAGTAAAATATTGTATTCATAGAAATTATTATAAATCATATTGGATAGTTATGCAGATTCTCAGAAAAAAAAAAAGCCATCACACTCACACACACACACACACACATACACACACACACACACACACACACACACACACACATATATATATATATATATATATATATATATCTGATCTCACTGAGTTGTGTGTTAGTAGAGCACTATCCTACTTGCTGTCCCTAGAATAAATCTGTCTGCTTTACACAAAATAATGCACAGCAAACACATATTGGTAACCAGATTTTACAATCATGCTAACCTACTGCTTTAAAATATATCACATGACATTTCTTCCAGAATAGAGTTATAAGATTATTTATGTTTGTCAATCAGATGAATTAAATGAGTTATAGTAAAGTATATGTTTGGAACACAAATTTTTAACACAGATTATTATGCTGCTGTTAAGTAGATTTTCAAAACATTTAAATAAATGTTTCATTTTTATGCCTTCTAAAATAAGACATTTACTTACTACAAGAAACTACATCATTTAAACTCATTATAACTGACATATTTTATGAACAGAGTATTTTTCCTGAATTTGTGGTGTGTCAGTGTGATAACCTTGTCAATGTTTATACTAACTGCTTTCAGTTTCTCTGTGAGAATTCTGTGATTTGAAGATTCTGAGGTAACTCAAGGACATTGTGCATAAGACAGCCCACATCCCAGATTGTCTCTCTTAACATTTTGGCGGGAAACTTATTAAAAACTAGTGACAAACATTCATTTAGCAGTGTAAATGCATCTAAACATGACAGAACCTCCACAATGTATTCCACAGATCATCACAGCCTCTATGCAAGTGAAATTAAACTCAAAATAACCAGCAAGCAATAAAACTCAGCATTCTTCTCCCAACTCAATTTTCATACAAATCCTATTATTCACTGTGCCCACACAGTCTAAAGCATTTCTATATATTAATAAAGAAAAGAAAAAGAGAGTAGAAAGTAAAAGGGAGTGAGGCAGAAATAAAAAAATGTAAGAGAAAGCTGTAAGAAGTATATACAATGGAATGTTACTTACTGTTTATATTAATAGAGTTAAAAATAAAACATATTATTTACTCTTATTTAGTTCTGATTATTATTAGTTAAAGCATGACAGATTATTTACAAACAAGCATAAGCAGTATAATCAAGAAAGTATAATTAGAAATAGCATTTGAAGAACTTATAAACTTTTACAAGAAATAAATATGTTATTATTCTATTAATGATATTTTCATTACTGTTCTCTCCTGCCCTCCCCACCCTTTACCCACTACATAATCTAAATAGAATGTCATTGTTTAAACAAAGAAAATAATAAAAGAAGAAGGAAAAAGGTAAAGATAAAAAATGTATCAAATTACTAACCTTACTTTTTCAGAAAGAAAAACAAATCGAGTCACAGCCTGCCATTAAATCCTCAGGCATTTTGACTGGTTATGAAACAAAACATTTCTTTGCACATAGAGAATAACTTTGATTAAATCTTTTCCAAAATATTTGTGGCTTTCTGGAAATGCAGGAACTATATTCAAAAGATTAATAATGAACTAAAATGATGAGAGAAAAAAACATATAACAAATCATTTGTTTTTAGTCTCTTCTTCTTCTCTGAAGTCTTCCAGGAAGCTTCAGTTGCCAATCTCTTTAATGAAGAACTAGCCCATTCCATTTCTTCTATTTTATCCAAAATCCTTTTTCTTTGACAAACAGTAAAGCAGAGTCTAAATCATCGAAGACCTTAGGACCATCAGGAAGGAAGATTTTAAGCTTGGCAGGAAACAGAAGGTATGTTTTAAACTGTGCTTTTTAAGCTCCCTTATTAGTGGCAGAAAAACTTTTCTTTTAGCAATTACCATGGAAGAATAGTCATTGTCAAAACGCACAGTTGTCTCATTAAACTTAACAGGAGCTTTAGCCCAAGCAGATTTAAGAACCATCTCTTTATCAAAGATGATAGAAATCTAACTATAACTGATCTAGGATAGTTTTTGTTAGAGTTAGTATTAGCTATAGATCTATGTGCTCTTCGATACCAAAAGAAAATGCTTCTGGTAAATCTAAAGTTTTAGGAGCCATGTTGTTAAAAATAAGTAATATTGTTACCTTCAATATTTTCTGGCAGTCCAAAAATCCTAATGTTATTGCCTAGATCTATTTTCCAGGTCATCCAGCTTTGTTTGTAAATGTGTATTTTGTTTCAGCAGAAACTCAATGTTGATTTCCTGTTCTTGTATTTTATTTTCCATGTCATTCACAGCTTCTTCTATGCCTGTCATCTGGATCTTCTGTTGTTGCAGGTCCATATGTAACAAGTCTATTTGTTTTGCAGTTTTTTCTATGAAAGTGTCTATTTTAGTATCCATTTTATCCATCTTAGCAGTAAGTTGCTGGACTATAATTATGAGAGACTGAAGTTCTTTCTTGATGCTGGAGTCTTGAGAATTTGTCTTACTGGAACTCATTTCAGACTGATAAACTGACAGGAAAATTTCCAAAGTAATTTCTGAAAGGAATATTATTAAGATTTCCTTTCTTTTTTAGATATAGTTCAAGAACTATATAAAACAAACATATTTAGAAAGAAAATTACTTCAAGAATTAATTTTTTAAGTAATTAATTCCTGTCAATGTAATGAAATTGGTGGAGCTGAAGAAATATGCTGCTATCCTGTGTTCATCCTTGGCCACGCCCCTCTACATTCTTTTCTGAATAACTGTGTTTGTATAGTGTTGCCTTCTTTCAATAGTATGACATCCAAAAATTCAATTTTGTGTAGTGACCATCTCCCTGTAAAAGATAGGAAACTTGTGGTGCCATTTATATATTGAATGAACTCACTTAGTGTCTGCTCATCACCTCTCCATATTAAATAAACATCATCAACAAACCTTTTATATAATAATATATTCATCTCATAATATGGGCTACGTATAATATATGTGTATTCCCAATATGCCATAACTATGTTTGCGTATGAATTCGCACAAGGAGTGCCCATTGCCACTCCTTTCTGTTGGATAAAGTATTGGTTTTCATATGTAAATACATTCCCCGGGATTCATGAACCTTGCGCCAGGCGCCAGCATAGCGTCGGCGTTATAACGCCAAATATGGCTGCTTAGCGATTCAGGTATGAATGAATTCCACGTGCACTATCGGGCGGCGCCGACGTCCCCCCTGCGTAGGTATGCAAAACACACTGTGTGCGGTATTGCACCATGCAAATGAGGGCAATAGCGATCCACTGGGCGCAGGCGAAGGTAGTGGCGCGGCAATGTAAACCAAAAAAGCGGTTTACATTTACCCAAACATACCGGAGGAGTAACGGAAGGCTGTCAAAGTCAGGTATCATATAGGTGCAATATGCCAATGTGGAAAGGCACCGAGAATGTCCAAAGAAAATATGCACAAAATGTAAAAATGACATAAATGGCACGTCGTAGAAAGAACAGCAGACCCGGGATGTGTGCACAGAAGTTGTAAAGCAATGAAATAATATGATAATGTCCGAAAAGAGCATTAGAACACAAATCAGCTGCACAGCCACCACACACCATAGTATGTATGTAAAGCTGCAACCCCAGCGCAATGGTTGTCAAGGAGTGGAGGCGTGTCCGCCGTAACCAGGTATTAGTAGTCAATTCCATGCAAATGAGGCAGATAATAGTGAATCGCAAAACGGCCAGCGTAAGGATGGAGCAACGGCGAAGCGGTACTACACCGAGGAGTGGCCTACACCAGATACATGTCAACCACAGGGGTGTGCCACTGTAGGAGGAAGGATATTGGAGGACAGCAAACCTGGGCTGTACAATGCATATTACAGCATCATGACTGGCGTGTTAGGAAATAGATGCGCTGACAGTACCGAATGTGCGTACAAATGCATGTGCACGAGGACGACTACGTTCCCGAAACCAGTCATGTGACGGCCTCACCGCAACAACCAGGGATATAGGAAGGTAATGCTGAGAATACGAGGAAATGCGGAAGCAGTGTAAATGTATCCATAACGAGCAATTAACACCAATCAATGCAGGAAGGGCAACGCCCGGCAGCTGATAAGTCTGCATGCAGACTCCTGCAGAACGGAAAGGGAGGCATATGAGAGCAAAGATAATAGGGGATGTAGTAGAAATGCAAAGAGCAAAGAACCGAAATAGCACAGCCAAGTACAGATGTAGCATAACTGCGTCGCAGATAAAATGCATCATATGCCATGTGCGTGCAGGATGCAGTAATGTAAGATGCCAGGCGAAGGCAATGCAGGCAACTGTAATGTTACACTACAGGCAGTACCGTTGCAGCTGCAAGCGTAAAACCACGGAAATAATCCATGGATACGGCCGCACAGACACACCCAATGACATCACCGGGTATACAGCACAACAGTACTAAATGGGAATGCACAACACACAGCGATTTCCCAAATGCCGCACCGTAGGGTGTAAACAGACGGGAACTTTTAACATGTATATGCTGGGTGCCGCCGTGGCCGTGATGCATAGGTATGTGGCAGAGACAGACGGAGTTGCGGAGGGTGGTGCCGACAACCACCGTAGGCCTCACAGGAGAAGGAGAGTGTTCAGACCAAGGGTGACCTACCAGGGCTGCGAGACCTGGAGATAGTAGAGCTACAGGGTGGACAGGGACACGTTACAGCAAATAGTGGAGCTGTGCCGCCGCCTGAGAACAAGAGACAACAGAGGGGAGCCCATCCCAGTGGACACAAAGGTATGTGTGAGCTTGCGAATACTGGCTACAGGTACCTTTCAAAGGCCCACCGGGACATAATGGGCATCTCACAGGCATCAGCATCCAGGGTACTACACCAGTTCCTGGATGCCATGTTACCACATGCCCATGAGCACATAAAGTTCCCCACATCTCAGGAGGAGTTGGCTAGCAATATGCGCCGCTTCCACCGTGTGGCACAATACCGGAGGTCCTGGGTGCGATAGACTGTACGCACATAGAAATCAAGTCACCACCTGGGGAGCAGGGTAGACGCTACATAAACCGCAAGGGATACCCCTCCATCAATTGCCAGGTCGTGTGCAATGCGCAGGGCATTATCATGGATGTGTGCTGGCAGCCCTGGAAGCTACCACGACTCCCATATCTGGCATGCCTCACAGCTGTATCAGGTATTCGCCAGTGGGGACATCACACAAGGTCACCTTGTGGGGGATGCTGGCTATGCACTGGAGCCGTGGTTGATGACACCCATCAGAAATGCACACACACACATGCAAGAACGCCATAATGAGGCACACGCACAAACGAGAATAATCATAGAGCATGTGTTCGGGATGTTGAAATCACGGTTCCGGTGCTTGGATACATCCAGTGGAGCCTTGCAGTACTCTCCAGGCACAAGTGCCCACATATTCATAGTATGTTGTATGCTACACAATATGATTCTGCGGAAACAGCTGCTGCAGGGACATAATGCCGTATGGCCACCAAGCCCGCCACAACTGCCAGGGCAAGCACAGGCACAGGGCGTGCGTCGCCACGGACACACTGAGCCAGCCCCAGTAGGTAGACAGAGGCGTACCCAATATGCCTACGCCCTGGCAAAGAGGGAACGCATAGCACATACTTTGACAGTGTAGGCCCCATGGACTGACACCTCCTGACCTGCACACACAGTAAAATGGATGCCACACAAACATGTCCACCCGTAATGTGTACCGTATGTGCGGACGTATGTGTGACTCCAACAAAGGCACCGGCCAAACACTGCACACCCAATAGTCAGCAGAGCATGGAACGCCAACACCTCAACGACGCCCGGTTCAACAGCACACGGCGTAGCCATATGCTGCCACTATCGGCGCAAGTCGACCACACATGTACGCATTTGCATACACAGATACCGAAATACATATCAGTACACATGTAGAAATATATGTACGCATACACAGATAGAAAGGACAACAGGGTAATATGGAACCCAGGGATGCAAGGTCACAGATAAGTAAGACGCAAAATCACCACATATTAAACATAGTGACCGACAACCCGATCATCCTGGAGGTGGGCAGGGCAGGTAACGCCAGCCATGGAAATGTTAACCTGCAGCAATACATATCCGCTGTCGGGATGGTCACCGTCCACGGTACAGTAACGGATATGTGTAGGGTCACCACCTGTCCCACGCCAGAGGGACAGTCCACCTTTGGGCAGTTGTGTCCTGCAAAACAATGACAAAATGGCAAATGTCCTGAGATTGTAGGACAAAACCATTTCCCATAATTACGCTATCAGTTGCAGAAAACAGTTATTTTGTAGAAGAAACATCTAAATATGATAATAAACAGAATAAGCAACTGTAATGCTACAGCTTTGTATTCCGTCAAAAGTGAATCGCTGTCCTCTGTACTGGCCGTGGGTATGTGTTGGCATGCAAAACCTGACGTACGTACTAAAAATGTCCCACCTTGGCCATTTGAAAAGGTGGCAACCCTACATATGTGCGTGTCATATCCATAGGACATGAGTGCGGAGATACACGCCGCCACCGCGATGCGGCCAACGAGGTATTGTGTCCAACCGTCGGTAAAGCGGAAAGCATACCAGTGAAGTGTACGACATTATGAGGAACGACCTCATCTGGGGTGTAAAACAGTGCATGTTCCTCGCAGTTCCTCCAAGTTCCACATTGAAAATGTCTCTCAAACAACCATTGTTAGGAATGTATATAAATGACATCCTGGTAAATACAATGTACTCATAGTAAGTTAGTAAAGGTTCTTCACTGTAAGTAAATCATCATATCATAATCAACCTATGACCTACTTAGCTGAAGTTGTCACTATGCCATTACTATGTGTTCCACATTATGCCCATGTGTTTCACATTACTACTGTGTGTGTTCCCACTACGGCAATAGAAGGTTGACAGCCATGGCGGCAATATGTGTATGTGTGAGGTGAGGTTGTCGTGTGTTCCGCTGTGTGTGTGTAATGTGTGCCAGTGTAAACTGTGTATGAAGGTGACATGTCACAGCCGGAGTGTAATAATAGGCGAGGCATACAGTACAGGAACCATAGGCGATGTACAGCAGTACCCACAAAGTAGTACCGACATCTCCTCAGTGGCTATGCACGTGGCGTAAAATGATGAAGCGCAAATGTCCCAAAGTGTACCACAGGGCCATAGCAAACAGGAGATGCAAAGGACGCATGTACAAACCACGACCGTAGGTATGGCGGCCATAACGTACACTCCACACGGTCCGTCGGCAACGTTACACAGCATCAGGCATGTACGGCGAAAATACGAATGTGCCATCCTGGCACCGATCGTGAACAGTCACGGTCCGGTAAATACCGCGGTGTGTTCCACGACCGTGACGTAAGCAAGCCGCACACGAATAGGAGGCTACCGGTAGCATACAGTCCGCCCCAAGTATAGGACCACAATCACCGTAACTATCAGCGACAAAATGCCAATGGATGGTAGGCACGGACGAACATCCGCAGATATATAACCGATGTGAAGGAGGAATACGTGCAGGAAGCACACATGCAGGCGATACCGACAGCAGACGACATCAACAAAACAAATATTCCCGGAACAACACACAGGTAACCCGCAGCTCCCTAAGCACGGATGGAGCACACACAAGCATATCTGGTATGTATAAATGCAAGACTCACACAGCGTCGGCGTCACCCACATCCGCAGATATACCCCATTGCACATATCAAAGGGATAACAGCTAAAACAGTAGCAAACACATACAGGCAGTGAATGACAGCGGCATACCCACAACAAGCTCCTGGGAAACACTAGCAGCGGCTCATGCATCCATGCATTCGCTATGTACAGGAAAATAACAGCCAGGTAACACATTTGAATGCACAACGCCATCGACAGGCGCCGCCAGGACACGGGGACCCACATGTCGAACACAATACCATACCCAACACACACAATCCACGGCTAACACCACAGCGAAATGTACCCGACAACACACATAGCGGATGCAGTCACACAAACATGATACAATACATACCATCCTCACGAAGGTATTGCAAATAACCAACGGCCACACGAGGAAAGAACCATGGCCTAGTGCCGACGCGTAACGAACGAAAGGAAGGGGGATCACCGCTGATATGCGCATAAGTACACACCAAGGAACAGCTATTGGCTTGATTAACCCACATGCATCAGGCGACATTTAATATAAGGAAGACCTCCTGGATATTCAAACCGTATGTTCATACCGAACTAATCCAAACAGAGAAAGAGAAACAAGAGAAACAAGGGAATAGAGACGAACTCAGAACCAAAGGCCGGAAAGGTATGTCGAACCCACGACATGTACTGGTGTGTAACGCACGATACGTATGATGAATCTGTACAGTATGTGAACGGTGTGTGTAGGTAAAGATACCTGTCCATCAGGCAGAGAGAGGCGAAGGTTGGATATGTAATGCTAAACGCAGCATACCAACAACTGTGGACAACGTGTGCACAGCAGTGGGACAACATGTAAACACCATGATAACCCCAGGGCCGCTTGCCACCCTTTCAAAAGGCCAAAGTGGGAAATCGTCGACACACTTCAGATGTTACAGGTGGACACATACCCATGGTCAGTACAAAGGTTAGAACTCTACTCTTTTGCATAATGAAATGTGTAGTCTTGTAGCAGGTCAGTTGCTTATTGTGTGTCTTGTAACAGTTAGGAATGTACATACATAAACAAGTATGTTATGCAACTCCTACATAAGAATGGGATATAGTGATGTCCCACAATCTCAGGACATTTGCCATTTGTGATACATTTGTCAGGACACAACTGCCCAAGGAGGGACTGTCCCTTGCAAAGAGGCACAGGTGGTAACCCTACCCCAGGTCTGCCATAGGGGTTGCAAACACAGAACAATGCCACCACCCACGCCGATGTTGGCAGTGGATATCCAACACTGAAGTGCCACAGCAGGGATAGGACATTTATGTATAGTGTCACAGCACACATGTGCATGGGCATATACCGTCGATGTCATACGGAATGTGCGACGACGCACCTATCCCACGCAGTAGGCGACTATGTCAATTATGTGTAATGCAAAGCTGGCATGATGGATATGTTCACAAATCATAGACAGTATCACAGGCATAGCATGCATGATGGAGCGATGGGCTAATGTTATATACATACACAAGATATGTATGGCCTGCACATATGGGACAATGTAGTAGCAGAATAGGTACCCAAAATGGAGGTAACAGCAAGTGACCATGTCCAAACATTCCATAGCAGGTGCAATGTGTGCCACAATGATGTCCAGCAGGGCCGTGTGTAAACATGTGCAATGTACACAGTACTGACACCCCCCCATGGTAGTGTCCACTGAACGGCAGAACTGGATGTCAACTGTCATGTCTATACAATACGTCCGCTGTGGTGGTACCATGGGTGTGTGTCACCCACCAGCAAGGCAGCTATCACACGACTAGTGACACAGTGTGCCCCTGTGGGATGTGCACAGGACCTATGTCCCACAGCATGGTGTGTGTCCAGTCTGTGGATGTCACACAGACGCCCGGGCTGAGCAATGTGGTATGAGTGCACACATGTAGGACTGCTACACCACCCTGCCCACAACAAACCCTATGTAGGAGTACTACATGCATCAGTACTGTGGAGAACATGGCCCATGACAGAGTACATTACACCCTGTGTTCGTGGCATGCAGGTGAGCACAGATGTGTTACATGACTGTCATTTGCATATGTCAACTGTCTGAGCTGGGTAGACAGCACAGCATGACTATACTGAGACATGTAACGTTGTATCCATTGTGTAAGGTACACCACACATGTGTCATTGTAACACGGCCTGCGTGTACATGTGTGTATGGCACAGGTACAAGGGCACCCAAGGTATCAGCTAGACATACGGTCCAGAAATGTGTAGTCCTGCACATGTGTACCCACGCTATGGTGTAATATGGCAACCACAGCACCATGTGGGCCATGTGTGTGTACATCAACCATGTACAACGTGATATGCCTGTATACGGACAGTATCCATGTGATACACACCGCATGACTGTCAGTATGCAAATGTGATGTGTATGCACTATGTGTGATGTAACTGATGCAATGATATCTACATGATATATCTGCCACACTGACACCTGTATGGGTGTCAGCAACATGAGCAGGATGAGCTAGAATGCTGCCAGGTATGTAGAAGTGGTACATGTAGGCATGTACAGTACTGTGTGACAGCAGGTAGTGTACGTATGCAAATATTGAGCATGAGGGCCACATGTCTGAGGAATGTGCAATGCCACACGTCCCTGAAATGTTGGAGTCAGCATGATATGCCTGCACCACTGTGTGAACTGTACAGAAGGCACATGGCGAACATGCCCAAACATACGGCACGATGTGATGCAGGATGTGTACACTGTCAATAGCATAAAGTGGAATGGTGCTGAAGGGCAAAGAGCGGATCATGTCTGATGTGATACCCTCTGTAGCACCCCAACCACCCATGCAATAATATGACAGGTGGCCAGCATGGGATGTGGTGTGCTGTGGCGCACAGAAGCCCAACAAGGGTGCCAGGAAAGGCATGCAGGTAGTCATTGAGTGTGTGAAGCATGTATGTCAAGATGTGGCCCAGTGCCATACTGAATGGCCCAGTCATGGGTGTAGAGATGCAGCCCCATACGTGCAATGCAGTACCATCCATGTGTAGTGTGATAGATGTGGTAGTGTGGTGGTCAGGGTGCACAACTACATGAATGGGCTAGCAGTCACTGACGGTGCTGCTGCAGAGACATGTAACAGCCAGGTTGGCGGGATACAACAACTACGGCGGTTGAGGTGACATTGGGACTGTGTTCCCAGACATAACATGTGCATGACAGTACTATGTATGTGTCCACAGGGTTAATACAATGTCCAGCCAAGGATTGGAACCCTGTAGTGAGTGAGAGTGTGTATTGTTGGTAGGTACCCCATTGGCAGGCAGGATGCCAGCAACATCTGTGTCGCCAATGCCTGCATGACCGTGGTATGCTGCATTGAATGTGGATGTAGTCAAACAGCAGAGACATACCACCACACTGCGTGAGGGCCCACACTGCAATGTCTGGCAGTCATGTGTAGGTAGCTAGCTGTGGAGTATGTCATGCACCAGCAGGACACACCATGACTGTCAAGTGACACACAACACACAGGTGAACAAAACTACCGTGCAACAGCCTGCACATGTGCCCATACAGCATGTGTGCATGGAACAGGAATACCACTGTGGCGTGTGAAAGTGCCAGCACCACCATGTCTCAGTGTGGGATAGCATGGTCCCTACCAGTGTGTAAATGTAGCAGAAGTGCACTGTGATCACTGTTGGCATAGGCACATAGACTGTCCATCGGACGGGATGCCATGCCCTCAACTACCTCTGTCAGTGGATGTCAGTAATACCGGCTGTAGTGTGTATGTACCATGCATGCTGCTATGGTTGTGTGCTTAGGGTGTGGCTAGCAGGGATGGTAAGCATGGATGTTCAGCAAACAGAGGGGGGAGGTGTGTAGGCCTAGCATACAGACACATGGAGGTTTGGTGCATGCTGAGGGTATTGCAGGTATGGTATGTGTCGTGTAATGTGTCACCCAGCTATGCACTGCATGGCCAAGCATGTGTGGGTAATGGAGTCCATACTAGGGAAGGTCCTGTTGCCCGCAATACATAGCAGTAGCAACTGTCCCAGGTGCAATGTACAGCATGCCAACCCGACTGGCATGTAACCTGTGGTGTACAGTGTCTGCACTGTCGCGTGTCACAATGTGTGTACTGGCCACAAACATGGGTATCTGAACATGGACTACCTATGATGCAATGTGTCATGGGAAAATACAGTATGTGTGTAAATCACGGTGTGGTGTGGGAACCACCCACCTGTGTGTGTTGCAGTCCAGGTATGTGACTGGGAGGTATGATCTGTGTACAATCTGGACTGGCAGGTGTGCCGTGTAGGGCATGGAGGCATGTCCCAGGCACCGTAGATAAATGACATGTGTGCTGTACTGTGTGTGCAGTGCTACTGTACAGCACAGTGGAGGGTGTAAGCATTGTCACACATCACTGCATGCTGTGCCCACCTGTGACAGCCTGCCAGAGGCAGACATGTGACACCGCTGCACAGGCAGCATAGCATGAGAAGATGTACATGTGGGCTGCACACCTTAGCCAGATGTCCACACGGCATGTGTGCCACGGTAGTGTGGTTCAACACGACTATCAGACTGGACAAACAGCACATGCCTGCATAACAACAGTATGACCATAGTCAACAGTCCCAGTGACAGAGTAGGCCAATGTAGACTATCCCTGCATGCAGACCAGTGGCTACTGGACACCTGGCTAGACACACACCTGGACGGTTAATTCACCATTGAGCCATCACATGTCCACGACCATGTGGGCCATACAATGTCATCACAGGGTGGTCACAATAGCAGGTGGCAAGGCAGACACGGTGTACCAGGTGATGTGTCATGTGTGCATATGTTGAGTAGCACATCTGCTCACATGTCTGCAACATACTGGTGCATGATGTATACTGTTACATGATGAATGGAACTGCACTGTCACCCACTACAGGGCCAGCTGGCACAGGTGTGGTGTGACTGGTGTAACCCATGTTTGCACAGGATACACACTGCTGTTGTAGGCAGCCATGCTGGTGGCCACCAGTGATATATGCAGTGGTCATACAAACATACCGTACACAGTGTTCAGGCAGGAATGTCAATTGTCGTGGACAATGTGCTGCTATGTGAATGTGGGTGTTTGTTGTGAATGTCACACATGCAGAAGACACCATCTGGTGCAGTCATGGTTGTCAACACCGGTACACACATCCACAGCAGTCAGAACCCAGTCCCGACAATGTGTGTCAGTCACCCTTGCACCGTGTGACATATGTGCACATGGCGGAACACCTCCCACTGTCATCTAAGCTGGCTACATGATGGCTGGAATGTGCTGTAGAAATGTACAATGCTGGTAGCCCAATGAAGTACCTGGAATCAGACACAGTACACTATGTCAGCCATGTAAACCATGCACAACAATGACTGCCCAACAGACACAAACAATGCATTGACACATGGAACATGTGCTCATGACAACCCCACTGAGGTATGTTGCACATATAGATGTACAATTGTCATCTATGGCCATAGCATGGATGCAGACACACATACTCCACAGGTAGTACCATGTGATGTCGGTAGGGGGCATTGCTTGTGTATATGTCACAGTAGATGTACACAGACCTGTCCTGCATAGCCGCCATGTAGGGGTAGCTGTGGTATGTCACTACTGGACATGCCCATACAGAGTACCATGTCCCGCAGGAGATGTGTTAGGTGTGTACCACATGTGACATGCTGACAACAATCTGCGATGTGTATGGCTGCGGTGTACCTGTGTGACAATGTCTGTGATGGGTGCAAAGGCACATAGTATCGTATTGTATGCACACAAGCCCCACATAGCTGCATAGCCTGAACATACAGTACAAGGAGTGTGTGGGATGATAGCAACCCACAGGTGGAGATGGGTATGGACGGCGGCCACAACCACATGTGTGTCTACGGTGTTGACGCCCACGACACATGACCATCTGAGAGGCTAGCGCCACAGTTGTACAGGGTCGCATGTACATATGTTCCGCAACATCCCTGTATGTCCCACCACTGGCCTGTGGACCGATGGACAACAAGCAAATGTGCAGGTATGAGATGTGCACAGCACATCACAGATGCCTACCGTAGAACAGGCCTACCATGTAGACATGTGCACAGTAGGTCTGCGCCACCTGCAGTCAAACACGTTAGGTGCCAAACCACACCAATAGTCCGCCAATGACACAGATGGGCGTGCATGCCTCTGTGTATGTATGTCTGTGAATGGCTCCGCATAGCAATATAGCCGTGTCACCATTGTGAACAACAATATGAATGGGTCGTATGTGTGAGGGTGCATCATATGTGTATGGTCAGATCGACGATACCATCAGTGGGCCTGCTATGTGAACATCCATGTCCCCATACACGGATACCTCTGCTGAGGCCAACACCACATTCACACAGGGAGGGATGGCGGTGTGTAGTGCAGCAGCAGACATGTGGGTGGCAGCCGGCAATGTATGTACACATATGTGTTACCCACATCAGTTCAGGCAGATATCCATGTGCATGGGATAGCGATGTGTGTACACATACAGCACTGTGTCGATCAACATCCCAGCACATAGCACCTGCCAGGGCTACAGTGTATGCATGGATGTGTGAT
Source organism: Protopterus annectens (assembly GCF_019279795.1). Lineage (NCBI taxonomy): Eukaryota > Metazoa > Chordata > Ceratodontiformes > Protopteridae > Protopterus > Protopterus annectens. The sequence goes on from NC_056733.1 coordinate 1,196,417,205, forward strand.
ACCTGCATGCACCACACACACCCTCAACAAGCAGCGCACAGCATACCTCGCTGGAGGACAGTGTCCACACCATGGTGATAAACATGTGGAATGTCCATTTTCACACAGCTATGACAAAAGCAATGGACAGCCACCCTGCCAATACCGTCAGCCCCTGAGTGGGTCACACCCATTGCCATGTATGTGGCATACCCTGCCATATCATGCAGAGATGGCCAGCAAGGCTGCATGAGCTATCACGGTCCCACATGGTGCAATGGACAAAAGGCACTCTCACTATCAACCATACACAGTAGTAATGTGGTGGCGATGCACCCTGTCATGTTACAGGTGCTGTGTGATGCTCTGCACAATGTGTGCGTGTACACGCTATGCATGGCCTTTCCTGCCAATGTGTCATGGTTACACATTGCTCCATGTGTATCACATACGTAACACAGGTGAGCTGGGCAGTTGTCCAGCACCGGTACAGTGCTGTGTGGAAGTACATGGCACAACACATGCATGTGCAGGTGTCCATGTGTATGTGTACAGTGCCGCTGCTGACGTTCACAATGGACACAGACGTGATGTGTACTGACATATACACAGTGTACAGGTGAACAGTAGCACAGACGCCACATGGGGACATATGCCAACTGATATGGACATAGGTGCAGCCAGGTACACATGACCATGGCAGGCTAACATCTACCTGGTGCGCACAGTGTGATGGGGTGGCACACAGATATGATGTGACACCCAGTGCTCAATGGTGTGAAGCCACAACATCGGCTGTGTCACCGCCATGATGCCCTTCACAGATCACTGTGCAGATGTCGGACATGTCATAGCAATGCATTTCCAACAGTATGCCAGCACAGCAGTGTGAATGTGACCTGCCACCATCAGTATGTCTTCCAGATAATGGCACGCTCCGGCTTCCACCATTTAGCCGACAGGAGGAGGAGGTCATCATACCATACCTCCAGAGTAACTACAACGCCCTGTTTAGCCATGTGCCACAGCAGGCACAAGAACGGCAGGAGATGTGGGATGAGTTGTGCAGGAGGGTGAACAGCGTATGGAACCAACCGCAGCTACCAACAAATCCGCAGGCACTGCACAGACCTGATCCAGCATGCAAGACAGCGTGCCGCTGCAATCGCCAGGCAACAACGTGGGACAGGTGGTGGGCCACCAACACAGCCCCCACTCACAGCTACGGAGGAGCTCCTGGCTAGTCTGGGGACACCCACGGAACAACACGCAGAAACACCTGCGTCCATCGTGGAGGTGGGTGTCTCCCGAGCTATGAGCCTGGAGCTGCATGGTAAGTCAGTGTTGCATGTTTGTATGATAGGCGACGTGTGTGTGGGTGTCATAGTACAACACATGATATAGCAATACATGCCAGGTATATGGCCACACAACATGCAAACCATTGTATGCTATGTTGTGTTAGCAGACATGTGCATAGCACATGCAACCACACACATGCATGATGTGTCATGCACAGTGCTGACCGTGGAGATAGTAATGGCTAATGTGTATACCTTTGTGTAATGCCTTTACAGGTACGCCTGGCGGTCGCAAGGCCAAGGGTCTGTTGCAGGTAAGTCTGTTGCCAGTCAAACGCATGTTCTGCTGTATTGATATTCCCCATGTGTCTAGGCATGACATGCTCACCTGTGTGTGCCCCCGTCACGGTATACAGCTCGCACCACCCGACATACACACCACCCATGTACAGTAGATACACCCATCAGAGTGGTATGACACCACACAACCAATTGGTGTGTTACGTGCATTCAGCTATGCATACAATGGTGTATGTGTTACACAATGGCTGCATGTGTAGTATGCATTGGTATGCCAGTGCAGTATGGACACAGTACCACAGAGTGAGCTGTGATCTGGCCAGAGCACAGGTGTTACCAATGTGACCCATGCCCCTGCATCGGTGCACGTTGCCAGACATGGCGCATGCCATGTCCCATGCACGTGGATGTCTGGCTGCAGCATTGTCACACCATGATATGACCTATGCACAACATAGCAGACATACACACTGTCAGCATATCCAGAGAATGTGACACGCCACACTAGTATGGGTGTATGTCACATGGGCCACCACAGGGCCATGTGCACAATGTCTACCACACACAATTGTCAATGAGTCAGACAGACAAGGCCATGGTTGATACCTACAGGCATGTTGCCACACAGCACATCCACAGTGGGTACTCACCATTGCACCCTGTACACACATAGTGGGTTCATCAATGTAGTGGACCCCTGGACATCTGATGTAGTACACCAGTGACATGACATTCCTCTCCACAGCTACTACAGGTGCCTCCAATGTCCACCATATATGTGCTGCTGAGCAGCTGAACTGGCTTACAGACATGGCAATGTAATGCGCCCAGGTCACGCATAGCACAGACACATAGCTGTCTCCTGCTACTGTGCAGTGGCACAGAGCCCGCACCACACCGCACAGCTATGCACACAGCTCACAGCAAACGTACATCTACACAGACATCACTGTTACACATACATTGTATCTGTACACTGTACACATCACACTGCACCATGACAGCCATCATGATGTGGTGCATGTGGTGGGACACCATCTTCACACGTCCACATGATACCGCACATGTTTGCAGTGTACATTACATACTGTTGCCAGCCATGTGTACTCCCAACCTGCCCGTGGCCACACGGTGTATCACGCTGATGCATGCAAACTACCATGAATGTGTGTACTGCATGCCTACTAAATGACACCTGCCTGTTGTACTGTCCCCACCAGGGCAGTGTACATACTGCCACTAAGAATGTCTGGTCTGCATTCACTGGTCTGTGTTGTGTGAATGCTGCATGCCACCTGCATAATCACATGCATGCTGTGTGTGTGTGTGTGTGTGTGTGTGTGTGTGTGTGTGTGTGTGTGTGTGTGTGTGTGTGTGTGTGTGTGTGTGTGTGTGTGTGTGTGTGTGTGTGTCTGTATTGTAACCGATGGTATGTCTTTGTATTGACAGGTGCTGTAGGTGCGCTACCCTCCCGCGGTCAATCTGATCCTAGTGTCCCCACAGATACTAGTGGTGATGAGCATGTGCATGAGGCACAGGCAGGGTCGTCACAGGCAGAGACTGTGCCACTGGAGAACATCACACATACGTCCCTTTCTTTCATCCCTGCACACAGTTCAGATGCCGACACATACCCCAACACCGCTGCCCATAGATGACGGTCAGTCAGCCGCCTGTTGTCCCCGAGCAGGAATGTGGTGGCTGCAGAAGGTGTGGGGACACACGATGTTGCCAGTGTAAGGACTGGTGCAGTGCCACGCAGGCATGTGGCAGGTGCTGCCCGTAGGGGAGCACCGCTAGACATACACCTGCCGCCCAGGTGCAGCAGCTGGTATAACCAGACGCATGTTCCAGACTGTAATGGCGGCGCAGGCACGTGCCGAACGGCAGAACCAGGAGGGGCAGAGGCTGCAGAGGTCTGCAATCCGCACTTAAATGACAGCATCCAGGCATTGGCGAATGCACAACAGCATCTTGCCGATGTTCTGGATAGGAGATTGGGCGATATGGCTGGTCTCATCGACCGAGGCTTGGCCATCCTTGAGCGCAGCACTCCGTGCAGGAACACCAGGTAGGGGTGAGGCATAGGCACGCGGGCGTGTGCCAGCAACACCACCTGCTGCAGGTCAGCGCAGGCGTGCACCTCCCATGCCCACACAGGCAGTGAGGGTAGCAGTAGCACCGCAGCTGCTACCACACCATCCACACCTGGACAGAGCAGGCCACGTGACGGCCCTGGACGGCCCCGTCAGGCACGCTTCCAGCGGACATGTGACATCGGAGAGTGGACAGTCTGTACCTCCACCCGGTCGTGTCTGCGACCCCAGGCAGGCGCTGGTCACTTCGCCGGGCAGACACAGTGAGCCGTAACACCTGCACTGTACAGTCAGGGGCTGCCAAGCATACCCCGTAGGCATCACAGATGACTGAACTGTGTACACACACACCCACACACAGCAGACACAACTGTAGGGCTCCACCACACCCACATGCAATCTACATAGTCATGCCCACTCAATGCACTGGCCCTTACACACACACATGATGTCATCCATTGGTACAGCCCATGCCTGTGGCACACATATCACCCTGTGCAAATGATTAAGTCTCTGCCGCATAACTGTGAGCCACACCATCAATGCACGGTTAAGCTGACATATTATGATGCACAGGGTGGACACGATAGTGAGAGGTGTATGTGATACCTGTGTCCGCATAGTACGTGCTGTGTATGTTGTGGTGTGTGTATGGCTGGTGACAGGTGTGTATGTGATGTGTGTTCTGCACGGACATCATGCAGCAGACATACCATGCAGGACAGGTGCACCATTCATTGATATGTGTACACAGTATGTGTGGTGGTTACATGTGTAGCACCATGTCGGTGCAGTTAACCCGTATGATACTGATGGTGTACTTGCACGTGCCTACTGGGAGCACTGTAATTAGTTCCCCACGTGTAGTCGTGGTGTACCCACAGGCATGTCTGGCAAAATCAGCATAGCACAGTTACCCACATCTGGCATGGACCCCTACATAGGTACATAGGCACACATGAACGTGACAGGATATGTGCCCTACGACATGTGTGGACCTAGCATTACTGTGTGTGGCATCTAACACCCCTCAGGATGGTGATGCCATATCCATCAGTCCCCAGTCCCTGGTCTAGCAGTGACACACAGAGGTTGACTGGCGATAACTATAGTCACACATCCACACGTCAGTAGCAGTCCTGGACAAAGGCAGTCAGGGCCTTTCCTTCACATGGCCTGGCACTCCTCCCCGTGTTGTAGTGTGTGTCTGGCTGTTACCCTGTTCCCCCAGCACGTCCCACTCATCTTTGGGTTGAGGTGTCTGACAGTCGCTTCTGTGCCCGTGTTCGCATGGGGCCTGGGAGGTGGAATGTGCCCATGTCACCCAGGTCAGACATGGCCGTGTATGTCGGGCACAGATCACCACGGAGCAGCTGTGCTGTGCAGATCCACAGCCAGTGTCCCTTGGCCGTGCACCTTGTGACACATGTCCTAGCAGCGCCATCCCCGCCTTGTGGAACGCTTATGTCCTTCCGAGTGGTGCAGGCGCCAGGCTGGCTACAGGCCACATGTGCCATTGTACGCAGTCATTGCACTGGTGTGTGATGTGTACAGGGGTACAATGAACACCCTGATGTGGTTGCCATTCCATCCAGACCAGGAGGCCACAATGGAATGTCTTCACACCCACATTGCCATTGTGTGTGTTGACAGAGGTTGCCAACAGGTGTGGTAGCCATTACCTGAACATGTCCACCATCTTCAATGGCGCATCACCTACATGTGACATTGGGACGAACATGTTCTTCACACTGGGTAGGGCTGCACCTTCTCTGGCATTTGTTAGCAGGCCATGGCTCTGGCACCAGTCAGCCATGTCTATGACGCCCTAGGTGGATGTACGGGTAACATGGTGTGCTGGGTATGTCGGCCGGTGCGTAGTCATCTGCATACCTTGTCTGCTACAATCCCCTATGATTGCATGCACATTGGAAGGTCGGATGCCATCTGGCAGGGTGCACAGGAGTGAGCCCTGTGGCCTCCACTGGGTCCAGATATGAGTGTGACAAAGCACCTTCAGCACCAACCCTGTGTGGTGTGACCTCCAACCTGTGTGAGAAGCATCGGGTGACATATGTCCCCACATGTATGCTGGCGAGCCTTTACATGGGTCCCATGTGTAGTGTGCTCTGAACGCCCCACCAGGTCATGGTACTGTGTGCAAACCCACATATCCCCATCAATGGCCTTGGTGAACACTCCAGACTGGACGAGCAGGTTCGGGAGGCAGGATCCGCCTTGACTATGTAGTTGTGGGTATGTTCCGCTATTGGCTGTACACCGCTATCTGTAACCATGACCACCTGTATGGACCTCCACACAGCTTTGCAGACAACACTTGTCAAGCGTATAGGGTGTGGCTGTTGACAGTCCATAGGAGCACTACCCTGGCATAGTGGGGACCACAGATGCCATATGGCATCCATTGGGGACATAGCCCATAGTAAGGCTAACATGACACAGTGGCCGCATGTGTGGGCCGAGGGCCTCAAAGAGGATGGGTAGCACACAGCCAGGGAAACCATCGGTGCCCATTGCTGACGTGTCAAACGCCATAGAGATATGGGATCACCCCAGGCCATATGACATGTTTTGGAGGATACACTCTGGTGGGATGGATATGTTCCCTGTGTTGGTGATGTATGCATGGAACATGTCCTGTGGTATGCAGACAATGTCTGTGGGTGCAGTGACTGTTGTACCATTCTGGACCATTTCCAGGCAGGTCTGTGTGCCCCCAACCATGTCCTTACCACAGTTAGGGAAGGCCCTGTGGTTGTCTCATGTGCCCTCTGCAGTACCACTCCCACGAGCGGACCTGGATGTTGGTATGTGGGGTCGTATGGTGACGCCGGTATGAATGGGTGATGGTTTCCCTGGTACTGTCATTGCCCTGCCATGTAGTAGCTCCAACTGTTGATGTACAGGTAGTCAGTGGCTGCGGTCCACCACACCATGTGCCTACCTGTGGTGGACAAGGTCCTGATGTCATCATGTTTGCCTGTTGCAGACATGCATGTGGGTGGTCGGGCAAGGCATTCGGTAGGCTCGGGTCTGGCCTCTGTTCAACATTGGCATGGAGGACATGTAGGGTACCACACCGGTCATATGATGTGTGTGGTTTTCTGTGGAGAGGTCATCACTGAGGTCCCCATGCTGGTGTTGGTTACAGTGAGTGGATGACCAGTGGATCCACTATACGGTCTTGCATCACCATTGAGGGCTGTACATCCTGTGTGGGGCCTATCCTCACCATGCGTGATGGGCAGAACTGTCAGACATCCCCCCCCCTGGTATGTATGGTGCATGGCTGTTTAACAGTGGCCAGGTGTGTGAACACCTGGGACTGCTGGCGCATTGCGCCATGGGTAATGTTCCCAGGCTATGTATGGGTGGTTCATGTCACACAAACGGTGCTGTTGTGAGAGCATGCCCACTCACCAGTGTCCTCAGGACATCTGTGAAGGTATCCTGTGTTTGTGAGGGTTGTCTGTAGCATGCAACAAACTGTAGGCCAGTCCTACACATGGTTAATTGCACCTACATATTCCCCGCAGCAACAACAACGCCTGTGGCATGACCGGTTACTGTTGTGTGGCCGGACACAGGATGGTCCGCATTCCGCCACCCATGCCGCCGCACCATGTGTATGCATGTCTGATCTGTGCCGACTCTAAGTGTCTGAGCATGCCCAGTAGGCAGCTGTGTAGATAGACACACAGCACAGTGCACACCGCAGCCGCCTGCAGTAATACCCCGGTGCATGCCTCTATCCCCACGCAACGGCCACGCCTGTGGCATGGCCAGGTTTCTGTTGTGTGGCTGGACACACACCACCGTCCACATGACGCCACCCATCCCGACGCAACATGTGTATGCATGTCTGCCCTGTGCCGAGTCTAAGTGTCTGAGCATGCCCAGTATGCAGTGATGTACTGATCAGTAGTTACTTGTTATTCTCGACTGCAGCACTAACGTGTTAGTGTACGGCGACCTGGGATGGTAACAGATCTGCGGACTGCGACTCTGTCCGAACACCCGAGCGGCGATTGCCTTTGCAAATGATACCACTCACGAGGGGTATGCTCCTGACAGCGCCTGCTCAGTAAACTCGGTAGCGCTCTGTAAATGCTTCATACTGTAGTGTGTTCATGTAGATAGGCGTAGGTTCGTCCCCCGTCCTTTCCGTGTGTGTGTGTGTGTGTGTGTCTGTGTGTGTTTCCATCTGCCTCTGCGACTGATTATGCTTTTAGACGCTCCGCAACACATGCCTTGGCTATTGCCAACTATTGTCTTGCGGCTGACGTCAGCAGCCTACAAGTATGCCTGTGACAGCGCTCTGTTTAGCAAACTCGGTAGCTGCTCTGTAAATGCTTCATACAGTAGTGTGTTCATGTAGATAGTCGAGGTTCGCCCCCGTCCCTTCCGTGGTGCGTGTGTGTTTGTTTCAGCTGCCTCTGCGACTGATTATGCTTTTAGACGCCCGCAACACATGCCTTGGCTATTGCCAACTATTGTCTTGGCGGTTGACGCCAGCAGCCTACAAGTATGCCTGTGACAGCGCCTGTTTAGCAAACTCGGTAGCTGCTCTGTAAATGCTTCATACAGTAGTGTGTTCATGTAGATAGTCGAGGTTCGCCCCCGCCCCTTCCGTGTGCGCGTGTGTGTGTGTTTCCAGCTGCCTCTGCGACTGATTATGCTTTTAGACGCTCCGCAACACATGCCTTGGCTATTGCCAACTATTGTCTTGGCGGTTGACGCCAGCAGCCTACAAGTATGCCTGTGACAGCGCCTGTTTAGCAAACTCGTAGCTGCTCTGTAAATGCTTCATACAGTAGTGTGTTCATGTAGATAGTCGTAGGTTCGCCCCCGCCCTTCCGTGTGCGTGTGTGTGTGTTTCCAGCTGCCTCTGCGACTGATTATGCTTTTAGACGCCCGCAACACATGCCTTGGCTATTGCCAACTATTGTCTTGGCTGACGCCAGCAGCCTACAAGTATGCCTGTGACAGCGCCTGTTTAGCAAACTCGTAGCGCTCTGTAAATGCTTCATACAGTAGTGTGTTCATGTAGATAGTCGAGGTTCGCCCCCGCCCCTTTCCGTGGTGCGTGTGTGTGTTTGTTTCCAGCTGCCTCTGCGACTGATTATGCTTTTAGACGCCCGCAACACATGCCTTGGCTATTGCCAACTATTGTCTTGGCGGCTGACGCCAGCAGCCTACAAGTATGCCTGTGACAGCGCTCTGTTTAGCAAACTCGGTAGCGCTGCTCTGTAAATGCTTCATACAGTAGTGTGTTCATGTAGATAGTCGAGGTTCGCCCCCCGCCCTTCCGTGTGCGTGTGTGTGTGTTTCCAGCTGCCTCTGCGACTGATTATGCTTTTAGACGCCCGCAACACATGCCTTGGCTATTGCCAACTATTGTCTTGCGGCTGACGCCAGCAGCCTACAAGTATGCCTGTGACAGCGCCTGTTTAGCAAACTCGGTAGCTGCTCTGTAAATGCTTCATACAGTAGTGTGTTCATGTAGATAGTCGAGGTTCGCCCCCGCCCCTTCCGCAGCGTGTGTGTGTGTTTCCAGCTGCCTCTGCGACTGATTATGCTTTTAGACGCCCGCAACACATGCCTTGGCTATTGCCAACTATTGTCTTATGGCTGACGCCAGCAGCCTACAAGTATGCCTGTGACAGCGCCTGTTTAGCAAACTCGTAGCGCTCTGTAAATGCTTCATACAGTAGTGTGTTCATGTAGATAGTCGTAGGTTCGCCCCGCCCTTCCGTGTGTGTGTGTGTGTTTCCAGCTGCCTCTGCGACTGATTATGCTTTTAGACGCCCGCAACACATGCCTTGGCTATTGCCAACTATTGTCTTATGGCTGACGCCAGCAGCCTACAAGTATGCCTGTGACAGCGCTCTGTTTAGCAAACTCGGTAGCTGCTCTGTAAATGCTTCATACAGTAGTGTGTTCATGTAGATAGTCGAGGTTCGCCCCCGCCCTTCCGTGGTGTGCGGTGTGTGTTTGTTTCCAGCTGCCTCTGCGACTGATTATGCTTTTAGACGCCCGCAACACATGCCTTGGCTATTGCCAACTATTGTCTTGCGGTTGACGCCAGCAGCCTACAAGTATGCCTGTGACAGCGCCTGTTTAGCAAACTCGTAGCGCTCTGTAAATGCTTCATACAGTAGTGTGTTCATGTAGATAGTCGAGGTTCGCCCCCGCCCCTTCCGTGTGCGTGTGTGTGTGTGTGTTTTCCAGCTGCCTCTGCGACTGATTATGCTTTTAGACGCCCGCAACACATGCCTTGGCTATTGCCAACTATTGTCTTGGCGGTGACGCCAGCAGCCTACAAGTATGCCTGTGACAGCGCCTGTTTAGCAAACTCGGTAGCTGCTCTGTAAATGCTTCATACAGTAGTGTGTTCATGTAGATAGTCGTAGGTTCGCCCCCGCCCTTCCGTGCGTGTGTGTGTGTGTTTCCAGCTGCCTCTGCGACTGATTATGCTTTTAGACGCCCGCAACACATGCCTTGGCTATTGCCAACTATTGTCTTGCGCTGACGCCAGCAGCCTACAAGTATGCCTGTGACAGCGCCTGTTTAGCAAACTCGGTAGCTGCTCTGTAAATGCTTCATACAGTAGTGTGTTCATGTAGATAGTCGAGGTTCGCCCCGCCCTTCCGTGGTGCGTGTGTGTGTGTTTGTTTCCAGCTGCCTCTGCGACTGATTATGCTTTTAGACGCCCGCAACACATGCCTTGGCTATTGCCAACTATTGTCTTGGCGGTTGACGCCAGCAGCCTACAAGTATGCCTGTGACAGCGCCTGTTTAGCAAACTCGTAGCGCTGCTCTGTAAATGCTTCATACAGTAGTGTGTTCATGTAGATAGTCGAGGTTCGCCCCCGCCCCTTCCGTGGTGTGTGTGTGTGTGTTTCCAGCTGCCTCTGCGACTGATTATGCTTTTAGACGCCCGCAACACATGCCTTGGCTATTGCCAACTATTGTCTTGCGGTTGACGCCAGCAGCCTACAAGTATGCCTGTGACAGCGCCTGTTTAGCAAACTCGGTAGCGCTCTGTAAATGCTTCATACAGTAGTGTGTTCATGTAGATAGTCGAGGTTCGCCCCCGCCCCTTCCGTGTGCGTGTGTGTGTGTGTTTCCAGCTGCCTCTGCGACTGATTATGCTTTTAGACGCCCGCAACATATGCCTTTGCTATTGCCAACTATTGTCTTTCGGGTGCCGCCAGCAGCCTACATGTATGCCTTCGACAGCGCCACGCCAGTTAACTCGGTAGCTGCTGTGTAATTGATTCATACTGTACTGAGTTCATGTAAATAGGCGAGGTTCATCTCCGGCCCTTCCGTGTGTGTGTGTGTTTCCGCTGCTTTCACCATACATCTGAATAAGCAAATTGTTACAGTGTTCACGATCAACAGTGTGATATTTAAAATCATGTTAGGACTCACATTGTTGTTTGTGAACATTCATAGACATAGCATATGTCCTGCACACATTGTGGAAACAACGAAAACGTTGCATGTTTTCATGAACTGTTCAAATGTTACGAAGACTTGGGTTGTGTCGAACTACGGTGACTATTCTTGCTGCATGTTTCCGGTTTGTTTGTGTTGCATAGTACAATATCATGTAATACGGTGTTCATAGTATGCTTTCTGTGATGGTGACATGTGTGTTTCTGTTAGCAGTACGCCTCTGCTTTCTATGCTGTGGCTACATCCCCATTGCTCGCATAGAAAGTGACAAATGGAAGTGTAAGGGTGGACATTTAAAGCCTGGATACTTCCATGTTATGTGTAAGTCTCACGGGCCAACGGGTGATAGCGCATACATGTCTATGAAGTACCTTTGGATACCATATGCACCTGTCGTGGACGAAATGTTTATGTTGACTGTTCCATCTACCTATGTGTGACATTGTTTGGGGCCATAGGGTGCCAGCAAGTCTTCCCTGTTCATTGGGTGTTTGCCATGTTGTATTGACATCAATCCTATTAATTCACCGAAGGATGTCTTTCTTGGTGTCAACGCCATAGTTTGACCTTCCTATGTCATTCCCAGCAGACGTGGAGATTGTGCCATTGGTATCTTTACACAGGTGACCCATCTGTTCCACTGTATGGAAGCGCAGATCCCCATACATGTGCTGGCACATGGTGTGTTGTGTACGCCGGTATCTGCCCAGCGGTCTTTCTTTGAATGGGGTGTGTGTACTGTACACCGTATCTGTATTCCCTGGGTTATGCCTTGCAACAGCTGTGGATTCCCCAGGTTGGCAGCTATGGGTGCCATCTTGGCCGCACGCTTGTCCATCCATGGAACTGCCTACTGGACACTAGTATCGGGCTGTCAACATTTCACAGCTGCATTCTCCATTTCCGTGGATGATCGGTATTAGTATTGCGGAGTAACGATATGTTATGGCCACGCCCGCACACGGGCGGACGGTGAATCATCTGCCAATCCACACCAACACCCATATATGCATAGCCACGATCCCATGTCTGCAACCGCCGACAGTACCCCTTGCACACCCTTCATGTGTGCAGAAATGGGATGTGGACGTACGTGTATGGATGCAGCAGCCTGGGGAGTCCTATTCATATGTCCTGCATTTCATGGACGGCTGTCATCACCCTTGAAGACACCTGTGGTGCACATATCTACCTGTGCCGTAGTAACGGCTGTCACCTCTTCCGTTCACACTATGTTGCTCACACTCACTTAAGGAGTTATATTTGGGTCCTGCAATGGACACCGATGTGCATATGTAAAGTTTAGCACATGTTGGACTGTGTCCATTCGCCAGTGGGTTTGACTGCCGCCATATGTTCCCCATTCCCGGATGTCTGTCCGCCTACCCATATTATGTAGTGCTACGTAACCCGTGTCCTTCCACAATCTACCCATAGGGTGTTACTGTAGTCCTGCAGGTTGGCAACAGCTTTACATAATCCTCACAGGTACCATTGTGAACTATCCGCCACTGAATTGTCAGTATAACACAGCCGGTACATGTAGAACCTATGAATTCATGACAGTATGTCGGTTATGTGTGTGAACTCCATATTTTAGCGATAGTATGGCCTTCCTACTTCACGTTGTTGGTGTGCCATTAATATGTGTTCCGCAGGTCGCAGGTATGTTCCGCGAAAGTGGAGGCGGGTGATCCCCACATACTGGATAGCACCTTCGCTGCTGTGTACGCTGGGATTCGCATGGCAGGATGGATGTCTACGGGTGTATGTACTGCTGTTTCCATGTTTATGTCCTGTGTCATGCCCTACTACGGCGGTGTGATCCCACCAGGCTGGCTATTATGGGTGCCATCTTGTCCGTGACGCTTGTCCATCCTTGGGAAATGCCTACTGGACACTGATGTAGGGCTGAACACATTTCACACATGCCTTTAGCATTACCCTATGGGTGCTTTGCATCCTTACTGGGGACTAAGGCACGCCCTGTACCCGCAGCCCTCCCACGGGCGGACAACGGATTATCAGCCAAACAACACCGAGACCCATTTTGCATACCCAGGATACCAGGGCTGCAACCCCCACGGCACGCATGACACATCCTTCATGTGTGCGGAACTGGGATATGGACGCACATGTATGGACACGGCAGTCTGGGGACCTCTGTTCATATGTCCTGCATGTCATGGGCAGGTATCATCAACCTTAAACACGCTGGTGGTGCATATGTTCAGCGGTGCCGTAGTCACGGTATGTACCGGATTGGCTTTTTCTGGCGATACTGGCAAAACAGTCAGAATTTTGGAGTCCTACAATGGACACCGATGTGCATTTGTAAAGTGTAGAACGTGTTTGACTGTCCCCATCTGGCCAGTGGTATTGACTGCCGCTGTATGTTCCCCAGTCGTGGATGTCTGCTTGACTACCCATCGCTTGTATGACATGGCCTATCTATATCCACGCATAGTATGCGTAAATACAGCAAACCTTGCGCCCTGCCCATCTTCATAAACGACATTATGGAACATATATCGCTGAAACAGACACTGTCAAATACGATAGACTCCACAGTGAAAGGATACTGAGCTGTCTCAACTACTAACATGGGGCACCGCCGAGTACGGAGGTCGTGACATAGCCGCCCCTAATTCACTTCCTTCAGGGTCGGTTTAAAGCGAATTAATCAATAAACCTGCTCATAGTTAGGTGGACAGTGCTCCAAGTCTTGATTATAACGTGACATATACATATCAGTGTTGCATGCCTTACTTCATGGAAACAATAATACGGCAACAATGTGTTAATATATCTACAATATTGGTAAATACAATCAGTATCCGGACACATAGTTGATAATTGGTGAGAGTGCACCTTAGGATGTAGTGTGTTGATCAGGTTATTGTATATCGATGTGTATATTAGTAGCATTACGATAACAAAGCATGGAATCAATAGGTACTATTTAAGCATATATTTCACAATTATGAATGTAAACGTGGAGGAGACATCCGTAACCTTCCCTGGTTCCACTGGATCACACACGCACACGCATACCGCATGTCCGGATTGTGTGTTACGCGCACGCCGCATTACGCATATCCGTATTCCGCTTATATATGTTTACAGTGTCTGTGTGGTTACGTGTTTTATGCTACTTGTGACTATTCCGCAACATATGTCTGATCCGTTGACGGACGGTGCAGAAAGCACTTACAGCTTTATATATGTAACAGTCTTTGCAGCATGGACGCTTTACATACACGCACATCTATATGTTCTATAGTCATGATTCCAACGTGACTGCAGTCACGCTTTGAGACTTACTGTGACCAGTGCACGTTAGCTGTTCGTTGTCATTAATATGCATACCCGTGGTACCTATGTACATTTACATATCACCCCCGCACACACGCGACGCCACAGGCATCCATTCCCCTGCTGGGAAAGGTGCGTACTGCATGTTGAACATTCCTAATTCCCTCGCCATGGCCCAGGATGCATATGTCGTCACCACAGGGCTGTTCAGATGACAGCTGCTTATATCCCATATGCATACAGGCCTTCGATTGTCAGGGTGTTGCTGTGGTGCTTTGGGTTTGGTCTTGTCCGCCCACTGTACGGGACCGCCTGACCCTGTACGTAATGTTAGATGAGTCACATGGGCACGCTTTTGTCCGTGTCCATGGTACCATGTCACGCCCCCCAATTAGTCTTAACCGTGTGCGCCGATTGTCCGTGTATCCGCTGTAGATCTCGTTATACTAATTGCACACGGTCTGATCGAATCCAACCTACTGCCATTACTAACCCTCCGTATGTATGGGCTGTGTCGCAATATTACAAGGGTTTAACATTGCGCGGACGACGCTCACTGAGCCACAGACATGTCCGCTGCTTTTTTTGGCCCGGTTCCGCTGTGCTACACACATTTAACATGGCGTAACAGGTTGAATAGCTCAGACACGAGGTCATCGGGTTGTCTGTCGCTGTCTATTATTGAATGTCTCTGTGGAGTTTGTTTCACAATGCGACACATTGTCGGCATTGTTAACGGACATCTCGCTGCAGTACGCCCGCACCGACGCTGGTGACGATGTCTGCCTTTGGCCGCGAACAGGCATTATGCTGTGCCATTATGTCTGGGGATATATGGTTTCCTTCCTTACGTAGATGATGTGCCATACTAGCAATGACCCTAGCGATGACCCGCCTGGGTGTGGGTACTGCTGTATTACCCACGAGAAGAGTGGCCTTAGGGTAAGTGGTGACCTAGGCAGAGGTTGCCACCGACACGCCACCCGCTACCCTCCTGGTCTACCTACACCAAATAGAGTCTGGAAAGGTGCCCCGAGTAGAGCAACACCCTAGACGGCTACCTACTTGGCCTATGCCTAAGGCCGGCTATGTGTGTGGTCCCTTGGGCATCGGACTCGGGAACGTGGCACGTCTGCCGTTGGTATGTCCAGCATTACCCACATCCAGCCCCAAGGCAGTTAACACAACATCCATGGGTCCACATGGTGTCCCAGCTGTGCACCCCGGGAACTCTATGGGGAATTTAACCCACACTTCGGACAGGTGTGTAATTCGAGCCTCACCTCAGGATACGCACCTGAGTAGTAGCACAGGGCGACTGTAGTCACACTCCACATAGATGGTGCCTCCACTGACCCTGGGTATTACCATACCATTAGTTTGACAAGCCTTATCTGCAAAGCCATGGAGATGGATCATAATGGGACACATAGATGAGGACATAGGGGACCCGTGATACTTTGGATACAACCCAGTTTAGCTTGGTCATAGTCAGATCATGCCCTTTACACGTGTTTCACTTTGTAGAATCAGTCACCAAGGCCATTGCTGAGGGTAAACCAGTCCATACAGCCTACCTCAACCCGGCAGAGGCCGCCGACACAATACCCCCTCGGGTATACTTGATAAACCCGCCATCTTGAATGTAAATCCATACATCGCCCTATGGGTTGCAAACGGGCTAGGTCACAGAACACACATGGCCATAGTTGCTGGCGCCATGTCATACTCACAGCCAGTCACAGGTGGTGTCCCATGGGGCTCAGTCCTGGGTCCACTATTTCCAGCATCTACGCTTCCAATGTACACGCACACACAGGGGGTTATGGGTGACAATGTTTGCATACGACTGCAAACCGGATGCCAAGGTCAGACACACATCTGACACAGATATCCTTCAGGAGTGCCTCACAGATGTGGATAAGTGGTACCAGAGACATGTCCTACAGCTAAATGCCAGGAAATGCATAGGCATACCCTTCGGGATGAACAAGGTTACCCCGAGCTACCATATAGGTGGCAGTCCACTGAACACGGAGGGGGTTACCAGTGATCTGGGGACACGTGTTGTTGTTAACCGCTCGTTAGACACACATGTTGCGAACATAGTTGGGTAGACCTTCCACATTGGCCACATCATCATGAAGGGATTCACATCTAGATCAGGGAGGTCATTGTCCCCTTGTACTCATCACCAATAGACCTATGATTGGGTACAATGCCCCGCTCAGAATGTATCTGACCCAACACCTGCAGCAGCTGGAAAGGCACCAACAGTTCTTCGACAAACGGATGCAGGGTCTCAGGTATATGTGTTATACTGACCGACTGAAAGGATTCCAGCTGTATACAGTTGCATACCACTTGCCCAGAGGTGACCCGTGCCTGGCATGCACGGCTAGGTCGAACCCAGATCTGATGACTATGCTTCACGAAATAAGGTAGATCCTCAGAACCACAAGGGCAGCTGACGACACCTTGACACTGTCATTAATCGAACGTGTTGTTGGGACGGATTCATCACCCAGACACTCACTATGCTGTGGAACGACATCCCAGTACATGTGAGGGCAAGCACCTCGCTGGCCTTCTGTTAGTATTTACACATGGATGTCTGCATTGATTTATTTCTGTAACCTTGTAAATGAATGTTACATTAGCACATTGTGAATCTTTACATTTCGTTGGTCTATTTTACAGTACTCATATTCATACGGTTTATGTGTATATATTATGGTTCATTCATATTACTAGGTGTCTGCAGTTCTGTTAATATATTGGCACAATCCGTAGGACATATACATGTAGCTTACACAGTCAGACATTTGGAAAACATTTTATGTTGGTTCATGTTTCATATATGTACATATATTTCCATTTTCCGATGAATACTGTACCTTTCCAAGCAATGTCTGTTGTCCTCACTGTGTGGGATGTGTAACCCAAGTAAGGTTTGTTCGCTTGTCTGCCTTTAAGGCATGTAATTAGTACCTAGCACATCTAATGTACCAACCAATTAATGCTTGTAAATGTAGTAGGTTGGACTACATTGTATGTAGTCTGAATAAGTCTGCTTATGAAGCAGACGAAGTGTGCTCCAATACACTATGGTGACTGCCTTTAATTCTTGGTGTGCTCTGGTTGGTCACTGACGGTCCCTACAGTACCTCTTGCTTTGGACTTCATCGGCTGGTTGTCTGTGTTTCTTGTATGGGGAATGTCAACTGTAGTCCCTATGTGTATGACTTGTGTAATGCTTTACTACGGCAGTGTAATTCCACCGGTTTGCATTTATGTGTGCCATCTTAGTCATACGCTTGTCCATCCATGTGAATTGCCTACTATACACTGGTATGGGGCTGTACACATTTCACACCTGCATTTTGCATTCCGCAGAGTATGGTGTGCATTATTAGCGGAGAGTGACGATGTGTTACGACACGCCCCTCCCACGGGCGGACAAAGGATTGCCTGCGAACAACACCGAGGCCAGATTCTACATACCCAGACTCCCTTGACTGCAACAGTGGACAGTACCCATTACACATCCTTCATGTGTGCTGCAGTGTGATGTGGACGCAGCTGTATGGACCCGATACCCTGGGTATTTCTGTGCATGTGTGCTGCAGTTCATGGACAGCTATCATCAACATTGAACACGCTATGCGTCTATGTGTACCTGTGACGTGGTGACGACAATTAGATCACATGAGTAATGCAGGAAGCTAGCAGGCATGCCCTGAACAGAATTTTGGGTCCTACAATGGACACCGATGTGCATATGTCAAGTTAGATGTTGCTGGACTGTGTCCACCTGCCCAGTGCTTTTCACTGCTGGTGTATGTTCCCCAATCGCGGATGTCTGTTTGACTACCCATTCCACATGGTGCTACATAACCGCCGCGTTAGTACTGTGAACAAATGACATAGATCCAAAGATGCACGTTACCAACTGGTTCATATAAACCTCAGACATCCCAATGGGACATATCGCCCACTATATTTCCAATATAACACCACCAGAACATGTTGCTTACCTATGCATTCATGTAACCATGTTGTCTTCGTGAGGTGGGAATGCCATAGTTTACACATCCCACGTGACGCTGTGTGTGTGCCATTAGTATGTGTTCCACAGGTCGCACATCTGTTCCGCTGTACGGTAGCGGGTGCTCCTCAGTCTGTTGCTGGCAGACTGAGTGCTGTGTACGCCGGTGTTGGCACGAGAGTCCGCTCTGTATGTGGAATGTCAACTGTGGTCCCTATGTGTATTTCCTGTGTCATGCCTTACCGCTGCTATGTCATTTACCCGGTTTGCAGTTGTGGGTGCCATCCTGGCCATACGGGTGTCCATCCATGACAATTGCCTACTGGACACTAGTATAGGGCTGTACACATTCCACACCTACATTTAGCATTCTCCGGAGTATGTTTTGCATTATTAGCGGGAGTAAGGCAGGTGTTACAAGACACATCCCTCCCACAGGGCGGAGGAAGGATTGCCTGCGAAACAACACCGAGCACAGAGTCTACATACCCAGAATCCCTTGACCGCGATAATTGATAGTACTCCATTACACATCCGTCCTGTAAAGCGGAAGTGTGATGTGGATGCAGTGCTATGGACCCGTACCCTGTGTAATTCTGTGCATCTGTGCTGCATTACATGGACAGCTATCAGCAACATTAAACACGCTTATGTGCATATGTGTACCTGTGACGCCAATGAGTTCACTTAAGTGTTGAAAGAATGCGGCATTCCTGTCTTTAGACAAATTTTTGGGTCCTACATTGGACACCACTGTGCATATGTAAAGTGTAGAGCTTGTCGGACTGTGTCCTTGTGAGCAGTGGGTTTCACTGATACTGTGTGTTCAGGAATCGCGGATGTCTGTTGGACTACCCATTCCACATGGTGCTACATAACCAGGTGATGTAGTACTGTGGACAAATTACATACATCCAACGATGCTGGTTAGCAAATACTCAATTTAAACCGCAGACGCCCCAATGGGACATATCCGACACTGTATTTCCACTATAACACCACCAGAACATGTTGCTTACCTATGCATTCATTTAACCATGTTGTCTTCATAGGTGGGAAAGCCATAGTTTACATATCCTACTTGACCATGTCTGTGTGCCATTAATATGTGTTCCACAGGTCGCACATCTGTTACGCTGTACGGTAGCGGGTGCTCCTCAGTCTGTTGCTGGCAGATTGAGTGCTGTGTACGCCGGTGTTGGCACGACGGTCCTGCTTTGTATGTGGAATGTCAACTGTAGTCCCTATGTGTATTTCCTGTGTTATGCCTTCCCGCTATGTCATTTACCCGTGTCTGCAGTTGTGGGTGCCATTCTGGCCATACGGGTGTCCATCCATGACAATTGCCTACTGGACACTAGTATAGGGCTGTACACATTCCACACCTACATTTAGCATTCTCCGGAGTATGGTTTGCATTATTAGCGGAGAGTAAGGCAGGTGCTACGCAGAAATCCCTCCCACAGGGCGGGTAGAAGGATTGCTCATGCGAAACAACACCGAGCACAGAGTCTACATACCCAGAATCCCTTGACCGCAACAATTGCTAGTACTCCATTACACATCCGGCATGTGTGCGGAAGTGTGATGTGGATGCAGTTCTATGGACCCGGTACCCTGGGTATTTCTGTGCATCTGTGCTGCATTACATGGAGAGCTATCAGCAACATTAAACACGCTTGCCGTGCATATGTGTACCTGTGACTACAATGAGTTCCGTTAGGTGATTAAAGAAGGCGGAAGAGCTGTCTTTAGGGTCCTACAATGGACACCACTGTGCATATGTAAAGTGTAGAGCTTGTCGGACTGTGTCCTTGTGAGCATTGGATTTCACTGATACTGTGTGTTCAGGAATCGCGGATGTCTGTTTGACTACCCATTCCACATGGTGCTACATAACCAGCTGATTTAGTACTGTGAACAATTGACATACATCCAAAGATGCTGGTTACCAACTGCTTCATATAAACCGCAGACATCCCAATGGGACATATCCGTCACTGTATTTCCAATATAACACCACCGAACATGTTGCTTACCTATGCATTCATTTAACCATGTTGTCTTCATAGGTGGGAATGCCATAGCTTACATATCCTACTTGACGCTGTGTGTGTGCCATTAGTATGTGTTCCACAGGTCGTACATCTGTTCCGCTGTACGGTAGCGGGTGCTCCTCAGTCTGTTGCTGGCAGACTGAGTGCTGTGTACGCCGGTGTTGGCACGAGTCCGCTCTGTATGTGGAATGTCAACTGTGGTCCCTATGTGTATTTCCTGTGTCATGCCTTACCGCTGCTATGTCATTTACCCGGTTTGCAGTTGTGGGTGCCATCCTGACATAATGGGTGTCCATCCATGACAATTGCCTACTGGACACTAGTATAGGGCTGTACACATTCCACACCTACATTTAGCATTCTCCGGAGTATGTTTTGCATTATTAGCGGGAGTAAGGCAGGTGCTACAAGACACATCCCTCCCACAGGGCGGAGGAAGGATTGCTCATGAAACAACACCGAGCACAGAGTCTACATACCCAGAATCCCTTGACTGCAACAATTGATAGTACCCATTACACATCCGTCATGTGTGCGGAGGTGTGATGTGGATGCAGTTGTATGGAGCCCGTACCCTGGGTATTTCTGTGCATCTGTGCTGCATTACATGGACACCTATCAGCAACATTAAACACGCTTATGGGTGCATATGTGTACCTGTGACGACAATGAGTTCAGGTACGCGGTGGAATAACACATTATTCGATTCTTTCCACAATTTTTGGGTCTTACAATGGACACCACTGTGCATATGTAAAGTGTAGAGCTTGTCGGACTGTGTCCTTGTGAGCAGTGGGTTTCACTGATGCTGTGTGTTCAGCAATTGTGTATGTGTGCTTGACTACCCATACTGTGTTGTGCTACAGGAACCATGTCTTCCGACACCAGAAACCAATGCTATACATCCATTGTTGCAGGTTAACAACCACTTTCATACCATACCCAGAGGTCACGATTGGGAGGTATTGCCACTTTATTATCGGAACAACACCCCCAGACTGTGTACATCATGGGAACTTTAGGCCAGTCTTACCGCCATTTCCAATTGTAATTGGCAGACACATGTCAATACATGTATGATAACACATATTGTCATGCAGAAGTTGATCTATGTTATTTGGACATTGGCTTCTGCTTTTGGCATCCGTTGCTGTGAGTGTTGCCAGTTAACATACACATTGCTTGCTCAGAGGCAGACTACACACTACTGCGCAGTACTGTGGTCTCCTTTAAGGACCCTGAGCCAGTGGTCAATGGTACAGCAGCCACTGCATAAATCACATTTGCCATCTACCAGTACCTACAGGACTGCATGAGCCAGTCATTCACTTACCCAACTGTGGTTCACTGTACCAATGCCAAGCATCCAGTGTGGTGTACCCCAGCCATACACAAAATGTACAACACGAGGAGGTGGCTACTACAAGGTGGAGCAGACACCTTGTGAGGTGTGACACCCTTGGTCATCATATGTGTAGACTTACACACTGTCATGAAATAGTCCAGGGCACATTCCACAGATATACCTACATGGACCTGGCTAACAATCATACCACCTTCAGTTGCTATGCTGGACACCTGGGAGCTCAGTCCCACATATGCTCTGACTGGGTTCACATAGAGGTGGGGTTTACTCAACATACACACATTGCCAACATACAGGCTGACAAGTCCAGTGAGGACATCTCCACACCCTCCCCCACACATGAGGAGATGTGTGTACCACTGGTTTGTGGTCACCTAATGTTCTGTGACACACAGGTGGGACATGCTCTCTCCAGGGTAGTGGACATAGCATCGATGAGACCAGCTGGTGACCCCGCTGTGTACTCCACTATCTCGGTTATGAATTAGACCCACAGTTAGGACAGCTATTTCTTTGTAGCCTCACCTCAGGTAGGGTACCCAGGTTGTGTCACATGGCAACTGTAGTCCCACGGCAGAAGGCCAATACCTCCACTGAGGCTGGTTATTACTGTCCCATTACCCTGGGGGAACTATCTGCAAAGACATGGGGAGGGATCATACTGTGGCTCGCACCTGACTGCATAGGGGACATACTTACTTTGCCTCACACACGGTTTGTCTTGTTCAGGGGCGGTTCATGCCTTTAAAGCATGGTTGACATTTTCAGGACAGTCGCCGAGGCCACTGATGGGGGTGTTGCAGTCCATACAGCCTACCTCAACCTGGCAAAGCCCTTCATCACATTACCCAACTCAGGTATCGTTGATAAACCCATTGGCTGGGATGTGAACACGCACATCACAGAATGTGTTGTAAACTGTCTATGTGACACAACCCACACGGTCATAGTTGCTGGCAGCATATCAGACCTACTGCCTGTCAGAAGTGGTGTCCCATGGGGCCCTTCCATGTGTGCACTCCTGTCATACACCTACATCTTCATGGTACAGGCACACACAGGGGTGCTATGGGCAACAGTGTTTGTAGATGACTGCATAACAGGTGCCATAGTGGGACAGACATCTGACACAGATATCCTTCAAGGGGCCTCCCAGGTATGCATATCTGCTGTCAGGGACATGTCCCACAGCTAAATGCAACGTCATGCAACATCATACCTGTGGAGAAGTACTAGGTCACCCCTGTCCAGCATATAGGTGGCTGTCCACTCAGCACAGGGGTGTTTACCAGGAATCAGGGGACAGTGTTGGATGGTCACCATTCATTCCACACACACGCTGCTATCGTGGTTGTGTGGGTCTTCTACATTGCCCACCTGTTGGTGCAGGGATTCACATCTACATCAGGCTAGGTCATTGTTCCCTTGTACCCATTACGTGTTACACCTATGATCTACTACGTTGCCCCATTCAGACTGTGTCTGACCATACACCTACAGCAGCTGGGAAGCCCACATAGGTTGATCGTTGTACAGATGCAGGATGACACCATTTTGTGTAATGCTGCCCCACATGTAGGACCCCTGCCACATCATGTCACATACCTGCTGTTTGGTGTTGACCTGTGCCTGACATACAAGGCCATGTCAACCCATATGTCATGTGTATGCTTCACCTACTGTATCCACATCCCTCAGAATCACTAGGGCAGGTGACATTTACCTTGTCACGGTCATTCATGGATGTGTTTGGGTGACACATATATCACCCAGACAATCATTATGCTGTGGATCTACATCACAGTACATGTGAGACAAACATCCTTCCTAGCCTTGTTCGCAGCTATGTTGTCCATTGGATGGAGAATTGCAGGTATAGGCCAGGGATTACATCATTATCACTGCTTGACGGAGATACAGCAATATCATGGGTATTTCATCTGAGGCACAGAAGGTTGGCAAAGTCATCCTAACTATGGTGTAGTATTATGGCTGGGCCTGGGACGATGGCCTACCCTGTACATATGGCCGTGTGAACCTATATTCATAGTTTGTCACATGTACAATTGTCTGTCCACTATAGTCTTTCGCCACTGTATATTTCTGTGGCACATGATTGTCCTCTGTATTACATGCAGGTATGCTGTGTACGTTGCACATACGCCACAGTTGATGACAGTGTATCTGTGTCCCTAACACTGTGATACTGAGGACTACCACACATCCTTCACAGCATTACATGCATATGTCCATTCTATTCTTCTTTGGCCTATGGCGGGCCGCTAGGGCAAACATTACTCAAGTCCCTGTTTGTGCATGCTTCATGTTGGTGTTTGACCAGGCTCCGCTGCAGTCATGTCTTGCACAGTAGTGTGTCTGTGTGTTTGCCATGTGTCTTTATTGCCAGTACATCTGTGGGAGGTGTAGTTGGCACATGTTCCTCTTTGCAGGGACACCCATCCTGGTGTTTGTGTCATGCATCTGCACTTGGCACGTGCCATATGTCCTGTACTATTCCCACAGTCGTGTATGCCTTCATGCACTACTACTGCGTGTTACTGGCTGTGTGTATGTGGTACACATGGACATTGTGATGTTTGTCTTGACCTATTCCAATGCTAGAACGTAAACATCTGTCAATTACGTCTTTTAAATCAAACTGTAACACTCATTCGTATTTTCAACATGACACTCATTAACACAGGACGCTGGGATTAATAACATTTTATTGCTGTGCAGCAGGAGGCAAAGGAGTATGCAGTCAAAGTTTAGACATTTGTTCAACTCTATACATGTTACATCTGTATGAGCATTCTGTATACTATCATCCTTTGCACACATTAATGATGTTGTCAGTCACAAGGCATTTACATTGCTAGAGTACAGAACATTGTATTCCTACAACAGTGCTCAGGTAATGCTTATTACATGTTTTCCCATGAGGATAGCCCAACCTTGCAAGCCACATATTCAGTTAGACTGTACTTTGGTAAGTTCTGCTCTGACACGGTTCCAACACTGTTCATATTCAGTCCTCACCCGTGTCCTACTAGGTTCCTGTGTCTCTCTGCTGAGCAGCTGTACTCTGTGTTACAGCTCACAAGCCTATCCTCCTCAGTAGAGGGATGACAGATATACCTGTACATACATGTATTATTCTCTGACCGAGCAGATGACTAATGCTGACTGACATACACCTGCTGCACTGGTTACTGCTAGGGTTAGGGTTCAATCACACTGCAGCTACACTACAAGCAATTACATGCATGAGAAGCTGTACTGCTATATTGTCAGGTAGAATAATATGCATTATACACTATTAGCTTCTAAATTTGCACGTCATATTATGTTTAAATATGTATTTTGCTAACATTCTCCCTCCTTTGATTGCTTCTACTCTATCCAGAGACATATACAACATTATTTCATTCCCTGGCATCTTCCTCTGTGGAACGTTTAAGTAGGCAAGTAATTTGATGTACATTGCAAGTAGGATTGCATTTTCTATTGACAAATACCACTACAGGTCTTGATACATAGTCTCGGTACAGGTATGTTGCCAGAGTCCCTGACTAATACTTACATGCACAGTATCCCGCACTAGACACATGCTCCCAATATGAGCAGAACAACACAAATGGCAATCATGATATTCAGTATGACTGACCCCATCCACCCAATGGTTTGTGGAAATGGTTCGGCAGTGGGTTTGGGCCTGGTTCCGCCATGGATGACACCTGCTATATTACCTGTAGGTGGGCGTTGCTTTTGGTCTCTTCATGTGGTAGTTGGACACAGCGATCTTCTTCAGTAAGCGCCAAGACGCATTCAATTCTCAGCGCCACGGTGCAGTCGCACTATTACATTTTGTGACACAACAGTTCTCATTGCATCCAGTTCATCAGTCACATGTTCAGGAGCGTGAAGTCACATTCATCCTTCCTCCGACAGTTTTGATAACTTCCTCTGTTCCCTGATTGATTTCACTACTCCAGAAGCTGGGGGTGTTCCAGCCCATGTTGTGACGCTGTCACTGAAGTCCATATGAATCGGTATTCCTTTATCTCTTGCAGAGGACTGACATGTCAGAACAGCTTCCATTTCACCCACTGGCTTACTAGGTGTCTCGACTGTGTTCCCAGTTCTTTCAGCTATATGTGTTATAGTTCGTTTCGCACCCACAGGCAATTGTACAGTATGTCATGTGACTGGAGCCAGATAACCCAAATAACAACTGCCGGACCAATTCCCAGGTAACCATTGCTATGCTTATTTCCCACAAACAACATTACTATATTCTACTTTATTACTGATGCGGGTTACCTCTGCATGTAACAAATTCCTGTCTCGAACAGAGGACTGTTTTACAATTCAGGATGTTTCTGCACATCCTTCAACATTGTTCTCATGATGTTTCAATACAAATTAGGAATGGTGCTACAAGTAGTACTGTGATCTTTGGCTGTTATATGACATTCGTGAAGACACAGTTATGTTACAAATACTCCCACCAACTGAAACTGTACCATGTTTATGATAACATACAATTCCTTTTTGTGTAACAGGTAAGTACATTGCCACGTTGTCCTGTGATCTCACAGAACCTGTATCAAAGTGTAGATATTCACAAGTCTCAATCTATCCCCGAGGGCACAACATGCATCGGAAGTCCTCCATATGATGTAGGTATGGCAGTACAAACACAGCAATTTCATGTGTTCCTAGTCTCTATATGCACACGCATCATGCCTAGGTATCTGTTGAAGTGTGGAAGACACTCTGTGGCCAGTTCATCACGTATCAGTATTTGTATCCGTAGTTATATGCAGGTAAGGTCCCGGAAATTGTAACGTAAACACAAACATGGTTAATAGGTGTATAATCATTAGGACAGCAAACATAAATGTCTTTGGGGTTGCTTTGTATTGTTATACAGTCTTCGCCGGGTGATTCGGCTCTTTGGTATATCAGCTACAAGATGTCAATCAGACTTGATATCCTTTACCAGTTTGAGAAATGTGAGCTGGACCCAGGACGACCTCTCTGCAAACTTTACTGCGGTAGCCGTTGCCAACAGTACCCGTACAGACATTCGTGACTGTCCACATGGCAATAATGTTCTTTGGATAACAGTGACATACACACAGGATTCTGGTGACAGCTATCCTGCCGACTGCGATTGCTCTTATGTGTAACAGACTTTAACTGAAGAACACTGTTACTAGTTAGCAATCCTGTCATGTCACCTACTACTGAGCCATCGACCGCTCTGCAGGCATGACAGCTTTCCACTCTGGCACATGATATGCCATTCCACATACTACTTCAAGTGGGTGCAGCACTTTACATTTGGAACTGTTGTCATGCTCAGCAATGCTAGAGGTAGACAGCTCATGTAACTCGCCTGGATGTCACCCACCAAACTCCTCTACTTATTTCTCGATCCCATTCTACGGCGGCAGCAGTCGTGTTGAGGGTGGGTTGTACATGCAATTGACATTCATGGTAATAATGGTAATCCCCAGGTAGCGTGATTGTCTGGTTAACTACATGTGTTCTATTGTCACTGTAGCTTCTTTACAGCATGCCAGATCTAGGGATACTTAATTTTACTGGCACCTTTGCCACTGCTGCTGCATCCGGATTACTGGTTGGGAATGCTTCTACCCATTTTGATTATATATATGTGTAATCGCTAAACAGTATTTGTTCCCTTCACATTGATGCAGATGTATGAATTCCATACAAATAGTACGGAACGGTTAGTGTGGTGTGGGTAAACTCACTCCCTTCGGTTTTAATACTCCCTGTGCATGATATCTACGGCAAACGTGACACGCTGCTGATGAGGTTTGTATGTGGTTCGTAATTCCGAATGTTAGGGGTATTCTGTTAACCAAATGTACCATCCCCCCTGTTGAGACATGTCTCTACCCATGGCTCCACAAAGCCGCATATCTGAATATATTAGACGTTAATATTGGCTTTATCACTGTGGATATGTGCAGTCCGTGTTCAAGGATTGCTCCTCGCCATAACCACGTCGGCTTTTCTGCTTTCGTAGTTGCTGTTTGCATTGTTTGTACAGTTTCTACATCTAAACAGTCTGAGGTTTGTCATTCCTCATTCACACAGACACTTTCCAACTGTGACGCTGCTTGTTTTGCAGGTGCATGAGCTCATGCCTCAACTTTCCTACTGTTATCCTGTTGCTTTCTATGCCCTGCACATTTACAATTACCTACTTCAGTGGGTAACTGCATGTAGTCTAATGCATTCAGGTTCTGATGCGCATGATTAATCGATTTACGGGTGGATGTTATCATTCCCCTATTCTTCCACTGCTGCTCATAAACATACACTGCACAGACAACAGAATGACTATTGGGACATATGTCCACACATCATTTTTCCGCTACAGTACAAACACGTGTTAAAGCTATCTATTCTGCTGCTTGAGCAGACACGTTATGCTGCAGGGTTTGGCCGCCTACAATGTCATTATCAATAACTACTGCATAAACTACTTCATTCATTCCTGTAGGACTCTGTCTACATGATCCGTACACATTAACTGTCACCTCTGCATCATCTAAGGGTATACCAGTGTTATCATGTCTGTGTGTAGTTATTTAATCCATATCGTATAGGCAACTGTGTGGTGTGCCATACACAGGTGTCAGACGTGACGCTGATAGGTTTCATGTTGTACAACGCTCAATCACCATGTGAGGTTGACTCAGTGGTATGGTCAGACATGACAAATGTCTAGCACGAGTCAGGAATTCTATCTTCTCTTGCAGCGGATTGATCGCAACTGCATGACACATTCTCACAGTGAGAGGGTGGTGTAGTAACATTACGGCCGGGCCTGTACTGCCATGGGTGCTACAACAACTGCTCTGTACACAATGTGGCACTGACCATGCCACAGTGTCCAACTGCAGTGAGTAGTCAGCTATTTAGCGCTGCTTACTTCCCTGTTGTTGCATCACGACTGACGCCATATATCTCCGCTTACAATCTACGGTCTGACAACATGTGTTATGATTATTCACGAGACCTACTACAGCTGTTGAGGCTATCAATCGTTCTAGTCTGCATAACAGTGTTTCTGCTACTGTAATCCGGTGTACTATGTGTTGTGCTGCCATAAGTGTATTAAAGGTTAAGGCAAACAATACAGCGGATTCCACAGCATTGTTTGGTATCCAGATTTAACATGTGTTAGTCGGGCCAGACACGACATCATTCCCTTCTTGTTAGTTGGCTTGGGTGCTTATTATATTGCTACCTTCCTATCGTCATGTGATGTTCTACCCTACTTGGTAATTGACCTGTATTCTCTGTAGTTGCAATTTATGCTTGCTTACTTTATGTCCCTGTTCTGCTGATAATCTCATTAATGCTATTGTATCTTCCTTACATTGCTGCTGGGTAGGGGCCGCAAGCAGAATATCATCCAATTAAAGTGGAGCTTGACTGGCCCCAGGTGGAGTTGACACCGGAATGTAGCTGGCCATCCCCTGTGAGAATATCGTACTTTCACAGTAGCCCCGCGATAGCCGGGTATGGCTGTATCTGTCACCCTGACTGTACAAGCAAAGCAATACGGACTATGTGGATGTATAGGTATTGCAAAGTAAGCATAGCTTATATGTACCACGGTAAGATACTTCTGTGGCATGTTCATAGCATTGAATATAGTGTGTGGGTCTGGCACCAACGCTACCCTACGTATTCTTACATGATTTACAGCTTATACATACTGTACCATCCGCCATTCCCTATTTGGTTTCAGATCAGGAGATACAGGGTATTGCATGGTGAATAGCGATTACTTTGTGGATGGGGAATTCTCTATGACTTTGCAGATATCTTCTGGTGTCCACGGTCTATACGCCACGGGGTGGGGTCCTGCCCTTCCTGCCCTGCCTGTTGGTTGGGTACTTCAATTAATTGACAGATATCCTCACTCTGTTTTAGTACTGTGTTCTTCCTCGGGTGTCCCTAGGTATGTTACGTGTTCGGGATGTGGTTTCAATAGCTTCTATTACATTTGTTCGTTGTGCTACCTCTGTTGCCACAGGATACCGTGTGGGGACTAGCCTGCCCTCCCGCTTAATATCCTGCATGTGGTATCTGCGGTGGTAGGGTGTTGTGGGGGGGGGGGCGATCGGTACTACTGTATTATGATCTTCTCTGTGTATGTATGATGCTTAGCCATTTGTAGTGTTCTATTCCCTTCGGTACACTACCTCAGTCCACCGATGTGCATGACGGATACCCAATTGTCGCTGTTTTGTCGCCTGCACATCTTAGGGCTGCCACCTTTTCCAATGCACAATGTGGGACATTAGTGTTCGGAACGTGTAATTTGCCTGGGAAATGCATACCCACGGCCAGTACATACGACAGGTATTCACGCTTTGCCAGGAGAGCTTAACAATTGTTGTAGCATTTCAGTTGCTTATTCTGTTTATTATTATATTTTGCTGTTCCACATACAAATTTACTGTTTTATGCTACCATTTTGATATATATCTGGGAAATGTTTGTCCTGAGATATCAGGACATTTGACATTTGTTCGGTTTATTTACAGGACACGGCTGGCCAGAGAGGGCATATCCCTCTCAGGGTGGAACAGGTGTTTACCTTGGAACATATGCATCAAATTTTCAGGGATTACAATGTTTCAGTAACGATATGTTGCCTAATATACCATCAATGTCATATTTATTAGCCCATTTTGCTGCGTAACTCACATTATGTGCTCTCTGCGATTGCATATTCTTCACGACACCCGTCAAACGCGGATCACATGATCTGTTGCTTCAATAATCTCCCATATCCTCTACACGACTGCTACGCACCCTTCTGTCATAACACGGGTGTCTCCTTCCCTGTATCCACTGTAGTGTCTATAATCACTATTTACTCTGCTGTGTGTTCCCCTGACCTATGTTCAGATTTAACAGTATGTGGGTAGGTCTTCGACCCGATATCACTACTGTTAACAGAAACACAATGTAGTCTGGTCCCTGATCTACAATAGACACAAAAGGCAGACACTCCTTACCTGGGCCTCCTGTTTAAGGCTGCACGATTTCTTCTTGGGATCCAGTTTTCCGCTTTTCAGCCACAGATCAGACAGTAAACAGCCTCTTTACACACAACAATTCAGTCGGAGGTCTTTTCATTCAAGAAGAACCATTTCTGCATATTCTCCAGCGCATATGTCTAACCAGCCATGCACTCTGACCTGTAGCTTACCAAGGGAATTCGGATTACAAGGATCACAATGTGAAATAAGTTGTTAAAACCAGACTGTAGTTATCAGTAGGCTTTTCTAAGTGACAGCCGATAACACAGGAGGCTCGGGTTCGAAAGTTTTAGTACTGTACACAGGCAGGCTAAATAATATACAGTCCAAGTATGTGAGTTTTGTCTGACTCTATACAGTAAGCAGTTTCTTTATATAGTGTTTACAATCAGCTTTTGCCCACCTTACTGACGTGGTCGGTCACAGGGCATTTCCATCACTATGGTCCGCAATAGTCTATACATACGCGGGTGCTGGGGTCGTGCTCTTAACTTGTTTTCTCATGGGAATAACACAGCCTTGCAAGGCACCTTGTACATTACAGGATCCTTTTGTGATTGTAGCTGTTTCAAGGACCCTAGACTGTTACGATACAGTGGACAGTTAATTTCTTAATACGCTGCTTTGTCTCTCTGGTAGGAGTTGTACTGCTATCTTCGATAGAGCTCACAAGGCCATCCTCCTCTGGGGAAGGAGTGCTGTTATGCATGTACATACATTTATTGTTCTGTAACCCAGCAAATAATTAATGATGACAGACATGAGCCTGCTGTACTGCTTACTGCCAGGTTCAGAATTCCATCACAGTACAGCTTAGCTTCACCAATTACATGCAGGCTTAGTTCTACTGCCATATTGTACGGTACAATTCAATACATTATATAGTATTTCGAGTGTAAACTGGAACTTCATATGTGTTTCTATATATTTTACTTAACAACATCCATCCGCCATATGCATGTTGTTCCGCCCTTTACCTTGACCGTGTGTATTTGTCCGTCCAGCTACGCTTAATGTCCACATGTGATGTCCCAGTTTCCCTTCTTTGCCTGTAGCACCCTGTTAGGACGCCCTGTTTGTTAGGCACCTGTTCCGCTTATATGTGATCGACTTCACAGCAAAGATAATCATCGATGCGGTGGTCCAACGACCGACTTGTCCACATGTGTACAGTTATGCGCACCGTGTCGTATGCAAACCTAGATGGTTTGACCGGGTACACACTACATGCCGGATGTACACATTCTGCTGACACATTCACATGCAGCCATTTACATATCTGTACCTGCGGTGGGTTGGGGACATGTGGGTAATGATTTGCCCGCTGTGGCATTGCCTAACACAAACATCTTAACACAGTTCAGGTATGCACATTGTGTGTGGTTGTATAGCTGCACACGGATGCTAGCAGGTTTGGGTGCAGGGGTATACATGGGTGTGACTGACATGTACAATGAGGCTATTGTGTGGTACATCCGAATGCATGGGTTCTGTTTCTGGATATTACACTTCATCATACACCATCCAGTGTATGCAACAGAGACGTTGTTGGGTCTGGGATATGTTGCTATGCACATGTTTGCCTGTGTTTGAGGTATCTTGCTTCCTTACTGTTGTTATGTCAGCACAGCTACCCGGCTATGTACTGTCACTACTGCTTGTGACCATTATGGTTGGCACCTTTTCCAATGCCCATAGTGGGGCATGTTATGTGGGCACTTCGAAATTTGCAGGACTACACATACTCAGGGCTAGTGCAGTTGACAGAACTTCACTTGTTTGCCATACTATGAGCTTATTCTGTAAGCGCTTGGGTTCCTTATTTATTTTCTTATGCCATGTCTGTGTTCCATATCGTAATGTATATGTTTTATGGTACTATTTACATGTATATTGCGGAATTTATGGCAGGGGATCGGAGGTCATTTTCCATTTTACGATTGTTGCAGGGACACGACTGTCCAATCAGGGACTGTCCATGGCACATTGGGACAGCAGGTAACCCTGGTGACCATGCCCATGTCGCTACTGGGGTTTCCACCTTTTCCATTTTCCGATATGGGATATTTCCGACTCACATCTGACTTTACAGGCCGACACATACAACGGTCACTATATAGCATGGAAATTCACTTGCTTGCCTAAATAATATGCTTATTATTGTGGCAATTTCCTTGCTTATTCTGTTTTTGTGTCATTTAGGTATTTCTGTTACAGAAATAACCAATTCATGCTACCATTACATTAAATACGGGATATCATTGTGTCCTACAATCGTAGCACGCCAGCCATTTCTAATACGTTTTTTCGGGACACAACTGTCCATGGAGTGACTGCCCCAACCAAAGTGGGACAGGTGGTGACCTTAGTCGCTGCTCCTATGTCGGTGCGGCGCTGACATGCGGCTGTACACCTTCTCTGAGTGTAAACACTGACAGTGCATTGCGGGACTAACGCGGTCTTATGCGTATCCTTTACTCCTTGACGGGTACACTTATGCCTTCGTGGCTTCTATTTGCTTCTCCATTAATTTGGGACGGGGACTATGTTGCATACTGTACATGCGTTTCATTCTGCACAGGACCTGGCTGCTGCCATTACTATTGTGGGCAGACCATGGCTGTCAGCACATTAGGTTGCTCACCTCATTCTGGCTTAGACACGCCTCCAGACGCATCCTACCTGGGCTCGCTCATGTACACTACGCACGTGTCTGTGATTCCGGTGCACTCTCATTATTATGTATATGGCGCTACTGCGCCGGATATTCCATGCACCGCCGGCGCAGGCCTTACGCCGGCCTTGCGCCGAGCTTCATGAATCCCGGGGATTATTTTTTAAAACCAAATCCATTAATAAAGCACATCTTTGTATTCGTTCTCTTGGCATATTTTTCTCAATCAAGAACAGCCTCATATAGTCCACCCCATGTCATTAGGAATAGATGTGAATAATGATGTTACACCCAAAGTCACCATGTATTCTGTCTCTATATCACTAGATATATAATCTATAAGACTTTCCAGAAATTGTTGTGTGCCCCTTACTACTGTAGGAGTTTGTTCCACTATACTTCTTAGTTGTTTCTCTAAATATATAGGTATTGTTTCTGTTAACCATACCTTGCTTGAAACTATAGGTCTCAAGGGTGGACTTTCAATGTTCATATGGACCTTAGGTAATCCCCTAAACATTGGTATAGTTGGTTTCTCTATTAGAAAATATTTATAAAGACCAAAATCTATCACTGCACATAACAACAAGTCATATAGTTCATCATGTACTCCATTAATAACTTTGTTAAGCTTCACACCATCAATATTCGTGTATGTCTCACTATCGTTCAAAAGAATCTGAATCTTAGATTTATACATCTCAGTATATAATACTACTACTGCGCCCTCTTTATCAGCATTTCTAATAACAATCCCCTTATTTTCCTGTAAATTTTTTAAGGCTTGTTGTTCATCGCTATTCAGATTATAAAAATCACGTTTGACCTTAGCTTCTTTATTATCATATAGCTTCAATAGATCTCTCTCACATGCTTTCTCAAACAACTCTACTAAAGGGTGCATCTGAGGAATAAAAGTTGATGGTTTCTTGAAAATTCTATTAACATTATCACATGTAGTGTCTCCATATAACATTTTCAAATTTATATTTCTAGTAAACATTTTTAAATCAATTAGCATATCAGTAAAGACAACATCTTTCGCTGGAATAAAAGATAAGCCTCTATTTAAAAGTCTACTTTCTGATTATGTTAAATGATGACTAGAAATGTTAATAACTAAGTCTGACTAACAGGTTTCAGGACTTTTTTTCTGAAACTCTAGTCTTTCTTCGGGAAATTTGCATTTCTTGGATCCCTGTAACGGTGACCATGGCATTTTTGTGTTCAATCATATGGGTAAGGGGAAAGAAGAACAAAACCTCTCTGTAGAAGTAGTAGGAGATGCATTAACAGCATTTATTTCTTTCCTGCATACATCTTGGTTCAGAATTCTCACATTACTCGTTCCTGCTAGAGCTGGCAGTTCTTTATTAATACCCTTTGCATCGTTGTTACTTATGGTTTTGTCTTTTGTCATCACTTCCTTCCTGGTGGGTGGCTCTACTCCCTCTTGTTCAACATGTCAGACTCCCTGACTGGTTGAACTATTGGAATTGATGTGTCTCTTCTTCCATCAGCAGATTGGTGGACCATCTGTTGCTGATTATTACCTCTCCCTCTCATTGGTTCGTGAGGCCAAGCCAACACATTCCCCCTCTGGAAATCGAGAAAGTACCTTTCAAGTTTTGTTTTCTTTCCCTGCATCAATTTATTCTCAAGTAATGAGTCATTGGCACTAGCGCTTGCCAAAAAATCACTCATCTCTCCCTGTGTCATAAAAACCAGCCAATTCTTCACGTAAGCTAGTCAGTTCAAACTTTAAGTCTTTTTCTATTGACATATACTGCCCTACTAGCAATTTCATATAGCCACAGCTGGTCTCAAGGTTAGCACACAAACACTTACTTTGACATTTGCCATGACTGAGATTAGAACTCTTACCTAATAAATTATTTGTACTATAGTGTTACACAGTTATCACATATGTCACAGAGCTTATAGGACTGAAGCTTGACAAAAGGTACATCTGTGATGACAGACATCTTCAGTACTACTAATGTAGGGAAACGGGAAGTGCACTGGGTGGAGAAGGCCTGTTCATTCCTAGATCCTACTGACTTTTCTCTAAGTGTATGAGCATGCCCAGTGTGACCTTCTATAGTACATGTGGGACTCCATTCCAGGAATTAGTGTATTACAGTCCAGTTTGTTTTGTGCTACAGCCATACCTTTCAATCTGCTGGTGCAGGATATCTGGTGACAGCCTATCCAAATGGGGTAACAATGGGCCATATGGTGATTGTGACTATTTCTCTCAGTAATGTATGGGTTGCTAGGGTTACAGGGCTTGTTTTAGCAGACATCTGACATGTATGCTGTTTGACACTATCATGTATTGTTTCAGTACTTCGTGACATATTTCTTCAGATCATCACAGTGATTTACCAGAGGAATACAGGTTGTATGATGCACACACCATTATTATGGGCCAAATGATATGCATTCTTGCACAATCCAGCCTGTTGAGGGGTGTGCCTATAAGCAATTGACTGCTGGAGTTGTGGAAACAGTCCAACACCTTGGTGATATATTACAATGGTGGAATCTCTGTGCATTTCTGTTCTGGCCTGGTCTGATTTCCAGTCCACAGTTGGGTACTATAAATCAGACAGGATCAGGGTGACAGGCAGACTCCAGATGGATTTGTAGGGGATAAGATATGGGGGGAGTGCCCTAGGTCAGATATGTTTGCCTATAGCTACCAGTGCTTTGCATAGTAGTCTGCTCAAAGGTTGACTGCACTTGGAGGGTCTTGTGTGTGTCAGACTCTTTGGCCAGCCTAGCGGTGTGTGTTTGTCTGACATATATGTATGAACCACCTCATTTTGCTTGGCAGGCCACATTTTCAGGTCAGGATGTTGCATAGGATGAGTGATCAGGGAAGGATGTGTTACTCCCCATGGCTTCATGGCCAGAGTTCTGTGGGTGCAGACATGTCACCATCTTCCAGGATTAGGATTGCCTGCAATGAGTGTATTTCCATGTTTAGACTCCTAGCCCTGCCTGTCGACTGTACAGAGTATCACAGAATGTCTACATTTATGACTCATATATCCTGTTGGTTATGCAAACAAGTGTGGTTTTCAAGGAAAGTTGTTTTGCAAATCACTCAGGGTTGAAGTCAGATATTACTGACATTTCAAATTGCAGTTTCTGACTTCATACCCATCAGACATTCCATGCTACTACAATCATTCCTTCAACTTTATTACGTTATTAGAGCAGTATTTCAAAGGTGTCCTTCTCTCTGGACATTTCTCACCCCATTATTCATGGCTTTGGCCATAGTTCTGGCTCTCTGACACTGACAAGGTTTCTCCTAGCAGTTAGCAGCATGGCCTTTCTTTATCTTTCTTTTGAATGTGTTATGTTGCTGTTATGGACCCCATGACACTCCCTAACAGGGCACTGTGGGTAAGGCATGGGCATTTGCCACAGGTCTGTAGGCCAGGTGTAACAGATGCAGGCCATCTGTAGAAAGGCAGTACATTCTGATATGTTCCAAGGCTGCCAGCAGTGGATAACCCTGGAATAGCACCAGTAAATTGACTGTGGGTGTTACTGATAATTCCTTTCTATTTGTGTTGAGCCATCACTCTAGTTGACGGCTGGATGCTGCTTAAGGCTAGAGACATGTTACTGCATTTCTATAGGACTATGGGGGGGGTGACACATCTGTACACAATACACATTTGCTGATATATGCTTACCATTTTTGTCTCATTTAGCATAGTGGTGTTCCTTATCTGTCAGACTACAGGCATAACAGTATTGACCACAGGTCAGATTGTTCTAGCATAAAAATTTGTAGTTTCATACTTTTTATCTTTCAAAGTCATACTGCCACTGCTGACCTGCTGTGATATCACTGTGTAAACGTCCGTAGGTGGGGATTTCATGGATGTCGCCATGTGAGGGCCTTTGCCAGACATTTCTGTATGATTTTCTACAGCTGATCTGCTGGGTGAGGCTGGTGGTGGGTATGGCACCACCACTTTGACATCCATGCATGTGACCTATGACCCTCACAGTTATTTGGATCACCACATATACTGCAGTGGTATTTGTCAACTAGGGTGGTACTCCATGGTGTGGGTAGGCCAGTACTGGGGATACACTTCCTGCTGTCCCACAGAGCTGTCAGTTGTCTGCTGCTATCCCAGCTGGCTACCTCATTCCCTTGCTTGCTTGATCAATACCATAGATATGCTATCAGAAAATTCCACTCCATTCATTTATTTTTTTAAGGAGACTGGCTTACCTTGTGCCTGAGGTTGTTGTGAGGATGGTGCTTGAGGGCTGACTATATCGGACGCATGCAGTACACTGCCTATATATGGTAAGGTATAGGTGGTGTGATGTTTTGCATCCATTTTACTGTGTGTGCGAGTCAGAGAGAGAGAGAGATCAGTCCATGGGGCCCTACAGTGTCAGTGTATGTGCTATGCATTGCCTCTTTGCCAAGGCCAGGGCATATTGGGCATGCCTTCATCTAACTACAGGGGCAGGCTAAGGATGTTCCTCCTCCGAGTCTCTCTGTGCCTGTGGAGACCTTGGCAATGGTGGGGTGCTGTGTGGCCCTTCCCCATTTTGTTCCTGCTGCAACAGTTTCCGCAGGATCATATTGTGAAGCATGGCACATAGTATGAACATGTGTGCACATGTGGCTGGAGAGTAGTGCAAGGTTCCACTGGATATGTCAAGGCAGCAGAACTGTGACTTGAGCATCCCAAACACACACTCTATAATGATCCTGATTTGTGTGTGTGCCTCATTATGGCATTTTTGTGTGGGTGTGTGTGCATTTCTGATGGGTGTCATTAGCCACGGCTCCAGTGCATAGCCAGCATCCCCCACCAGCTGGCCATATAGGATGTCCTCACAGGCAAACGCCCGGTACAGCTGTGATGAATGCCAGATGTGGGAGTCGTGATAGCTTCCAGGGCAGACAGCACACATGTCCAGGATAATGACCTGGGTATCGCACATGACCTGGCAGTTGATGGAGTGGAACCCCTTGAAGTTTAGGTAGACCATACCCTGATCACCAGGTGGTGCTTTGATATGGATGTGCGTGCAGTCTATGACACCCAGTACCTCCGGGTATTCTGTTACATGGTGGAAAAGGAGCATATTGCTGGTCCTCTCCTCATGGTTGCTGGGGAAGTGAATGTGCTCAGTGGCATGTTGTCACATGGCATCCAGGAACTGGTGGCATATCCTGCATGCAGATTTCTGTGAGACCCCCATGATATCCCCAGTTGGTCTTTGGAAAGTACCTGTAACTAGTATTGTTAAGGCTACACATACCTTGGTATCCACTGGGATGGGTTTCCTTCTATTAGTTCTGGCTCTGAGGCAATGCTGGCACAGCTCAACAAGTTGCTGAAGTATGTCCCTGTCCACCCTGTAGTGCTCTACTATCTCCAGATCATGTAGCCCCTGATAGGTTACCCTGGGTCTGAACACTCTTCTCCTTCTCCTCAGTCTGAGTTGGTTGTCAGCATTTTCCTCCTCAACACCCTCAGTCTCTAGCACATACTGATATATCAGAGCAACAGCAGCCCTGAACATGTTTTGTTAGATTTGTCAGTTTAAAATTCCCCTGAATGTGTACACCAGTTGTGTAGAGTTTGTGGGGGAAAACCAGACTGAAAGGTGTTTGCATAGTTTATAGTAGTGTGCTGGGCTGCTGCCTGTGTAATTGACTGATTCTTATACATTCCACCTGACAGCTATGCTAGTTCTCCTTGATTGCCTTCCTTCTGCAGTTTCCCCTTCCATTTCCTTCCCGTTTAAGCCCTGATGAGCGCCGCACATTCCCAGTGCTTAAATGTGCTCAGTTCTGCTATTCCTGCACAAACACTTACCTGCTTGCTGAATCACTAATTCACCTCATTTGCATGGTTTTCACCAGCAAATGAGGTAATTAGCAGAAGGTGTCCATGCAGGAATAGTATAGGAGAACTAGTGCACGTCCTGGGAGCCTTTTGCTGAATCGCTCAGCAGACATATTGCGTGCAGCATCTCCTGCACTACTCCTGCACATCTTGCAGGGCTTTATGAATCCTTGGGAATGACAAAAAAAAAAAGGTAAACACAGCAAAAAACAAAATTATAGTTAACACAATATTGGGTGGCACAGTGGTGCAGTGGTTAACATTGTTGCCTCACAGTAAGCAGTTCTCCAATTTGATTGTTGGCTGGGGTACCTTCTGTGCATGTCCTCCCTGCATTCACTTGGGTTTCCTCTGAGTGCTCTGGTTTTCTCCCACATTCCAAAGACATCTGTGTCTGTAGCATTTCTCCTTAGGCCCCTGCTGAAAATGGGCTCTGTCCTAGTCAGACTTTCCCAGTCAACAAATGTTGAATAAATAAATATTGAGATGATTAACAATTAAACATGCACATTGGAACAAGACGTAAGTATGCTTAAAAATGAACTCTTCCAATGAAACAAGTATTGCATTAAAAGCTAAGTTAGCTATGTAGGTGGGTCTAATGGCAGATGTGCTCTGTTGCTGTAAAGTAAAAGATTTTGCAGTCAGGGCGACTGGACTGTTGAATATCTTATTTAAACACACAGAATAAAAGTAAATGCAGTAACAAGCAGCGGCGACCATCCAGGTGCAGCTAACCATAGGCAAAACTGCTATACAACTGGTTGCATGTTACAGACCACCCTCCCAATCTCAAGAACCCCACTCAGCCTTCCTGAAGACATTGGAAGATATGAATGTCTCACCAAATACCATCATATTGGGAGACTTCAACTACCCTAACATAGACTGGGTGTACTATTCTAGCCCTAACACCCTAGCCCAAAGGTTCCTGGAATTCATAAACTCAAATGCAATGGAACAGCTAGTCACCTCTCCCACAAGGGGGGATAATATACTAGACCTGATCATCACAAGAATGGGGACAAAATGCTCCACACCGGACGTATTGCCCTCACTGGTGAGATCTGACCACAAACTAATCACCCTGGATATACATTTACCACCTCCACCCCCAGCACAAAAGACTACAGTGAGAAACTTCTCAAAAGCCGACTTTACACTTCTCAAGACTGAGATGGTATCATTTAAGCCCTCAGGGCCAATGGAAACCACATCCCACAATGCTGAATCCTACACAAATGCTTTCTACGGACATCTCCAAGAATGCATGGATCGTGCAATCCCAAATAAAACCAAGACCCTCTCCACCAAAGGAAAGCATCCTGCGTGGTGGACCCCAGCCATAAACAAATTGTATAACAAAAGAAGGAAGCTACTGCAAGACAGAGCAAAATCCCATAAAGGGAAGACATCTCTGATCAGCACTAGTAGAAAGCTACGTTCTCTCATAAAAATATCCAAGGCCAACTTTGAGAGAAAAATCGCCAAGGACACTAAAGATAACCACAAGGCATTCTTCAGTTATGTTAGAAACCTGGGCAGAAACACTCAGATATGCTCAGAGTTAGCACACAATGACAAAATATTTACCGAACCCACAGATATTGCCAACATTCTGGCAGACAGGTTCAGTGCAAATTTCTCCCCTCCCTCACCTCCAAAAGAAGAAATACTCATCCCAGCTGAATGTAACCTCCCTGTCATCTCTGATGTCCAGGTGAGAACCGCCCTCAACAAAGCAACAAACACAGCATCTATGTTACCTGATGGTATCCCCGGCTGCGTGATACGTGAACTCCAAGAGGAGCTAAACCCGCATATAAAAATGTTATTTAACCTTAGCCTTACTACAGGATATGTACCTGAACACTGGCGTACAGCAACAGTGGTACCACTCCACAAGGGAGGCTCCACTACAGACCCTGGGAACTACTGCCCCATAAGCTTGACCAGCCTGGTTTGCAAAGCTATGGAAAGAATTATTATGGAACTCATAAACAATGACATTGGGGACCTACAGACACTTGATCCCACCCAGTTCAGCTTTGTAAAAGGTAGATCCTGCCTTTTGATCCTGCATTTTGAACCTGGTTGACTTTTTCAAAACTGTCACTAGAGCCAATGATGATTGATGAGGGCAAGGCAGTCCATACAGCCTACCTGGAGTTGGCCAAAGCCTTCGACACAATACCCCACTCGGGGATCATAGAAAAGCTAAACAGCTTAAAAGTAAATCCATATGTCACAAGATGGGTTGCAAACTGGCTAAAGAACAGAACCCATAAAGTCAAGATTGCGGGATCCATGTCAGACTCAAAGCCAGTCACAAGTGGTGTCCCACAGGGCTCTGTCCTGGGACCCCTCTTGTTCAGCATTTACTTCTCAGATGTGAAAGTAAACATGGGAGGGTTGTGGCTGACAAAGTTCGCAGAAGACTGCAAACTAGGCACCATAGTCGATACACCAGCTGACACATACATCCTACAGAAAGGCCTCACCGAAATGGACAACTGGTACCGGAATCATGGCCTTAAACTGAATGCCAAGAAATGTATAGTCATCCGCTTTGGGAAAAACAAAATACACACAAATTATTACATAGACAGTAACCCACTGAGTACCGAAAAAGTAATCAGAGACCTGGGGACCCAAGTTGATAGTGACCTCTCATTTGACACCCACGTTGCCAAAGTGGTTAGAAAGACTTTCTACCTTGCCCACTTTATCATGAAGGGGTTCTCATCCAGATCAAAGGAGGTCATCGTGCCCCTGTACTCCTCCCTTATCAGGCCCATGATTGAGTACAATGCCCCATTTGGTATGTACCTCACCCGGCACTTACAACAGCTGGAGAGACCCCAGAAGTACCTCACCAAGAGGATCAAGGGTTTCCAACATATGTCATATGCTTCCAGGCTAAAGAAACTCCAGCTCTATTCTGTAGCATACCGCCTGCTCAGAGGTGATCTGTGCCTGACATACAAGGCCATGTCCAACCAGGAATTGATGGACATGCTCCACCTCAAAAAATCAAAATCCATAAGAACCACGAGAGCCAAAGATTTCAACCTCAGTACAAACATGAATAGAACATGCTGGAGGGAAAGATTCATAACTCAGAGGCTTCCCATACTCTGGAACAAAATCCCAGTCCATGTTAGGCAGAGCCCCTCAAGTGGATGGGAGATCGTAGGTTTACCCCGGGGGTCACCCCTGTATTGCTACTTAACAGAGGCACAGTAAACTAATTTTAATAAGTAAGGGGGTCTTCAATGTGTCACTACTAGACAAAGGCACAGTATTCTAAATTTATTTTATACACCTTAGTACCACTACATGGGGTGGCGAAAGCCACATCTCTAGGGATAGGCTTGCAAATGCCTCAGGACAGATAGCCTAGTACTAAACTATGAAACTATGAAACAACATATAAAGCATTAGAAAGATGAAAAAGGAAAACACATTTTACTTAAAGGAGAATACATTTTAGTTAGCCCACTGACATGTTGGATGAAAACTAAAAGATTCAAGATCAAAAAGATTATAACAGGTGCAGTTGTTATAGGAAAACAATCAAGAATATCCATTCAAAAACATGAAGGGATAAAATAAATTGTAGTGTTTTTACTGCAAAGCATCTGGTATGAGAAAAATTAATCTATTTACAATCTGAAATTTTAAGACTGAAATGTAGTGGTGTATGACCAATTTAATTAATTATTAAGAGGGAATGAGTTAAATGAAGAAGGATAATATATTTGAAAATGTCAGTATGGAGAGAAAATGCTTTGAAATCCATCATAGTAAACTCTAAGGATAACAAGCAGTAAGGTGTTTTGACTGTTACATGGTTGTTTGCCCATTTAGAGTAAATGAACGTAATAGGAATGAAGGGATACACCATTTATTACATTTCACTGAGGGCACCTAAGGCATGGGAAAACAATTTAAAAAAGTCATTTTAAACTACCATAGTGCATATAACACAATTAGTCATTAAACAGAGTAATGGAAAAGTACAGGCATTATCCTTACTGAGGTTTGGAAAAGAGTTATTTGGCTCTGGCAGTTTCTTATACAGACAGTACAATAGCAGGCATTGATGAAGGCAGCACTCACTGAATAAAAAACAACCTAGCTTCATGACAAAGAAGTAAAACACTGCACTGATATCATTGTTAGACTATAAAGGAGTGTTAGTAATCTACATAACTGCACATAGCATTTTAAGAATCAGGTTATTGTGTAGTTTCTACCCTGGTTTGCAGTCAGAATAGGCACTGTCCACTGGACAGGCTAGTTGACAAAACAAGCAAATAAACTGCTGCTGCATATAAGCAAAATAAGAAAAAAAATTTAAACAGCTGTAGAAGTGACATAACCAGCTGTCTCAGTGTATATCTAAGTGGTTGTGCAAATAATTATTAGTTAAAATGATTGCTGTATCAAACAAGAAAAACTGAAAAGGGAGGAGTTACTTTAGATTTCTTTAGAAGCACTTCAGGAAAAAAACATTACTTTTGATCACAGTTTCATCAGGAGGCACAGTGGAGATGTATTCTTAATGACTAGGGTTCAATCCAGAGGCCATCCAC
This sequence comes from Protopterus annectens, assembly GCF_019279795.1. NCBI lineage: Eukaryota > Metazoa > Chordata > Ceratodontiformes > Protopteridae > Protopterus > Protopterus annectens. Next base: position 1,196,461,431 of record NC_056733.1, read on the forward strand.
TGAGTTCTCTCTCAGACATGTATTTATATGTTGTTGTATATCTGTCTGCTATGAAATGAATAGTAAGTTTTGCAGTCTGTGACTTATGCACTATGAAATATTAACATTTTCTATATTACAGGTGAGTGTGCAAGACAACAGTACATAAAATGGCTTGCTCAAATCTCTCAAATAGTGCATTTTATGTGGGTCTATATTGCTACACTTTCCACAGTCTTCAAACTGGATAATTATTGATGTGGGTACTTAGTTATACACTGAAAAATGCAAAAGTAATGAAAAGAATTACATACCTACATTGGCTTCAGAGGTACACCTGACAGCATAACAAGACCAAAGTTTCTGGTCTCAGATGAAGCACTAATTAGTTCACTTTAGTTGCTGCACACCATGCATGAATATTTCACATATGTTGCTCTACACCACACTCTTAAATAGATAGGTAAACAAAGCTATGATGACAAAGGCAACTTAAAATGTATAATATGTTGTTGGAGCTGGGGAAACTTGGGTTGTGCATAATGACAGTAAACTCTGATGAGAAGGAAGAGGGGGACAATGCTAATGAGGTGAGGCACAGTTTTAATAATGTTTACCTGTGTACCAGAAGTAGTGTTGTCATGTATATGTTACAAATACACACAACACGATGTTGCGCTTTTTTCTGATGCTTTAAGTGGGATGTCACAGTAGAGCTTTTAAAGTCAAGTCGTCTACCTGATAATTAATGAAGAATTTGTATATCTTGAAAAGACATGGATAAACAACTATCAGGCAAGGGTGGTCTGCACTCTCAACAAAATCTGTCATCAGCATTTGAGTTATTCTAATGCACATCACGCAAGACAATGAAGAAAAAAATGTTCCAGTCCAAGATTAATATGCAGAAAATGTACACATTCCTACCTACTTGCACTAAAATAGCTTGAATAACACTTTTAGCTAATTATCAGTATGCCATTTTAGCTCTGTGTTATCGGTTTATTCTCATTTATTTTCAACAGCTCATGATTACACAGAAACTAGAACCATGCAAAAACATTTAGGCAGTAAGCGTGAATGTGAGATGTGGTACATTCATACTCTTAAATATATTATCAAATGTTTAAAAGGCAATACTGGTCCAAATTCATTAACAGGTATTTAAAAGGTATTGTATGTATGTAGGCATATAAACAAGTAATTTAATGCTACAGTTTATGTTAATAGTCCCAAGATCATTACATTTCTCATACTTCATATGTTATAAATGGACTTGTTTTATGAAGTGAAACTCTTCCCCTGGGATTCATTAACAATCCCGTAGGCTTCGGGTTAATGTAATGAGCAGCAGGGCTCATTGAATATGCATGTTGCTCATCTCGCACAGTTTTAAGCACCTTTTCATGGCCAGCAGAAGTGTTGGCAGCCATGAAAAGGTGTAAGGAAGCTCAAGCTCAAAATGTAAACAAACCAGCTTTCCTTTAGCCAACTCTATTATGGGAGCACACGGGGACAGCTTATATGAAGTAAGGGCAATTTGAGTGAACAAATTATGATGCATGTGAAGTTAAATGTGAGAATGTACACAGAATACAGTGGGATTATTGCAGAAATAAGTAAGGGGGTTAAATGGAGAAGATGTACTCAGATAAGGCAGTCAAATGTGCTTATGACACAAATAAATATTTTTAACAAAACTACTTCCATATTGATGTGATAATAATTAATTCTGTTCACTATTCTTGACCTATGTATGCAAATAAAAATGGACATGCTAACAAAGGATGTAAGAAGGACACAAAGTAACAATGTAACAAAGAGGAGTAAATCTGATATACATGTTAATAATATGTTGAGGTAAGATAACAGCAAAGACAGTAGATAGATTAGGGACTGTTCACACAGAGTGCAGTTATTGAATATGACATGTATATACAGGGGATGTATGCGTGCTAACTGATAGTACTGATATGTTCTCCACTTCATCATGAATAAGCAAGAAGAAATGGACCCTACAGCTGTTGTGTCATGCACATCAGAAAGAGACGTGTTTTGCCATTTGTTGTGACTTGCAACCATAATGAATGTTGAATATACCTTTAAACATGTATTAGACAAGCATGTGTTGTATATTCATGTAAATCATAACAGTGATATAATAATACAAATACATATGTGACAAATGACAACACAGATCTGATGACATTTCAGTAATTCAAGGTCTGTGTTCATAAACGGAGCGCATCTACTACATGATTATACTGGGCATGCTCACATGAAATTACAGTGAACACTGCCATAACACCATGTAAGCAACTCAACCACACAAAAATGTGCAATAACCAAGGACCTGTCATACTTTATCATGATCCTGCATCAAGCCATAAAGTAAGAAATGTTGTATAAGCCCTTATTTCCTATTAAGGTTGTACATTGTGAAGAAAAGGCTAACATTAATACATAAATGTTTGGATGAAGTAATACAACACATATAAAGCATTATTATATGGAAAATAAGTAATCCCTGTGAGCCATCAGTGACATACTCAACATTTGCATCTTGACAGACTTAAATACATGCCAGGGCAAACACCAGACAGCCGTACATGAACCATTAACGCCACAGAAATAGACATACCCTGGGATTCAGTAAACTCCATGCAAGAATAGTGTTATTCTTTCACGGAGTGGTTTCGTGTCCATGTAGGACAGCAGCGCACCTTGCATATTCATAAAGGTACGCTGCTGTGTATCCGACATGGACATGAAACAGGAACGAGTGCAGGGAGCGTGTCCGAGCAGTGCTCACACAGTAAACACACCCCTTGCACTCAGGAAGTGCCATATGGCACTTTGAAAACAAAAACAGTGTCCGTGGACACTGTTAGCCTGATTTGTGCCTCATATGTTAGGTGTGTTCCTCCTATTGTTCTGTCAAAGAGCTGAGGCTTGAAATCATTAAATAATGACAAACATTTGAGTCTAAGACTCCACATCCTTCAAATAAGTCATGCTAATGCAAAATCTATTATTATCAACTTTCAGAGTTTGTTAGAGCAATATTTAAAATCTGTCCCTCTTTGTCCCCCCATCATGTTAGGCTTTGTTCAGATTTTATGCTCGAAGAGGTATGACTGTTAGCTATGTGCATATTCCTAAACTAAGAAAAATAAAACAAATATTTTTTCCCTCCCCACTAAAGTTTAAGTGTAGCTGAGAGGGTGTGCACATCACACAGCTTAAACATCTGAAGGAGCTAAATAGAAATAAACAGCCAAAGTGTGATAGTGTAGTGGTCAGAGCTTTTGCTTAACATACGGTTTTCACAGTTCAGGCCCCAATGCAGTCCATTCATTTTTATATGTGAAAGCAGCACTAAAAATATATTTTTTTTATAAATAGGAAGTAAATAATATATATTTCTTAACCAGGGTAGTGTAGCAGGTCCACATATGAAGTGTCAGATGTAAAACCCCCATATAAACACAAGTGTCCCATAGTACATACACCAACTAGTCACCTCCAAGAAATGTCCCTCAAGTGCCACACTGTCACAGCTAGTGGTCAGTGCCGCCAATACCCAGGGTGACCGATAGAAATCAAGGTGCATTCGCGTGCACACTCACACACACACACACACACACACACACACACACACACACACACACACACACACACACACACACACACACACACACACACACACACTGTGAGTGCACGTATATAACCTTGACTATGTGAATATGGGTAGAAACAGTCAGGTAGTGTTAACAGAACAGGTCTGCCAGGTAAGAAAAGGTATAAATTAGCTGTAAGAAGGCTGTAATTATACACTGTGTACAAACATACCACTGCCCAACCCAAGGCCATAGGTCGATGTAAAGTGAGGTAATACCTGGAGAGTAATGATTAGAGCAATGATCATTAAAGTTGTGAGCATCTGAAGCCTATACAGTTGTTAATTAATATCTCTCTTTCTCTCTCCCACCCTTTCTGCACCAATAATCTAAACACAAAAATCAACAGGTATGTTTTTCACCAAACCTACTGTTGGGACATGTGTCCTATTGTTCTACAAATATTTAAACATTTGATTAATAATGTTCTTTGTTCAAATACTATAATTGGTGGCCTGCTTCTATCAATGTAACCTGCATGCTGTTATAATGCCCATTGTGGTTCCATATATGCATGTGTGCTGTTTGCTATGCAACTATTTCAAATCTGTTGTTTTGGGTTAATGGGGAACATCCATGCATGCTGCTATAACTAATCCTGGAATGTGTTGTTCATGACTAACCAACATATGTTGTAAAATCTTAAACTGATAGCACATCTGGGAAGGCTGATCCCAGCAGATCTGCCTGTCCCACCTCAAGTGGCCATGGCACTGGGCCCCAGCATGCCTGGGACATACCCCAGGACCTCCCATTCTGCTGGTTTGAACCACCATTGGGTTGAATCACCTCAGGGAATGGGGCCCGTCCTCCCTCCAGGGAGCGGGCGTGGACAAGCCACCATCACCCATAGTCAGGTCTGGGGATTGGTGCATAGTGAGCTTTGAAAGGAGTTCAGAGATCAGCTACACCAGCTTGAGGGCTGTGTGGCACATCTTGAGGGTCAGCCTGCCCCTCCTGCTCAACCCCCAGCACAGCCACCTTTGGGGCCATGAAGGTGAAGTGGTAACAGCCCATGGATGGGGACCTCAGTCCCACTGCAACCACCCTCCCTGTCCAAGGTGTTTACCCCCCATGTGTCATATACCACCCTTGTCTGCTGTCTTTTCTGTCTTGTCTGTCTTCCTACCCAACTTACCTCCCCAAATGTACCTATTATCCTTCCCCAACATCTCACTCTCACCATATAAAAAAGGGGCAATCTGCTCCCAAAAAATGTCACCCCATACATAGCTGTCCATTTCATACATGTGTCCACTGGACACATGGAATCTGGTCTAATTGGCTTAATAACACATTACTGTTGTCCTCACCCCTCCCTCAGGGGGTTGAGTGTCCAAATTCACCTCCAAATTTTGTACAAATGCACACCTGTTGCTGTATCAGAAATAGAGAGCTGTGGACCTTCCCTACACCCATCCTGCACATCCCTAGCTATCTTTTATATTATATTTCCCTCTGCGTGCCCCCTTTTTCTCAACTTTCCTATCACACCTTTTTTCTTTTCTTTTAAAGAAATTAGCATGGGGCTAAGCAGGAGTAAGTGGCAGTAAGTGAGTTTGTGTGGTGCTAACCGATGGCTACACAGATTAAGCAGTTTCACATTTAACCATGTTTTGGCATTGCTTACCATCACACAAACCCGCCCTAACCTGATTACAACTGCCTTAATCACCCTGTCTCCATCAGCCGCTGTTCTGCTCAGCAGCAAAATAATCAGCCCAGCCACATCTTGAGCCCAGGACCCTGTATATCATAGTCAGAGCTATGCACCACCACACCATCTGAGCTATAATAATGAGTGCTGCTTTTTCAAATATGCCATTCAGTTCAGTTATAGAATAGTAAGGAACAAACAGTGTGGAGTCAGTCATGTTTAGTATATATAAATATACATGTATAGATGTGTATGGTGATAGATAAATATGAAAAAGTAAATGCATCAGATATATGGAGTTAAACATATAAAACAAATATGTATAGAATATATACATATATGCTGTTATATAAATATATGTATAGATATCAAAAAACAAATATATATCAGTATACATATATATATATATATATATATATATATATATATATATATATATATATATATATATATATATACACTCATAACATGTAGTGGAGTCATACCTAGCACCATACCTCTTCACTTTTTAGTGCAAGAATTTTGGACAAAAGCTATCAAAATGGGGGGACAATAGGCCAAGATTAGGGACATAATTTTCGTACTCCAGTTATAAATGTAGAATGTTGCTGCAGTAACAGGGTTTGTGTCAGCATACATGTTCAGAAGGATGTGAGTTCTGAAAGTGAAATGTATGTCATTTACTAACAGAAATCCTCACATCGTAACAGTGATTTACCATAGAAATGAAAATAATGATTCTGTGGAACAGAACAGAAATATGAGCAATAAACCTGGATAGTCTGACAGAATCTGGCCATTCGAGAGCTATGCTCAGAACCCCTTAATCAACAAATTTGAACAAAGCCTGACAAAGGGGCAGTAAAGCCATGAAACTGGGAACATAGCCCAAATACTGGAGTAGATAGGGTGACATTGTTGATGCAGTAACACCCTCTTGTCTGTTGTAACATATATTGACTGAAATAGCCCAAGTCCAAAACCAAATTACTCCCCTCTAGTTACTGACATAAATCTTCACATCATTCCAGTGATGTATACGGATATATATATATATATATATATATAGATAGATAGATAGATAGATAGATAGATAGATATGGATATTTATGAAGTATAATGACTGCCTGAACAAAATCATCAGCATGTTTGCCACTCATACACTACCCTTACATATACTGGCCCAATTCAGAGTGTAGTCTGATGTCTGACTGTGGCACGGGACATGTGTCAGTCTGCCCCTACAAACATATACAGCTGATAGAGCACCAGAAAATGGAGCATCATACAGTCAGATAGAAAAGGACCCATAACACTTCCATCTACTCCCCTCCTTACACAGGCCAAATAACCCATTCACAATACACTGCTGCACAATCCTGACAATTTAACAATTGCCAGAAATACACAGTCCTCTCAACTGTATAGAGTCCCACAGAGTATCCAGGCTTGGTCCTCATATATAAGGCCATGTTCACATAACATGTTTGGCAGCCTGATACATCACTGGGATGGTATCAGGAATGAAGTCACTATATAATGATACACTATACCTATCCACCTCTTACAGCATGACATATGGACAAAGCCTGACATACTTGAGGGCAGAGGCCCAAACACATGGGGATTATTGACATATTGCTGTCATAAATTGAGAAAGTTGCTGGTGTAACAGGGTTTTGTAACATATCTGTTCTGAGGGATATGAAGTCAGAAACACACATGGATGCTACCATTTACTGACTGCAATCCTCAGAGTATGCTACTAAATTTCCAAGGCCAACAATGTGTGAGTAACACACCAAATATAAGAGTCCAAACTCTGGCCAGTCTGCGGATAGCCCTACAGTTGAGAGTTATAACAACCACATAACACTATCAGACTTAAATTCATGCAGAGCAGCCATATCCACACAAACCCTGTCAAACTAGCATTACTTCAACTGTATAACAGCAATACTTACATTGTGTTCCTATGTCTGGAAGATTCTCCCCCAGTCCCCAGTTTGTTGGGTTGTCTTCACAGTGTTTGTTGTAAGAGGTATTTCCAGCTACACTCTGTGATGCTATTTGTCTCACAGCTCAATGAAGTCTTCCTCACAGGCAAGGAAAAGGGGCAACTTCCACATGAAGTACTCAGTTATAGGAGTGTGTTTCCATGCTATTGGGTATGGGAATGATACCACAGCTGTTCTACATGCAATTAGCAAGTGGGGAACTCCAACTGGTGCACAGGTCATCAGCTGCTCATGAGCATTACCTACTAAAGGCAAGCTGCTGCCTATACAAAACAGATGTATACCCTACATCTGTCTCAGAGAGAAAGCAAGAGAGAGCAAGACACAAACAGACAGACAGACACATACACACACACATACACACACAGAAACTGATGGATTATACCAACTAAACCAAAAAAAAACACAGGTATGTCAAACAATTAAGCATGTAATGGAATGTAGTAGGGGCTATGTAAATGTGAAAAATAGGAAGTTCAAACAATATTATGTCTCAACAACACATGCTGTACTGATATATTGCTGAGCAGAACCTATGGCCATAGCATCTGTGTCTGTCTGCAGTGACATAGAACACGGCTCAGGGCCCTGTGTCACACCAGGAAAAGATGGCTGACATATGACCACTACTGCAGTGTGTGTTGCACAATACAGACTGTTACACTACTAGACAAGTCAATGGGATGTCGCAGATATCCATATGTAAATTGTCAATACAAATATGATGCACTTGTTTGTCTCAGACATGTGATGGACCTATACAGAGTATTTGCATACTTAGATATTGTCACAGCTGTGTGTGTTGAACTGAATGTGATATACTGAGCTCATACTATTCAACTGTCCAGTGTTATGGACACTGACCATATGTGTGCTTCATATTTGTAGTTATGTCATCAAGAGTTGTGTTATGTCTGGCAAATAATTGTAAACCTGTGAACACTGACATTACAACATCACCTTCTTTTTCCTTATGGCTGTAACCATTAGTGGTCGCCACAGCAGATCATCTGTCTCCATGTCTTCCAGTCCTCTGCATCTTGCTCTGTCACACCAACCACCTGCAAGTCCACTATCACCACATACTTGCACCTTATCTCAGGCCTTCCATTTTTCCTCTTACGTGGCAGCCTCATACTTTGCCAAATATACTCAGCATACCTCCTCATCACACATCCAAACCAACATAATCCTGCCACTCTCTGGCTTTGTCCCCAAGCCGGCCAACTTGAGCTGACCCGCTAACATACATATTACTAATCCTGTCCACCCTTGTCACACCCAGTGCAAATCTTAACATCATTAACTCGGCTACTTCCAGCTCTGACTCATGCCTTTTTTTCCAATGTCAATGTCTCCAGCCCATATAAAATAGTTGGTCTCACTACCCTCTTATAGACCTTCCCTATCACTCTTAATGGTACTCGTCTGTCACAAATCACTCCTGACACTCTTCTCCACCACCCACATCCTGTCTATATGCTTGTCTTCACCTCTCCCCCATACCCACCATTATTCTGAACTTTTGTTTCCAAGTATTTACACCTATCCACCTTTGCAAACTGTACTCCCTGAATCCTCACCATGTCTCTATCCTCCCTCCCATTCACACATGTATATTCTGTCTTAGTTCTGCTGACCAGCATTCCTCCCATCTCTAGGCCATACCTGCACCTCTCTAGGGTCTCCTCAACCTGTTCTCTACTCTCACTACAGACAACAATGTCATCTGCAAACAGCATAGTCTATGGGGACTCCTGTCTGATCATGTCTGTCAACCTGTCCATCGCCACTGCAAATAAGAAAAGGATCATAGCTGATCCCTGATGTACTCCCACCTCCGCCTTGAATGCACCTGGCACTCCCAATACAGAACTCCAGAACTCACCGCTGTTTTTCTAGCCTTGTACATATCCTGTAGCATTCTTACGGATTCCTCCGCCACCCCTGATCACCTCATACAATACCACAACTCCTCTCTAGACATCCTGTAATATGATGTCTCTAAGTCCACAAAGACTCAACACAGCTACTTCTGACCATCTCTGTATGTCCCCATCAACACTCTCAGAGCAAACATTGCATCTGTACTGCTCTTTCCTGGCATGAAACCATACTGCTGATCAGTAATCCTCACCTCCCTTCTTAACCTGTCCTCCATCGCCCTTTATCATTACCTCATGCTGTGACTGATCAGTGTTATACCTCTGTAGTTACTACAGCTCTGCACACCACCCTTATTCTCATAATCAGTACTCAAACAGATTTTATCCGCTCTTCATGCATCATCTCACTTTCCAAGATTACAGTAAACAATCCGGTTAAAAAGACCACTGTTATTTGTACTAAACACCTCCATGCTTCCACAGGTATGACATCTGGACCAATAGCCTTTCCATTCTTAAACCTCTTCATATCTGTCCTTACTTCCCCCTCGATAATCTGTTGCATGTCCTGATTCACCATACCCACATCATCCAACCTTCTCTCTCTTTCTCATTCTCTTCATTCAACAGCTCATCAAAGTACTGTTTCCACCTGCTTAACACACTCTCCTTGCTTGTGAGTACACTTCCACTATTATCATTTATCAGCCTTATTTGCTGCACATCCTTCCTAGCTATGTGCCTCTGTCTAGCCAATTGGTACAGGTTCTATTCTCCATCCTTGGTGTCCAACCTTACATATAACCCTTCAGATCCCCCATCCTCAGCCTTTGCCACCACTCACTTTGCCATGCACCCCATCTCCCTATACACCTGTCTACTTTCTTCATCTGCCTGACAATCCCACTTCTCCTAGGTCAATCTCTTTCTCTGTATACTCCCCTGTACTTCCTCTTGCCACCACCAGGTCTCCTTGTCCTCCTTCCTCTGTGCAGATGTCACACCAAGCCCCATTCTACTCATCTCCCTTACTAGTTTGGATGTAGTTACCCAGATATTTGATAAGTCTTCACTGCCACCCACTGCCTGTCTTAACTCTTCCCTGAATTCAACCTCACAATCACCCTTTCTCAGTATGCACTATGATCTGTGACACTGCCCGCACACTCCTCCTCCTCTTCTTGATCACCAATGTCATCTCACAGACCAACATTTCATGCTGCCTAACTACACTTTTACACTTTCCCTGTCAACAATTTACAGTTACCAATCCCCTTCAAACAGGCCCACCTACATAGGAGATAATCCATCTGAGTGCATCTTCCTCCACTCTTGAATGTCACCCTATGCCCCTCAGTTTTGTAAAACTACATATTCACCACAGCCATGTCCAACCTCTGTTGCAAACTCCACCACCATCTCACCTTCTACATTTCTTTGCTTAACACCATATCTACCCATCACTTCAACATCCCCTCTGTCTCCTTCACCAACATGCCCAATGAAATCTGCTCCAATCACCATTATCTCACCCTTGGATACACTCATCACCACTTCATCCAACCACACCAAAGTACATCTGTCTCACCCATTACACACCCAATTAGCAGAGCATATGCACTAACAACTGTCATCATTACACCATCAATTCCCAGCCTCCTAAACATCACTTTACCCAACACTCTTATCACCTCCACAAACACTCTTGGCATAATGTTCCTTCAGGTTAATCCCTACAACAGTTCCCTTCCCATACACAGCATGATAGAACCATTTGTACCAGACTCTGATACACACAGCTGTACACCTCTTCTATCTGGTCTCTGGCACACACAATATACCTATCTTTCCTCTGTCCGGCATATCAGCTAGTTCTGTCCCCATGCCAGCCATACTCACAACATTAACAGTTCCTACCCTCACTACCACACCCCTAGTCTTTCTCCTCTCTGCCTGGCATTTGAGCATCAGACATCCTCCGGGGTATGTCTATGAACGCAAAGGCTGCTGTACTGTCAAATGACATATGTGTGTTACAGCAATATGAAGAAAGTGTCACTAATTGTGGCCCATAGCCCAACATGCAAGTACAGAGCCCTCCAGATGTCCTTCCCTAACAGGTTGACAAGACTGACTGAGCAGCAAGACTGTAATTACAGTGTGCCATACTGACATAGAACATAAATGTATAGCAGGTATTACCTGTGCATATGTATGTATGTATGGAAAGGTGTACCTGGCTGCCTCATAACAACTGACATGGGATGCAAAATGTCAGGTAAATAAGCTGTACATGTTGTACATGTGTGTAACCTTAGTTTCTGTGCACCTCTACACTTCTACAGCTGCTGATTGTGGCACATTGCCCTGACACAGACATGGGTACTATAATAAGCATGAGTATCACATTAAAATTGTAAAGGTGGCCAACTGTGTTCTGACCTTGTGTCCATGCTTACTAAAAACAGATATATGATTACCCACATAGCTGTATGGCCTCAGCAATACCTTACTTGTTAAACCTGTCTCCACCAAGGTAGAGTAAACCCCTATGCTGGACAGCAACAATGCACAAAGCACATAATGTGATGCTATATTAGCTGTACAGGGCAAAGTAGGAGTAGGCACCAACTGGGCAGCATGTCAATCTTTGTCTGAATGAGCATATTAGGTCACATGTGGACTACTGTAAGGCTAATTATGAGTACAAATTGGACACATCCACTAAGGCCAATCACAAGGCCATCTTCACATATGTCTGCAGTCACAGAGGCAACAACCCTACCCACCCTGTAATGGTGGTCAATCACAGCCCATACACATACACCATAGCTACAGCCAACCTGCTGCAGACAGGTTTAGGGCAAACATCACCCCCATGGCTCACCACCAGTATAGGTGGATATGCACAGCACACACACACACCCTCATCATCATAAATCCAGTGCAAACTGCCTAATCAAAGTTAACAAAATTAAGTCCCCTTGGGGCCTGATAACATTCCTGTCTGCATCCTACATGAAGCCAGGCATATGCTTCCTGCTCCATTACACACTGTATGCAAGCAAAGCCTGAGCACCATTAACATCCCATCTGCAAGGAACAGGGCCACTCTCATCCCTCTACACAAATGTGAATGATGAATGGTGGTTTATGCAATGTACTGGCCCTCATTGAGGGGAACATAACACATCAGGACCAATGCATGTTCATACAGAGCTGCCAGGTACGGGGTATGATGTGTTTGTAAGTGGTGGCTAATAATAGTCCATATTCATGTGCTGGCTCTGTAAAGAACTCTGGGCAATGTCTGAGGTCCTGTGTTTCCCTGTTTATGTTTTCCAGGTGCCATGCAGCGGCAACCACTTTACACCAATGTGGAGACAGCAGCCACCACAGAAGCTGTAATCTTAAACTATGCCATAATTTCTGTCCGTAACCAGCAAAATCTGCAGGAGCAGTCTGCCCTGTGGGATGCTATCACCCACAGAGTGAACATCTTGGGCCACCATGGATGCACATAAGATCAGGTCAGGCATAAAGCAACTGACCTGATACATAGTGCCCAGCAAAGGGCTACTGCTGTAGTGAGGGACTGTACTGCTACCAATGGGGTGGCCAGCCACGCAGGCCCCACTTACAGCAACAGAGGACCCCCTTGCCAACCATGGGGTAGGCCCCACACAAGCTCAAACATGGGAAATAGCAGTCGTGGAGGTGGGTGGCACACAGGCAACAGGCGAGGAGCATGCAGGTAAGGCCAAAGTGCACATCAGTGTAATGCAGGTAGCATTTAAACTGTCTTATATAGAGTCTCTAGACTAGATGTATATGTCTGTACAAAATGGATTAGTGGGTGGGGTTTAGTAATGCACACAAGTGCACAACTATGGTGAAGGACAACAAATTGTGTAATATCATAGTGTGTACTGTACCTGTGCAGAAATGTAGCATTCATCTTGTATCAATGCCTAATGTGAATCTGCTGATAATACTGCTCCCTCACAACTACATAGGTCCCTCTGGTCTGCACATGGGACAGCAGCCTAAAGCTGGTAAGTATAGAATTTTCCTGTTGTGGCTCACCAGTACCCCAGACATGCTAAACGTAATGTATGTGACCATGCACACAGCTGTTACACTCAGCCATCTGGCAATAGCTGCATGTTCACTTGTGATGGTGTTTACTGCATTGCATCATGGTGGTCATCACAGGGGCCTATTTGCAGGAGATGTCACATATCTGTAGCATACCTCACAACCTGTCATTGCAGGGCATCTGGATAAAGACTGACAAAATGGGGGGACAAAGGCCACAAACTAGGTTCATATTGTATAAATTAATGGTATACAGTGTATATAAATGGTATACACACCTGTTAGAATACCAGGTATTTGTGATATACAAAAATGAGAGCACAATAGACAAGTTCCTAATACTGCCAACCTTTCATGTGACCTATAACCTGTACAATTCAATTGTAAAGCAAACAAATCTGTTAGGGGAACAATAATGACACTTAACAATAGTGCAAAAACATAGATGTGTATGTGTGCACAGGCTGAAGCTACTACTGTGTTGAGGCAGCTTTCGATATAACTACAGCAGTACATCTTATTGGGTACACACCTGCCATCACTGACAGAGACTCTTTGATTAACAGCAAATAACGGTCAGCTGTCCTACCAGGATTATCATAATATATACCCAGTTGCCTGCTGCAGCAACAGCCATGGTTTGCATAGAGCTGATGAAGCTGCTAAGGGATCACATGTTTGAGATGTATTAGCCTGGAGAAGAGTACCAAAACATTTTGACAGCACTGTGCATACCATGGAACACAGTACAGACAGTCATCAAAAGGTGGTGAAAATATGGGGCTACAGTGACATTGCGAAGGAGTGAATATCCCACCAAAGTCTATGAGAATACAAGATGTAAACTGGCCAGGGAGGCTGCCAGGAGCCCTACAGCAACAGTGAAGGAGAAGCAGGAATCTCTGGCAAGTACTGGGTGTGTACTACATGTCACAACAATCTTCCATGGTCTCCATATGTCCTGCTTATAGGGTAGGGTTGGAAGATGGCAGAAGTTCCTCACACCAAACAATATCCAGGACTGGTGATAGTCTGAAAACAATACATCAGGTCTCCAAAAAGCAAGTGGGAAAATGTCTTATGGTAATATGGGATCATGGTTGAACTCTTTGGCCACAACTCTGACAGTTGTGTTTGGCGCAATAACACCACTGCACATCACCACAACACTACCCCCACGGTGAAGCATAGTAATGGCAGTGTCCTACTTTGGGGTTGCTGTTCACAAGCTGGAACTGGGCTGTAGCCAAGTTAGAGGGGATTTTGAACAGTTCCAAACACCAGTCCCTTGTGGCACCAATCCTTTTGGTGTCTGCCACATAGCTGTGGATGGTGAGGAATTCCACCTTTCCACACAACAATGGCCCAAACCATACATCCAAATCAACAAAAGGATGGCTTCACCAGAATACATGCAATGTTCTGCACTGGCCGAGTCAGAGCCCACACCTATATCTAATAGGATATATGCAGGGTGACCTGAAGAAGGCAGTGCACAGGGGATGCCCTTGCAATCTGACATAGTTTGAGATGATTTGCAAGGGAGAGTGTGCAAGCATTGGCAAGTCAAGATGTGTCATGCTGATAGACACATTCCCAAGAGGACTGCATGCTGTGATTAAATGAAAAGGTACTTTAACACAGTATTGCTTTTAAGGGTGTGCACTCTCATGCAACCAGCCTATTTTACCTATTTCATTTACCATATGTTACCTGTAACTGATGTGCATGTTCTTCAGTTGGATTGCACAGGTTATATTTCATATGAAATTATGACAATGTTATGACCTGATTTCTGAGGTGTCATGTGATATATCACAAAAACCTGACATTTTAACAAGTGTGTGTACACTTACTATATCCACTGTAAGCTTGGGAAGTTGTTTGAGTAACCTGCTTTGTTTTAACCTACATGTACTCCAGGTTATGCAGTCTGCACCTCAAATTATAGGTTCATAGGTTCATAGGTTAGTACTAGGCTAACTGCCCTTGCGAGCCATTTTAAGCCTAGCCAATTATCCCCTGTGAGATTCAAACCCTATACCTTGTGTTTGTAAGGCAAACACCTAAACCATTAGGCCACCCTCCCACCCTTAGGGCATTAATTAGTGACACCAATCCACAGGTTAACCCAGTCATGTATCAGACAAACATAGGAGTTATGAGGAACAGACCAAACATATGAGCCACACATGTAGACATTCAGCAAAACCCTGTACATTTGGGAGGTATGTTCTGTAGGAGTTGCCACAGTGCTATACAGGTGAACAGCAATAATTTACATGGGTACAGTGTGTGCTAGGTGAAGGGCCATCACCTACTAACACCACTCACATATCCCAGAGGTGTATATTAGTAGTAATGGTAATTGGAAAGGGCTGCACTGCATGATGCTTAGGGTCTGTCCAGAGTGTGTATGTTATTGTGATAATACTGATTATGTCTAAATAACTAAATGTGTCTGTAATTTTTCTTTGTGGAGCTTTTCTCCCCGGGCCTCTGCTGAAAAAGGGCCTTTTTGGCTCAGTCAGACACCCCCAGTTAACAAATGTAAAATAAAATAAATAAATAAATATTGTCTGACTGTGTGTCGTGAATGCCCCCAGTTGGCTAATGTGAAGTCTGTGTAATGCCTTACATTTGCCAGGACTAAGATTAGAACTCCTACCTAACTAGTTATCATACGCACCATAGAGCTTGTTGGGCTGAGGCATGACAAAAGGTACTTCTGTGGTGACAGACTACTAAAGCAGGGTAATGGGAAGTGTACTGTGTTTCAATGGACCGAAATCTTTAATGTATACACATGCACATTTACATTTGCCAGGACTGAGATTATAACTCCTACCTAACTAGTTATTTGCACTACAGTGTTACACAGTTATCGCACATGCCACAGAGATTATAGAGCTGAGGATTAACAAAAGGGACTTCTATGGTGAGAGATATCTGCAGGACTGCTAAAATAGAGCAATGGGAGGTGCACTGGCTGGGAAAGGTGTGTTAATTCCTTGATCCTACTGACAATTCTCTAAGTGTATGAGCATGCCCAGTATGACCTTCTATAGTAAATGTGGGACTCCATTCCAGGGATTGTTGTACTCCAGTCCAGTTTTTTTGTGCCACAGCCATACCTTTCAACCTGTTGGTGCAGGATATCCAGAGATAGCCTATCAAAATGGGGTGACAAGGGGCCATACAGTGATTGTGACTATTTCTCTTAGTAATGTATGGGTTGCTAGTGTTACAGGGTTTGTTTTAGCAAGCATCTGACATATATGACATTTGACAGTGTCATGTATTTTTCAGTAACTCATGTCATACCTCCTCAGATCATCACAGTGATTTACCAGAGGAATACAGGATGGATTATGCACACACCAATATTATGAGCCAAATGCTAGGCATTCTTGCAATATCCAGCCTGTTGAGAGGTGTGTCTACAACCAGTTGAGTGCTGGAACTGTGGAAATGGTCCAGCACCTCGCTGATATATTACAATGGTGGAATCTCTGTAAATTTCTGTTCTGGCATGGTCTGATTTCCACTCCACGGTTGGGTAATATAAGTCAGGAAGGATCAGGGTGACAGACAGACTCCAGATAAATTTGTAGGGGATAAGATATGTGGAGGGGGGTTTCTGGGTCAAATAAGTTGGCCTATAACTACCAGTACTTTGCATAGGGGTCTTCTCAGAGGTTGACTGCACTTGGAGGGTCTTGTGTGTAAAGGGGTTTAAACCCTTAAGGTTTTTGGGGCAAAATTTTTGGCCCCCTTAGGGGAAATACATTTTGGGGGGGATGTTCAAGGTGAATAGGAAGGGGTATTATTCACCAGGGTTGGGAAAAGGGGGTGCAAATTTTAAAAACTTAGGGTTGGGTTTTGGGTTTGGTGACCCCTTGTTTGCATTAAGGGGGGGTTTAAAAGAAAATTAAAACAGAATTTATTAGGATTATTACATTGGCCCCCAAAATGAGGGGGTTTTAAAAAATTGTTTAGGGGCAATTTTAAAAATTTTTAAAAAAAAAAAGAAAAAGGGGTATTTGGAAAGTTCTTAAAACAAAAACCCAGCTGAATGCGATTTTTCCCCCCAGCTAAATGAGGGCTTTTTCCCTTTTTTTTTTTAATTATTTGGGTTTTAATTTTTTTATCAATAGGGATTTTTTGGTTTCTAATAAATTTTTATGAATTTTCTTAATATTTTTTAAAAAATATATTAAACTATGGTTTTCCATATTGTTGAAAATTATCCCAAATTGATTTGAAACATTATGAAATAAAATGTATAAAAATTTATTTTTTTTGAAATTTTTTTTAAAATTTATCTAAAATTTTATTTTTAAAAGTGTTTTTAAATTTGTTTTTAAATTTAAAATTTTTTTTGTTTCCTTTAATGTTAAAAATTAAAATTTTTTTCCTTATTGAAAATTTAAAATTTTTTTAAATTTTATTTTAAAATTGGGGGATAAAAACTTTGGATAATAAAGAGTATGGAAATGAAAGCATTTGTTTTTGAAAAGCTTAAAATTGAAAACGTGTTTTGGGAAATGCTTTAGCCAAAAAAGTGTTGGGGGCCCGGGAGTAACCTTTTAAAAGGGCCCGGGTTTCAGTTGGCTTTTTTCACTTGCCCTTGGTTTTCTTTTGGATTTTTGGGGTTTAAATTGGGGGTTTTTCTTATTTGGGGGGAAAGGTGGAAGAAAAATGCGACAAACTAACCTTTTTAGGCAATCAAAAATTGACAAAAACCCCCCCTTTTCAAAATCGCTGTTGCCCAGGAACCAAAAAATTTAGGGGGAAGGGAACAGGAATTTAAAGGGAGTAACAGGGTGGAAATCCTAAATCTTTTGGAAATTTAAACCTAAATCTTTCTTAATTTTTCAGGATTTTCGACAGAATATTAAATTTTCAAAAAATTTGGAAACGCAATAAAGGGCAATAAAAAAAAGGAAGAGGAAAAAACCAATTCCAAAGAAATTAACCCAAAATTTAAGAAGGTAAAAACACCTCTAGAAATGATTTAAATATATTATGATTAAGAAAACCCTTGAGGATTTGTTTTTTAAATATAAAACTTAATTTTAAAATGCTTTTTGAGGGTTTTTTAAAATTAAAAAATTGATAAAGTTTTAGGAGTTTGTAAATTAAAAAGTAAAAAGGTTTTGAGTTTATATAATATTACCAGAAATTGGGGGTTTCATTTTGAAAAAATTTTTAAAAAAATTGGGGAAACTAAAGTTTAAGAGAAAATAAAAGGGTTTTAATTCTAAAATAAAAGAGTTTTTTAATTTAAAAATAAAGGAAAACTTTAAAACTAAAAAAAAATTAAAAGGAAATTAAAGGGAAAAAAAATTAAAAAATTGGGAAAGGGTATAAAAAAAAATTTTAAAGAAAACTAAAAGGGGAAAAAATTAAAAAGGGAAAATTTAAAAGGGGGCCCAAAAAGAACCCTATGGGGAAAAGATATTGGGGGGGGGTTTAGCAAAAAGACCCTTGAGTCCCCACTAGGAGATAGAAAATAAAAATAATTATCAAAACCAATATGGGAGGAAAAACAAAACAACAAATTTCAAGGGTAAAAAACAAAAAAAATTTAAAAAAATTAAGAGTCAAAAAAATAAGGAAAAAGAAATTAAAGGTTAAATTTTAAACAGTAATAAAATTGGGAATACACTTTTTTTTTTAAAAAAGGGACTTAAATTTGCCCCTTTTTAAAGGCTTTTTTTGGTACTAATAGAAAAATTGTTTAAAAAAGGAAAAATTTAAAATTTTTTTAAGGGAAAGAAAAATTTAAAAATGTTAAGGAGCATTTAATTTTTTAAACCCAAATGAAAAAGGGGGCCTTTAAAAAAAAGAAAATTTCCAAAAAAAAAATTTTAATTTAATCTCCCAAGGAAAAAAAATTTTTTAAAAATTCCCGGAAAATAAATATTAAAGAAAAAAGGGGGGTACGTCTTTAGGAAAACCTTTATAAGGGAAAGGTGGATTTTTTGGGAAAAATTTTAGAGAAATGTGGTTTATTTGGAAATTAAAAGGAAAAAAAAATATTACCCTTAATTTTTTAAATTTGGAAAAAATTAATTTTTCCCCCTTTTAAGATTTACTTTGAACTAAATTCCCAAAAATTTTAATTTCTTCTTTAAAAAAAAAAATCCCCAATAATTTGGAGTTCAAAGGCTAAATTAAAACCCTTGGCCAATGGTGGGTAAACTAAAGTTCCTTGGGGCCAAGGGGGTAGTGAAAAAAAAGGGATTTTTAAAAATTTTAAAAGAAAGTTTATAAAAATTTACTTTAACACAAGATTTTTTGGGGATTTTTTCTTCATCCCATATAGAGGTTTAATGGTTCAAACATTAGTGAAATAAGCGAAATTAGCAAAATGTTTTTATTATTTAACATTAAGGACTAGTTCTTATACTTATTTACATTAGGGAATAGTTTTTTAAAAAAAATTTAATTATATGGGGTGAGTTCTTTAAACAAAAAATGTTTTGGGGGGATGTACTTTAAATTTATTTCCTGGGAAAATTTTTATACTTTTTAACGGGTTTTTTTAAAGGGTTGGTTTTAAAGGTTTTTGCACTTTTTTAATTTCAAAGATAATTTTTGGGCCCACTTTTACAAAATTTTTAAATATTAATTTCTTGTAAAAGGGAACAGGGTTTTTAAAAATTTAAAAAAAAACAAACTGTTTTTTAAAAAAATCCAATTAAAAAAGGGGGTTTTTAAAAACCAATTTGAAAATAGGAATACATCAAAAACAGAAATTGTAAAGGGAAATTAGGGGTGAATGAAAAAAGGGGAATACCCATAAATTATGAGGTATAAAAGGGGTTTGGGAAAGGGAAAACCCCACAAATTTAAAATAAAAAAAGGAGAGGAGGAAAAATGAAAATTAAAATTGAAAAAAAGGGAAAAATTTGTGGGTTTTTAAATTTGGGAAATAAAGAAAGAAAATTTTGGGGAGGGAAATGATCGGGAAAAATTTTGATTAAAAAATTTTTGACCCAATAAAATGATTAGAAGGAAGACCTTAAAGACTTTTTGGGAAGGGCCAAAAGGGCCGGAAAGGGTAAGAGAAAAAATTTTTGGAAAAAATTTGGTGGAAGAGAAAAGGGGAACATATTTGTAAAGAGGTTACAACCCCAAAAAATTTTTTTGTTCAAAGCAAAATTTCACAAAGCAATTTGTTTAAAGGTTTAAAATTGCAATGATTTTATTGGGTGGAAAAAAAAAAGAATTTATGGGAAAATTTTTAGAAAAGGAAAAATGAACAAATGATTATGAAATTACGAAAAGGAAAATTTTAATTTTTGTTTAAAATTAGGGGAAGGGGGCAAATATTTTGAAAATTATGGAAAAAAGAACTAGTGGAATTTTTGGGAGGCTAAAAACCCCCGGGAACTAATTGAATTTTCCCTTGTTTTTAAAAAAAAGGGGGGCAGCAATTTTTTTTTTTTTTATTAATTTTTAAATTTTTGGTTTTTAAATTAATTTTATGATTTTTAAATTTTTTAAAAATTAGGAAGATTTTTATAATTTTTTGAAATTTTATATTACAAACTAATGGTTTTCCATATTGTTGAAAATTAAAATTTATTTATTTGAAACCATTTATTTTTTTTAAAATGTATTTTAAAAAAGTATTTATTTTAGAATTTTTAAAGGTTTTATTAAATTTATTTTAAAAGTTTTTTAAAATTTTTTTTTTAAAATTTTTAAGGTTTTATAGGGTTGTTTTTAAAAGTCTCAAAATTTTAAAGTTTTTAAAAGGGTTTTTTTTTGGGAAATTTTTAAAAAATTTAAGATAGGTTATAAATCCCTTTGTTATTTTAGAAAAAAAAAGGAAAAGGATGGTTTTGTGAAATAGCTTTGTTTAAAAGGTTTGGGAAAAGCTGTTTTTTAAAAAAGGTTTAAGCAAAAGGGGTGAGTCTTTTTAACAAAAGGTTTGGCAAGTTGGCCTTTTTTTCACTTGCCCTTGTTTTTCTTTTGGATTTTTTGGGTTTGGATGGCTTTTACTTTGGGGAGTGGGAGGGGAAATTTGTAAAAAACGCAAATCGGGTTTAGCTAACTTTGAAAAGCCCAACCAACCCTTTCCGGAATCCAGGCCCGGGAAAAAAGGTAACGCAGGGGGAAAAAGGGCCGGGAACAGGAAATTGGGAAATAACCAAATCTTTCGGATTTTTGGAAAATAATCAAATTTTTTAAATTTTTCCAGGATTTTCGACAGGAATATTAAATTTTCCAGGAAAATTTCCAACGCAATAAAGGCAATAAGCCAAAGGAAGAGGAAAAAACTAACTCAAAGCATATGAAATAAAGGTAAAAACACCTCTAGAAAAGGATTTAAATATATTAGGGTTAAGAAAACCCTTGAAAAATTGTTGTTAAATATAAAATTAAATTTTAAAATGCATATTGTTTTTTAAAATTAAAAATTGATAAAGTTTACGAGGGAAATTCCCAAAAAGTAAAAAGGGTTATGAGTTTTATAACCCCCAAAAATTTAAAGGGGTTTGTTTTTAAAAACATAATTAAAATAAAATAAATTTTGATAAAATAGAAGGTTTTAATTTTAAAAAAAGGAAAAAATGAATTTCTAAGGGGAAAATAAAGGAAATATAAAAACCCTAAATTTTGAAAAAGTAAAGGAATTTATGAAAAAAAAAAAAAATTAGAAAGGAAAAAAAAAGGGTAAAAAGGGAAAATTGAAAACCCAGAGAATTATAAAAAATTAAAGTTAAATTTTTGGGGACCCAAAAGAGTACCCTATGGGGAGCAAAATTTAGGGGGAAGTTGTCCAAAAGAGACCCTGAGTCCACAAGGAATAGGGGGGATAAAAAATAATTATAAAAACCCCAAAAAGGGAGGGAAAAAAAAAAAAATTTAACATTAAAATTTTGAAAAAAAACAAAAGCAATTTCAAAGTTTAAAGGGGAAAAAATTAATAAAAAAATTTTTAAAATCTTAATTAATTTAAAAAAATTAGTAATAAACTTCACTTTTTCAAAAAGGACTTAAATTTGCCCCTTTTTAAAGGAATTTTTTTGGCCTAATAGAAAAAATTTGTTTTAAGAAAAAAATTTAAAATTTTTTTTTAAGGGAAAGAAAAATTTTCCAAAACGTTTAAAGGGAAAAAGGGAACTTTAACCCCCAAAAAGAAAAATTTAACCTTTAAAAGAAAAATTTGAACTTTAAGAAAAAAATTTAATTAATTTCCCAAAGGGAAAAAATTTCTTTTTAATTCAAAGGAAGAAAATAACCTTTTAAAGGGGGTTATGTCATATAAAAATTTTTAAACCAAAAGGATGGATTTTTTGGGAAAAATTTCAATATGGGGGCCAAATTAAAAAAATTTAAAAAAATTCAAATTATTGGGCCCTTAATGTTTTAATTTGGAAAAAATTAATTTTAAAACCCTTTAATATTTACTTTGGGAATTAAATTCCCACAATATTTAATTTTAAGGTTAAAAAAAAAAATCCCCCAATAATTTGGTAGTTCAAAGGTTCATTAAAAAATCCCCAGAGGCTAAGAAAACCTAAAGGTCTTTTAAGGGCGGGGGGAGTGAAAGATTAAAAAGGTTCAAATTTTAAAAATTTGGGTTTGAAAGAATTTATTTTTACGATTATATTGGATTTTTTTTTAAATAATTTAAAGAATTAAAATTGTTAAAATTTTTTAATAAAAAATTTAGCAAAATGATTTTTCAAAACTTTAAAGGGGAATTTTTAGAACAATTTTACTTTTTAAATTAGTTTTTTTAAAAAACATATATGGGGTGAGTTTTTTAAACAAAAAATCCCCTGGGGGAAAGATCTAAATTTCAAAACATTTAATTTTTGGCCTGGGAGATGTTTTTATATCAAAAGTAATTTTTAAAATTTTTTACCTTTTTGGACAATTTTTGGGTTAACCAGGTGAAGGAATATTTTAAACTTTTTAATTATATTTGGACTAACAGGGGGTTTTTAAAATTATTTAGAAAAATTTTAAAAAAAGGGGTTCTTTTCAATTTATAAAAAAGGGGTTTTTAAAAACCAATTTGAAAAGGGGAAAATTCCCCCAAAAAAAGGGATTTAAAGGGGAAAATTTTAACGCGTGATATTTTTAGAGATAGAAAACCCCCTTTTAAATTATGAGGTAATAGAAAAGGTTGGGAAAGGGAAGGAAACCCTTTTAAACCCCTTTTTTAGGTAAAGAAAAGGATGGAAAAGGAAAAATTTAAAATTTCCCCAAATTTAAGGGAAAGAAGGGGGGGAAAAGGGGGAAGAATTAAAATTAAAAAAATTTCTAGGGGAAATTTGGTGGTTTTTATTAAAAG
The DNA here is from genome assembly GCF_019279795.1 of Protopterus annectens. Lineage (NCBI taxonomy): Eukaryota > Metazoa > Chordata > Ceratodontiformes > Protopteridae > Protopterus > Protopterus annectens. The sequence continues at coordinate 1,196,485,070 of NC_056733.1, forward strand.
AAAGTTGTTTAAACTAAAAAAATTTCAAAAATGACCTTAAAGACTTTTTGGGAAGGGCCAAAAGGGATGAAAGGGTAAGGGGGAAAAAGAAAATTTTAAGGGGAAAGGGCACGTGACATAGGAAAAAAGGGAACTTTTTAAAAAAGGGGTTTTTCCCATTCAACAAATTTAAAAAGCAAACTATTATATTAAAAAGGTTTTTGATAAAAGGAGTTTAAAGGGGGAAATCAGGGAATTTTAAAAAGGGTTTTGAGTTTATTCAAAATTTAGGAAAATCAAAAAAAATTTTAAAAAAAAAAATTAGCGTAGAGGAAATTTTTAATTTTTTTAAAGAAAAAAGACAAAAAATTGGTTAGGGGAAATTATAAATAAAGAATATGGGGAAAAAGTTTTTGGGGTTAATAAACCCGGGAACTAAGCCCATTTTTCCCCAATTTTTTTGGGGGGAAAAAACCCCGGGATTAATTTTTTTTCCCCCTTTGGATTTTTTTTAAAAAGGCAATTTTTTTTAATTTTTATATTTTATATTATTTTTGGTATTCTAAGAAGGTTTTTAAATAATTTTTAAAAAAATTTAACTATTTAAAATAAAAATGTTAAGTTTTTGTATTATATTTTTTAATTTAAATGTGTATCATAAATTTTTTATTTAAAAGTGTTTTTGGTATTTGCAATATTTATTTTTTTAAAAATGTGTTTTAAAAGTTTTTTTAATTTTAAAGTATTATTTTTGGGTCGTTTTTAAGTGTTAAAAAGTTTTAAATGTTATTATTAATTGTTTCTTAAAGGTTTTTTAAAAGGGGTTATAAATGCTTTTTATAATAGAAAATATTAAAGAAAAGATGTTTAAAAGGTTTTGTTATAATTGGGGAGTCTTGGAAAAAAAGTGTTGGAAAAAGGGGTGGCCCTTTCTTTTTAAGTCCCCTTGGGTTTTTTAGTTGGAGGGATTGACCTCTTTTTTCTTTTGGTTTTTTGGGGATGGGGGGAAAGGGGTTTTGGGTCTTCGCTGGGGGGGGGTGGAACCAAAAAAAATGCGACAAACAAACCGTTTAAGTTCACTGTTAAACCCCCCACCCCCCGTTATCCGGGGAACCAAAAATTTAAAAGGGGGAACCCCGAAGGAAAAAGGTGCAGACAGGGTTTTGGAAAAAACCCAAATTTTTTGGTAACTACCGGGCCCCTGTGGAAATTTTCCTTAATTTTGGATTTAAAGGAAAAATTGGGTCAAAAACCCCAAAATAAAGAAATAAAAGGAATGCCAAATGGGAGGGGACAAAAGTTTTCCAGCAATCAGAAATAAGAATGGAAGAAACCCCCCTCTAGAAAATGATTAAATATATTATGTTAAGAAAACTTGAGATTTGTTTTTTAAATATAAAAACTTAATTAAAATGCTTTTGAGGGTGTTTATTAAAAAATGATAAATTTTACGAGGAAATTCCCCAAAAAGTAAAAAGGGTTGAGTTTTAAATTTATTCCAGTAAGGGGTTTGATTCAAACATAATTAAAAAATGGGAAAATGGTTGAAAAAATAAAGGTTTTAATTTTAAAAAAGGAAGATGATTTCTAAGGGGAAATAAAAAAAATATTAAAATAAAAAAAATTGAAAAATTTTAGGAATTTTTAAAAGGAAAATTAGAAAACTAAAAGGGGTTTAAAAAAAAAAAAGAAAATGTGTAAAAGAAGAATTTAAGGAAAAATTTTTTGGAAAGTTTCCAAAAGAGATATTATGCCAAAATATGGGGGGAGTTGAAAAAGACTTGAGTTCCCCATAAGGGAAGAAAGAATAAAAATTTTTAAAAAAAATTCAATAGGGGGTAAAAAAAAAAAAAATTTTCAAATTAAATGGAAAAAAAAACAAAAAGTTTCAAAGTAAATGGGGAAAATTTAATAAAAAAATTTAAAATCAATTAATTTAAAAAGACTTAGTAATAATTTTCTTTTTTTTTAAAAGGGATTAAAGACCTTGGGAAAGGGTAATTTATTCAAAATTTTTTAAAAATTTTTCTTAAGAAAGAAAAATTTAAACTTTTGTTTAAAAGTTCTAAGGAAAACAATTTAAAAAAGGACAAACCCCCCTTTAACCCCAAAAAAAAAGAGGTTAGGAAAAAAAATTAATCTTTCCAAAACAAAATTTCATTTAAAAAGGGGAAAAAAATTCAAAAATTCCCTCAAAAGAGGAAAACCTATAAAGGATGGTACGTCATTAGGAAAATTTTTTATAAAAAAAGAGGGATTTTTTGGAAAATTAAGGGGATTAGGGTTATTTAAAAATTAAAAGGAAACAAAAAAATTTTCCCTTAATGATTTATTTGGAACAAAATTTAAAATTTTTTAAGATTACTTTAAAAAATAAAGCCCCCAAATTTAGTTAATTTTAAAAAATTAAAAATCCCCAAAATTGAGTCAAAGGTCAAAAATTGGCCAATGGCTAAGAAAACTAAAGGTCTTAAAAGGGGGCAAGGGGGTAGTGAAAATTAGGGATTTTTAAGAAAAAAAGAAGTTTATAAAAATTTACTTTACACAGATTTTTGGGGTTTATTTTCTTCATCCCATTGGAAGGAATAAATTTCAAAACATTAGGAAAAAAAAATTCCAAAAGATTTTTATTTAAAATTAAGGACAGTTTTATAAAATTTAACATTATGAATAGTTCTTTAAAAAAATATATATGGGGTGAGTTCTTAACAAACAATTTTTTCCCCTGGGGGTAGATTTTTAAATTTCAAAACATTTAAATTTTTGGTTTTTGGAGACATTTTTTTTGGGTAAAAAAGGTGAATTTTTTTTTAAACATTTTGAAAATTTCGGTTCACTTAATTACAAAATTTTTTAAAATTTTGCTTAAAAAAAAGGGGAACAGGGTTTTTTAAAATTTAAAAAAAATTTTTTAAACCGATTTGTTCTTCAAAACCCAAAAAAAAATTTAAAGGGAAATTTGTAATAAAAATACCAAAAAAAGATTTAAAGGGACATTTGAGATAGAGGATACCCCATCAAACTTATAGAGGTAATAGAAAGGAGGTTAGGACAGGAAGACATGACAAATTTAAACCCATCTTAGGTAACAGAACAGGATGGAAAAATGAAGAATTAAAAGTTGACAAATATGAAGGCGAAAGCAATTTTGTGGTGGATTTTAGTGGGGAAGCAGTAAAGATTAGAAAAATTCTAGAGGACGAATGGAATAGATTCAGAGAAATTTCTGACCTTGAAAGCTTGTTTGTACAGCCACTAAAATGTACTTATCGAAAGGGTAAGAGCTTAAAGACAATTTTGGAAGGCAAAAATGGCACGGATACAGTAAGAGAAGGAAAAGTAGGAACATTTAAGTGTGGAAGATGTTCACAGTGCCCACATATTTGTACAAGAGCGACTACTTATATCAAAAGCAGGGATTTTCTGATTCAAAGCAAAAGTTTCGCAAATTGCTAAACTAGTGGTATAGTTTATATAGGTTTGTGTGATCATTGTGATGCATTCTATGTGGGAAAGTCAGAAAGAAAACTGAAAAACAGAATTTATGAGGATTATTACGAAATTAGGACAAAATGCACACACAATGCACTTTATAGACATAAAATTAGCTGTCAGGAGGCAAATTTTAATTTTTTTGTTTTAGAAGTAGTGGAAAAAGACATAAGGGGTGGATTATGGGAAACGTCTATAGAATACAAAGAACTATTGTGGCAATTGTTCTTGGAGGCTAATAAACCCCCAGGACTGAATGACGCAGTTTCCCTTGCCCCATTTCTAAAGATGAGGGCAGCTAAACTTTAGTTATTAATTTATTTATTCATTATAGGTTTGATTTTTGGTTATCAAATAGGCAGAGTTTTTATGAATTTCTTGAATATTTTATATTACTCTATGAAGCTATGTGTCTTCCAAGTATTTGTTTGTAAATAATATATTACAACACTAGATGGTGCTAACACCTACTGATAATGAAAATGTATAAGTTTATTGTATTTGCATCATTTATGTAATTTAAATGTGTATCATAAAAGTATTTATTTTAGAAAGCTGTTTTTAGGTATTATGCTAATATTGTCAGGTTTTTAAAATGTGTTTTTAAAATGTTCTTCTTTACATGTTAAGTATTATATTTGGTCTGTTTCCTATGGAAGTGCTCACTAATTAAAGTATTTAAATGCCTTATTGATTAATTAGATAATTAACTTAAAGGATATTTAAGGATAGGGGTGTAGTAGATATGCATTCTGTTATACATCAGAAGAAGTCATTGGAAATGAAAACGCACTGTGTTTTGTGAAATAGCGTTTATGTGCTATACGTGTGTTGGAGTGCTGTGAGTAACAATAAAGTGTTGAAAGCACAACAAGGGAGTCGAGCCTCTTCTTCTTCACTAGTGCCCTTGGTTTTCTAGTTGGACTGTTTTTGGCACTTGACCTCTGGTTTTTCTTTTTCGAGTCTTTTGGGATGGAAGTGGAGGAGGCATTTGCGACTACTATACGTTCGGAGGTGGGAGGTGGCAACTCTGATAAAATAGACAGACTAACTAACCAGTTATCACAGCTAATCGAGCTGTTGACACCCACAGCCCACCCCTCGCCGACGTCATCGTCTGGAGTGCCAGGGAACCAGGAAATATTAATGAGGAGAGTGAACAGCGCGAATGGCGCGAAAGGTGCAGCTACACGAGTGCTGTTTGGAAATAACTCTAAATCTTTTTCGGATAATCTACCAGGCACCTCAGATCAGGATATTCCTTCAATTTTCAGGACATTTCCGAACGACGACAATATAGGTGCAATGAGCCACCGAGAAGATGGCAACGCAATCAAAGGCAATAAGCCAAATGGAGAGAGGTACAAAACTGACTTCTCTAGCATTATGCATTTGAAATATAGTTTTAATGGTAAGAAAGCACCCCTACTAGAGGAAAGTGATGTAAATATATCTCATGACTCTAATGTTAAAATGCTTGATGATTTGTTGTTTAAATATAAAAACATTGAATTGGAAAATGCATATCTGAGGGAATGTTTGAGCTTAAAAATAGTGACTAAAGTTTTACGAGTTTGTAAATATCCCAACAAAGTAAAGGAAGGTAGTGAGTTTCATCATGAATTACTTACCATTTTTGATAATTGTGGGTTCGATATACTGAAAGCGATAATTAAAGAAAATGAGAGAGAAATAGAATGTCTACAGAGTAAAATAGAAGGTATTAATTCTAAAATAACGGAAGACCTGTTATTTACTATAGAGGAAAGTCAAAGGAAATACTATGAAACACTAAAAAGAATTGAAAAGAGTATTAGGAATGTGTATGAAAGGAAAATTAGAAAACTAGAAAGGGATATAAAAGAATATAAAGATAAAGTGTGCTACCCAAAGCCCAGAGATTACTCCTATAGGCAAAATTATATGTTTGAGAATGTTTGGGGCCAAAAAGAGCACCCTATGAGTGAGCCACAAGATACTAGGGAGGAGTTAGTCAATATTAATGATTACTCTGAGTTCCCCCCACTAAGGAGATCAGAAAGAATAAAAAATAATTATCAAAAAAACTATCAATATGGGGGGGGAGGGTAAACAACAACAACAACAAAGGTTTTCAACAGTGGTAAGATGTGACAATAAAATAACTGAAAAAGACAATTCTCAAGAGTCAATTATAGTGGAAGGACATGTAAGTAAATATAAAGGCTATAACATCTTTAATTACAGTAATAAAGAGCTTAGTGAAGTACACTTTGCACTTTTTTCTAAAGGACTTAAATTTGTACCTAATAGGAAGGCAGATGTTAGTAAGGTACTAATAGATTTAAAATTGTTCTTAAGAAAGAAAAATTTCAAACTTTTGTTTCAAGGACAGAATTCTAATGGCCATAGAACAGAGGTGTTAAGGAAAAGGAGCACCTTTAATCCCCCTTTACACCCACAACTGAAAAATTTCGAGGCCATTATGGAAAAGAAATTAAGGGGTGAACTTTCCAAGAACAAAATTTCATTTAATCTCACCAAGGAAGAAAATAATCTATTAAGAGATATACGGTGCGATACGTCAATAAGAGTGATTAAACCTGATAAAGGAGGTGGTACTGTCATTATGGACCAAATCTTTTATGAAGCCAAAATGATGGATTTATTGGAAAATTCAGAGAGGTATGCTAGGGCTTCACTTAATGAAATTAATATAGGTAACAAAAAATATATTTAGCCCTTAATGATTTACTCTTGGAAGGTTCGATTGACATTCAAACTTTTAAGTACTTACATGTTGAAAAACCTAAAGTCCCCACAATATTTGGAGTTCCGAAGGTTCATAAAAATGTAGAAAATCCCCCAATGAGACCTATAGTAGCCTCAGAAGGCTCAGTTACCGCGCCCTTGGCCAGATGGCTAGATGTTAAACTAAAGGATCTATCAATGGAGGGCAATGGGGTAGTGAAAGATTCATGGGATTTGTTACAGAATTTAACACAAGATATGTTTGATAAGAATATTACTTTCATCACGATTGATATTGTGGATCTATTTTCTTCTATACCATATAGCGAAGGAATGAAATGGTTCGAAGAAGCATTAGTGAAATAAGCGAAATTCAGCAACAATGATTTTTATCTTATTTTAACATTAATGGATCTAGTTCTTAGTAACAATTATATACATTATGAAGGTGAGTTCTTTAAACAAATCCAGGGGGTAGCTATGGGGGTGAGATGCGCTCCCACATACACAAACATTATTTTGTCTGCCTGGGAGGATAGATACATTATTAATTCTGAGTTTAAACACTGTTGGAAATTTTATAGGCGTTTTTTGGACGACATGTGTTTTTTATGGGTAGGATCAGAAGATGAATTTTGCACTTTTTTTAACTACATCTCAAATTCGACTAATTTCTTGGCCTTCACTTACCAGTGTGACAGGAATATTTTAAACTATTTAGATATCTTGATAGGAAAAGGCGAACATGGGTGCTTTTCAAAAATCTATAGAAAAGAAACTTTTTCAAACTCGTATTTAGCTTACAATAGTGCACACCCTTACCCCCAGAAAAAAGGGATTGTAAAGGGACAATTTGTAAGGGGTAGCAGAATGACATCAAAAGAATCAGACTTTAATGATGAGTGTACATTACTGCGTGATATGTTTAGAGATAGAGGATACCCCATCAAACTTATAGAGGTAATAGAAAAGGAGGTTAGGACAGGAAGACATGACAAATTTAAACCCATCTTAGGTAACAGAACAGGATGGAAAAATGAAGAATTAAAAGTTGACAAATATGAAGGCGAAAGCAATTTTGTGGTGGATTTTAGTGGGGAAGCAGTAAAGATTAGAAAAATTCTAGAGGACGAATGGAATAGATTCAGAGAAATTTCTGACCTTGAAAGCTTGTTTGTACAGCCACTAAAATGTACTTATCGAAAGGGTAAGAGCTTAAAGACAATTTTGGAAGGCAAAAATGGCACGGATACAGTAAGAGAAGGAAAAGTAGGAACATTTAAGTGTGGAAGATGTTCACAGTGCCCACATATTTGTACAAGAGCGACTACTTATATCAAAAGCAGGGATTTTCTGATTCAAAGCAAAAGTTTCGCAAATTGCGAAACTAGTGGTATAGTTTATATAGGTTTGTGTAATCATTGCGATGCATTCTATGTAGGAAAGTCAGAAAGAAAACTGAAAAACAGAATCTATGAGGATTATTACGAAATTAGGACAAAATGCACACACAATGCACTTTATAGACATAAAATTAGCTGTCAGGAGGCAAATTTAAATTTTTTTGTTTTAGAAGTAGTGGAAAAAGACATAAGGGGTGGATTATGGGAAACATCTATAGAATACAAAGAACTATTGTGGCAATTGTTCTTGGAGGCTAATAAACCCCCAGGACTGAATGACGCAGTTTCCCTTGCCCCAGTTCTAAAGATGAGGGCAGCTAAACTTTAGTTATTAATTTATTTATTCATTATAGGTTTGATTTTTGGTTATCAAATAGGCAGAGTTTTTATGAATTTCTTGAATATTTTATATTACTCTATGAAGCTATGTGTCTTCCAAGTATTTGTTTGTAAATAATATATTACAACACTAGATGGTGCTAACACCTACTGATAATGAAAATGTATAAGTTTATTGTATTTGCATCATTTATGTATTTTAAATGTATATCATAAAAGTATTTATTTTAGAAAGTTGTTTTTAGGTATTATGCTAATATTGTCAGGTTTTTAAAATGTGTTTTTAAAATGTTTTTCTTTACATGTTAAGTATTATATTTGGTCTGTTTCCCATGGAAGTGCTCACTAATTAAAGTATTTAAATGCCTTATTGATTAATTAGATAATTAACTTAAAGGATATTTAAGGATAGGGGTGTAGTAGATATGCATTCTGTTATACATCAGAAGAAGTCATTGGAAACGAAAACGCACTGTGTTTTGTGAAATAGCGTTTATGTGCTATACGTGTGTTAGAGTGCTGTGAGTAACAATAAAGTGTTGAAAGCACAACAAGGGAGTCGAGCCTCTTCTTCTTCACTAGTGCCCTTGGTTTTCTAGTTGAAGTCAGATATTACTGACAGTTGACATTGCAGTTTCAAACTTCATACCCTTCAGACATTTCATGCTAATACAATCATTCCATCAACTTTCTAACATTATTAGAGCAGTATTTCAAAGGTGTCCTTCTCTTTGGACTTTTACCACCCCATTATTCATGTATTTGTCCAGATTTCTGGCTCTCTGAGGCTGGGAGGTCTGCTTCTAGGAGTTAGCAGCATGGTCTGTCTTTGCATTTTGTAGACTGTGTTATGTTGGTGTTATGGATCCCATGCCACTCCCTAACAGGGCACTGTGGGTGAGGCATGGCCATTTGCCAGAGGCCTGTAGGCCAGGTGTGACAGATGCAGGACATCTGTAGCAAGGCAGTGCATTCTAATGATCATATGTTCCCAGGCTGCCAGACAGTGGACACCCCTGGGATGGCACCACTAAGTTGACTGGGTGTTACTGACAATTATTTTCTGTTCATGTTGAGCCATCACTCTAGTTGACAGCTGGATGCTGCTTAAGGCTAGGGACATGTTACTGCATTTCTATGGGACACTAGGTGGGGGGGTATCACATCTGTACACAATACACATTTGCATAGACTGTGCTTATATTTGCTTAACATTTTGATCCCATTTAACATAGTGGTGTGCCCTATCTTTGAGACTACATGCATAATAGTATTGACCACAGGTCACATTGTTCTGGCATAAACATTTTTAGTTTCAGACTTCTTACCTTTCAGAGCCATACTGTCACTGCCAGATCTGCTGTGGTATCACCGTGTAAGTCTGTAGGTGGGAATTTCATGGATGCCGCCATGTAGGAGTCTTTGCCAGACATTTTTGTATGGTTTTCTACATCTGATCTGCTGGGTGAGCCTGGGATGAGTATGGGAACCCCACTTTGACATCCATGCATGTGACCTATGATCCCCCAGTTATTTGGCTCACCACATATAATGCACTGGTATTTCTTAACTAGGGTGGTACTTCATAGTGTGGGTAAGCCATTATGGTGTATACACATCCAGCTGTCCTACATAGCTATCAGTTGTCTGGTGCTATCCCAGTAAGCCACCCCATTCCCTTGCATGCTTGCATCAATAAAACAAAAAGGCAAACACTCTGAAGCCAATAATCCTATGACCTCAAATAAACGTGTTTAATAAAAGACTCAAGTTCACAAAACTCAAAGCCACAAAATACTCCAAGTAAGGTCAAGCGCTTTCATCATAAGACTTCATCAGAACAATTAAGGCTTGTACAACTACTCCTTATATACTAACAAAGGTCCCCTAATTGAACCAAACAGCCCTTAAAGTAAAAGTAACAAAAAATTATTATTTAGACAAGCTTAAAAAGCATAAAAAACATACTGTCCTATGTATAAAAGTTAAAACTAACTCCCAATAAACAAAATTCCATAATAAAATTGCATTTAAAACTACATGGGAAAAGTTATATATATATAGAAAGATATGAAAAAAAAGGAGAAAATATGTGGGAACAAAACCAGAAGAGTTTAAAGTTTAGATGCCCGATACCTTAATTCAGGCTTAATACTAATGCGGTCATTGATCCATGGGGCAACAGTAGCATTTAACCTAAATTGCCATCTCGCTTCAGCTCTCAGCAATTTGTTAGCCCACGTTGAATAGGAGGATTTATGAGCATTTGTATAGTATTTCATGGAAAGATGAAAAGAATGCACTTTTTAAACATGTTTCCATGAACCCGGCTCATTCCTTCCTGTTCAGTATCCTGGAGATAGTTAGTAAGGACATCAGGGGAGGTGATTGGGCTAACAAATTGCTGAGAGCTGAAGCGAGATGGCAATTTAGGTTGAATGCTACTGTTGCCCCAGGGATCAATGACCACATTAGTATTAAGCCTGAATTAAGGTATCTGGCATCTAAACTTTAAACCCTTCTGGTTTTGTTCCTACATATTTTCTCCTTTTTTTACATATCTTTCTATATATATAACTTTTCCCATGTAGTTTTAAATGCAATTTTATTATGGAATTTTGTTTATTGGGAGTTAGTTTTAACTTTTATACATAGGACAGTATGTTTTTAATATTTTTTAAGCTTGTCTAAATAATAATTCTTTTGTCACTTTTACTTTAAGGGCTGTTTGGTTCAATTAGGGGACCTTTGTTAGTATAAAAGGAGTAGTTGTACAACCCTTAATTGTTCTGATGAAGTCATGACGAAAGCGCTTGACCTTACTTGGAGTATTTTGTGGCTTTGAGTTTTGTGAACTTGTGTCTTTTATTAAACACATTTATTTGAGATCGTAGGATTATTGGCTTCATAGTGGTTGCCTTTTTGTTTTATTAGTGTTGTTTGCCACTCTCACACCATCTTTCATTTTTCTGATGCTTGCATCAATCCCATAGATATGCTATCAGAAAATTCTACTCCATTCATTTATTGTTAAGAAGACTGACTTACCTTGTGCCTGAGGCAGTTGTGAGGACTGTGCTTGAGATCTGACTATGTCAGATGCACACAGTACACTGCCTATACATGGTAAGGTATAGGTGGTGTGATGTTTGGCATCCATTTTACTGTGTCTGTGTGTGTGAGTCAGAGATAGATATCATTCATTCTGGCCCTACAGTGTCAGTGTACGTGCTATGCATTGCCTCTTTGCCAAGGCCAGGACCTACTGGGCATGCCTCCATCTGCCTACGGGGCAGGCTCAGGATGTTCCTCCTCTGAGTCCCTCTATGCCTGTGGAGACCTTGACAGTGGTGGGGGGGGTGGGCTGTGTGGCCCTTCCCCATTTTGTTCCTGCTGCATCTGTTTCTACAGGATCATATTGTGTAGCATGGCACATACTATGAATATGTGTGCACATGTAGCTGGAGAGTACTGCAAGGCTCCACTGGATATGTCAAGGCAGCGGAACCGTGACTTGAGCATCTCAAACACATGCTCTATAATGATCCTGGTTGGTGCATGTTTCTCATTACGGCATTTTTGTGTGAGTGTGTGTGCATTTCTGATGGGTGTCATTAGCCACAGCTCCAGTGTATAGCCAGCATCCCCCACCAGATGGCCATATATGATGTCCCCACTGGCAAATACCTGGTGCAGCTGTGATGAATGCCAGATGTGGGAGTCGTGATAGCTTCCAGGGCTGCCAGCACATATATTCATGATAATGCCCTGGGCATTGCACACAACCTGGCAGTGGATGGAGTGGAACCCCTTGTGGTTAAGGTAGACCCTACCCTGGTAACCGGGTGGTGCTTTGATGTGGATATGCATGCAGTCTATGGCACCCAGTACCTCTGGGTATTCTGCTACACAGTGGAAGAGATTCATATTGCTGGTCCTCTCCTCACGGGTGCTGGGGAAGTAAATGTGCTTAGTGGCATGTGGTCACATGGCAACAGGAACTGGTGAAGTATTCTGGACGCAAATGCCTGTGAGACCCCCATGATATCCCTAGTCGGTCTTTGGAAAGTACCTGTAGCTAGTATTCTTAATGCTACACATACCTTGGTATCCACTAGGATGGGTTCCCCTCTTTTGGTTCTGGGTCTGAAATGAAGCTGGCACAGCTCAATGAGTTGCTGAAGTATGTCCCTGTCTACCCTGTAGCAGTCTACTATCTCTAGATCATGTAGCCCCTGGTAGGTTACCCTGGGTCTGAACACTCTCCTCCTCTTCCATGGTCTGAGTCGGTTGTCAGTATTATCCTCCTCAGTGCCCTCAGCCTCTTGCACATACTGATAGATCAAAGTGACAGCAGCCCCTAACATTTTTTGCTAATTTTGTCAGTTAAAATTCCCCCATATGTGTGCACCTAAGGTGCAGAGTTTGTGGGAAAAAAACAGACTGGAAGGTGTTTGCATAGTTAATAGTGGTGTGCTGCAGAGGCTGCCTGTGTGATTGGCTACCTTTGAGACATTCCATCTGCCAGCTATTTTACTTGTATTTGAGTGGCTGTATTTTTTCTGCTTCCCTTTTTCTTTTCCCCCTTCTCATTTCCACCCCTTTTAAGCTCTGAGGCGCTGCATACAAACCCACTGCCTCAATGTAGACAGTACTGCTATTTCTGTTTTTTTTTTTTTTTTTTATTTGTCTGTTTGTTTAAGTCCCAGTGCCCACCACACACACCTGTTTGGCTAAGGTAAAGACATTTTAGCTGAAATGGCCCTCCCTGGATGTGAACATTCTTTTCCTTTCATGGTGTAAGACATTACAGCCTCAGACACACCCCTTTGCTTAGCTGTGCTTAGCTAAGCCCAAAGCCGGGCATTGGAGCTCCAATGTGCTTACAGCAAGCATGACATACCCCCTTTTCATGTTACCTGCTCCTCCTGCCTACACTATCCTGTTCAAGCACCTACACAGTTAGGTGCAATGTGTGGACTTAGAATATTTTGTGATTCAGTAAATTTACCCTCCTTTGCATATCCCACTGCCTTAGTCCATAGTTACTGCTCTGACATGGAGCCTTTCCCTTTGACAACTGGTGTTCCCTGGTAATGTTTTGATTCTACATGCCATTTATTATAATGTCAAAATGCAGATTTCCCCTAAAATTGAGTTTTAATATTTTTTTTTATTTTCGGCACACTCCCGTTTGTGTGCTGCTGCCCTATGCTTAAACAGCCAAGATCGGCCAAAAAAAAAAAAAACTTAGATTTTTTTTTTAAATTAAACATGTTTCCATGCCAATGGCCATATATTTGGCCATTGGCATACCTAAAGTTTATGATACATGCTTCTATCTGAGCTGTCATGCCTCCATTTTGCTATTTGCAGAAATATGTTTGGTTAGTAACTGAGCACATTTCTGCAACTAGCACTGTTCCTGTGCGGATGCTTGCCTGCTTCCTAAACCACTAATTCACCTCATTTGCATGGTTTTTACCAGCAAATGAGGTAATTAGCATTCTGCATGGCTTTCTATGCAGGAACAGTGTCGGCAGGCTCGTGCACGTCAGATCAGCTGTTTGCTGAATGGTTCAGCGGCCATATTCCTAGCAGGAGTGGCTGTACTGTTCCTGCATGGAAAATTTCATTTAATGAATTCCAGGGATATTGTTTGTGCCATGAACACCCTAGAAAGGCTTACAGCATTTTCCTATTGTAATGAATATGAATCCCCTACCTCATAGCATGAGACATTAAAAATGTTGCCCTCTGACTGCGCCGTAACTACTTTCTTTGCCTAAGCCAATCCTGTCTGTCACAGTTTATCTGCTGCCAGATTCAAACCCCTGCATATCATACTACACACTATACAGAGCTGTGTGTTGAATGCATCTGCCAAAGAACATATCAGTAGACCTTGTTACAAATAACTGAAATTAATGTGTGAAGTAAGAAAAGACTTTTGATGGTAATCTGTGCAATATTAATTTGTCAGAATGATGTTCATGTTCACATAACTGTGAGCAGTCCGCTATCAATTTTTCTTGGCCAAAGAAGATTTTTTTCATTTTTTTGTACATACATTCTTCCAGAATTTAACTATACTATATCCATGTCAGAGAACATAGCTATTCATCATATTAGCTCTTTCTCAAAAAGACAGAGCGACAGGGATATATAGTCGAGTCATAAATACATTTAAATGCTTACCATTGATTTGCACAGTCATCGACTATTAGCACTGCCCACAAATATAACAGACTGTAACCTGATTGTGAGCGGCATCTAATGACTTCTGCAGCCAGCTAAAAACTCCAACAGACATCCACCATGCACCTTATGTTCTAGCTGCAGTATATCCTACGCATACTTCTCATAGAGGCAAACCAATTCTCCATGTAGATGGTTATATCTGCAATCCTGAGAGAGTTAATAAAAGTAGGAAGTATTAAGTGTTGATGGCATAGGTATATTAGATGTTAATTGGGAAAAAGAATGGTGGACTTATCTTCAGTTATGTCTGCTTGAGTAAGAGAACAAAACCACATTCGTGAATTTCGTGATAGGTAAATGTCGACCATTCCCCTGTCACCTTAATGGAAGAAACCGCTTGCTAGGGAACTTGACATAATTGCCAACAAATCTAGCTTTGACATCCATGACTTCTTTATGACTATTATACACAACTTAAAGTTAAAGCTGCAAGGTGATTACTATATTTTTTGTTTAACACTGCTGATTTTGTTTTCTTGTTGTGGTCATTTCATAGAAGTGCAGTTTTGGGGATGACTTTGGAGGATAAACAAGCTAGTTGACAGATTTTGCTGTGTTTGGTTTCTGTATATATTTATTTTCTATAAAGACTGAGCTTACTTGCTAAATGATGTTTCCCTGGGTGGGTATGAATGCTTGCTTAGGCAGTGTCACCTGCTTAGTTGCCTGTGCAGTAGCGGATATTTGCATATATTATTTTCAATGAATTGCTGTTCTCGATCTTATGTTGATTTGACTTTCTATAACACGATACTTTTAGCTCAATGTTAAACTAAAATCATGTGGTTTATCTTGTTAAAATGTTTGACTGTGAATTTGAATCTGTATTTAAATGATCTGTTTTTAGGTCTGAGTATGGTCTGAAGAAGCACTCTGGTGTGACATGAAAGCGTTTACTGTTGTTTTATATTTCATTTGTTATTAAACATTTGGTTTTGATCTTACTGCTATGTACTGCTGGTCTCTCTACTTTTTATTACTTGAGCTGTGTGTCTTACCAGCACTAACTCCATGTACTTACAGTTTCTTGCAAGAGCCTGTATGATGAATAGTCGTGTTCTCTTGTGTAGATATGCTATACAAGTCAGCACTCAAAGTATTTGCCACAGAAGCACTTACACCATGATATTCACAGAACAACTGTTTCTTTGCCATGAAATTACACAATCTGTTTATATTTGTTTATCCATCATAAAAATGGATGCCAATAACATGATGCAGAAGACTGCTTAATATAATTTCAGACAAAATGCAAATTAAGTTTATGAACATACAGTTTCAAATCTTTGCAAGTTATGTGACAGTTTTATGTAAACTTGCGAGTTGTGACAGTTTTAATGTAGGAACTTGTGAGTCATGTGACAGTTTTTATGTAAGAAACTTGCGAGCCATGTGACAGTTTTATGTGGGAAAAATCTACCAGAAAATATCAAAGAGAATTTACGAACATATTTAGCTATTAAAAATAAAGATTTTATAAATGCGCTTAGAAAGCATGCCTCTTCTTGTCAAGGTTTTTGTAAATTCTCTTTTTTGTGATTGATCATGTTGTTTATCAGTTATATAGTTGGGATTTAAATAACATGCTGGAAGTAAAGGAAGGTAATTGACAAATAACACTGCAAGCAAATAAAAGTCCAGGTTTAAATGAAAGCATTAATATTATTTTTTTTTTAAAATCACAACATAGCTAGGATTGCACAGTGGTACAGTGGTAGTGCTGTCATCTCACAGCAAGAGGTTCTCTGGTTTGGTTCTCTGCTGGAGTGCCTACTGTGCAGAGTCGGCATGTCCACTCTGCATTTGTGTGGGTTTTCTCCAGGCACTCCAGTTTTCTCCGACATTACAAAGACAGATGTCTAGAGCATTTCTCTCTAGGCCACTACTGAAAATTGGCTTTGTTCCAAGTCAGACTTTCCTGGTAAATAATTGAAATATTAATTATTATTGTATACTGTCTTTTTAAATTCATGGTTTAATTATGTAAATAAGTCACATATTTAATTAATTTTTAAGGTACATACATTGCTCTTTAAATGTTATGTATTAGCTCTAATGAAGTTCTATTAAACAGAGTGAGAGCTCTTAGTGTACAAGTGTTTCCTGAGTGTTATTTGTGCAAGTTCATTCAGTTGTGTTTATTTCTGAGTAACCAATTAGTTCAAGCAATTGCTTTTGAATTTTTCTATCATGGTATTATGGTATTGCTGCAAGGGAAATGTGTGCCAATAATTTCTTTAAAAGATTGTTCTATATGTCTATTTGTCACACAACATTGCTTGATGCTAGGTATGCCCAAATGCATGGGATGCACAGTGCAGTCATCACTGTGACAGTGAAATGGCAATCATGCATAATATGTAGATAGAAGTCATGCATTTACACACATGCCTTATTAAGGCAACAATGTACAGAACATTGTCTCATTTCCACATGCTACAGCATCATCAGAATCAAACAAAGCATTTCTCTGTGAAATGAGCAGTGGTTCTTTTAAGAAGAATCCCCAGCTATACATGTATACAGCAGATAGCTGGATGACAGCACTGTTACCTATATGTACATTCAAATCATTGTGATACAACTGAATCTAAGGAGTAATGGCTGGATTTGAACAGGCAACCTAAGATCACAAGGTACAGAACATTGCCTGAATTCCACGTCACACAAAATGTCGGTTTACAATTGTGAGAGTGCTAGTTTAAATGGATGATATCACCACTGTTTAATAGGATGATGTTTCTGTTAAAAATTAAAGAAAGTGGTTAACGAGCAGAATAACACTACACAGCCTACAGGCATTAGAAGCCTTCATTAGACAGCACAACAGAGAAACACAAACTAACAGTAGTCCATCATTGCTGTATTCAAACCAACTACCTTTTAGTTATACAGTCTGGACAGCACAGTATTAACAGCCAGAGACACAAGATAAGCCGTACTACAACTGTGAAGTAATTCATTTTTGAAACCATGATCTAATCATTGTATTTCCAAAAATGGGTTTTGTCTGGGGCTATGAGGAATTTATAGTAGCCCTCTGCCAGTGAAAATATGTTTCCCAAGTGGAAGTTTACATAAGGAGTGCTGACATGGAACTAATTGTACATGACAAACTCACAGTCACACTATTTAAACAATGTTGGATTCAACCCCCCACCTATCTAGTTACAGAACCTAAGAGTCACAGTATTAAGCACAAGCACCATAAGAGAAGTCTGAATTTTACAGTGGGATAGTGCACTTATGAAAACATGCCTTCATCAATGTGTTACAGAGAAAATATTGTTGGTAAAAGTGTGATAAGGGGAGTCAGCTCCCAGTGCAAATGTTCCTCCTCAATGGAAGTAGATATAATACTTCTGTTGCTGAAGCTATAAGTACCTGACTCTAGAGTCACATTTACACACACACACACACACACACACACACACACACACACACACACACACACACACACACACACACACACACACACGTGCGCAAATTTGCGCAAATTTGAAATTGTTGAATTTGTACCGCCTACCTACCTAGTTACAGAACCTAGAAAACCCAGTATAAACCAAAAATCTGACATTTAAGGGGCAAGACTGCTCTTTTGGCAGGATGACCTCAACAGTGTGGTACAGAGAAAATATTTGTGTTAAAAGTGGGATAAAGTGCAGAGGGAGCCATGTCCAAAGTTAAAGTTTTCTCCTGAGTGGAAGTGGATGCAGTACATCTGTTTTTGAAATTTGACTTTCCTGACAGTAGAAACACACACAAGTTCACCACTGTCAATAGTACATGGTATAATTTGCAAGTATTATAGAAGTCAAACTCTTAAGAGATAGAGTGCAATTTTGACAGGATGATCTTAGTGTGCTGAAGAAAATTTTTGTTGTGTTAAAAGTGGGATAAAATGCAGAAGGAGCTGTGTCCAAAGTTACACTTTTCATCCAAGTGGAAGTGAACAGAACATATTTGTTGTTGAAGTTTTACATACCTGACACTAGAACCACACATACGCACAAGTTCATCACTGTCAGATTTAAACCACCTCACTAACAAGTTCTACAATCTAGGGTACACAGTACGAATCACAAGCATCACAAGAGAAGTCTGCTTCTTAAGGGAAGAGAGTACAATTTTGACAGGATGGCCTCACCAGTGTGTTGCAGAGAAGAAGTTTATGTTAAAAACTGGATAAAGTGCAAAGGGAGCTGTGCATTCCAACTCAGTTGTGTCCCTCTGCATCATGTGTACTTATTAGGAGGGGGTATTTTAGTTAAGAGGTTCCTAGAGGTCATGCTGGGGGGTATGTTAATTTGGGCACTACTGGCTGCCTCTGTCTGTCAGAGATATGAAGGCCAGACTTGGGGTGAATTTCTGATTTCCCATCTAGTGGTCATGATTATGCTTAAATAGGGTTAGAGATGGACACTACTTCACATGGATGGGAGCCTATTCCAGAACATGGAGGTCCTGTGAGACACATATCTGTCTCTTAAACACTTCTTATTAATGTCTCAAGCAAAATTTAAATCCTTAAATCTAGTGGTTCTGATGCTATTTACTTTGCAGATGTGCAAAAGGTCCATCAGAGCTGAATCTGACAATGCCTTGCATGTCAGGCATAGATTGCCTCTCAGAAACAATTGTAACCATTATAGTGCAGACATACATTAACAGACTAAAGGAACTGAGTCAACATCACTGTGAAATCCAGATACCATGGATACAAAATTCCAGTAACAAATGCAGCAGCTGTACATCACACTCAATAACTCTCTGTTGTAATTTTTTTTTAATTCTTCTTGAAGTGCACTGCTGGCAAGCTCATTTGTGTGGCTGATGGCAAAACATTATCACATGTGTAATCATATACTTAGGTGTTGAACTTAGAATGGGAATTAGCAGCACTCTATAGTGCTCTGTGCCAACCTTCCCACAGGTAAGCAGTACACATGTACAACCATTTCTCAGTCTGCTGGAATACAAAACATATATGTATTATGGTCATGTTACGTGTGTCATGATTTGCACATTTGTCATAAAAGTTGCAGTCGTTCACTCCTTATTTGTATGATACATGTGTATTATGTGTTTCATAATACACCTATATGATACAGGTGCATTCTAAACCACATGGGAAACTAACCATATTATTGCTGGTAGAAACATGGTTTATGAAAACAGTTTTGAATCAAAGGAGGTATATTTGAATACACATAAAGGACAGGAAGAGGTGGTCAGCTGGAGGCAGGAGTACACATGCAGATATACTAAGAGATTAGTTTATGGTTCAATTCTGCACATATTTGTGTTGTGTTATAAATTGTAAAATCAACTCTGTGAGTTTTTTTAGTGCTTCAAATTGTCAATGATTCTCAAGAGATTCTCAAGTGCAGGGATGACAACAACCATTAAGATGCATACATGTATAAATCGTTTGACACTCTGTACATTTCAGATATATTTTTGTGTACAATAAATATGGATGAAGATGGTGTAGGAAAGCAGAAATATGAAAAGGACTTAAGGATGATACTGTTGTTTGGCAATATATGCAGCATTATTTATTTATTTATTTAAGTTTGATGACAGCGTAGTCCACTGGGCCAATAAAGAGCTCGTTTTCAGAGGAGGCCTGGGGAGAAAAGCTCCAAGAATTACAGTTAAAATGAATTACAGTTTAAATGATTATGATATTGCAAAAACACACACTAGTTTGTACAGAAAAAAACTTATTCAAATAAGAATAAACAAATTAGTCAAAGATCATAGAGTACATATTGACAATGGCTACTAGTCCTTGGCAGTTAGGTAGACTGAAAAAATTACAAGATACATAAACATTTTGTCAGCGTTATTAGCAAGGACATTTATAAAACATACAGCTCCTAAGTCCTATCAGGATTATGTGAAAATTTATTGTGAGGGGAGAATAAGTGTTACACTATATGTAATGTAAGCATAGTAAGATGGATATTACAGAAGAAATTCAGACTTTGGAGTGGGAATAGAAAATTAAGATTAAGGAAGAAGCAGCAGTAAAAGGTCGAATATGAGTTGGTTATGGTGGAGAGTAATAAAAGAGGTGGATTAGAGGGGTTTATGTTGGAGTGTGACATGGGCATTCCCATTTATATGATAGATGGTAGAAAAGCTGAGATTTGAATTTCATATGGCTAGGTAGGTTGCATAGGTGAGGGGAAGAGAGTTCTACTGTTTAGCTAAGGGGAAGGAAATTAATAGTTGGCCTGGTGGTAGTGATGGTTTGTGCATCTGAAGTAGATTTTGGTTTAAGGATCTGAGTGAGCAGTTGGATATATAGGTTTTTAAGGAGGTGGCAAGAGATGGGCAGTCTGAAGGTTTAAAGATGAGCTTGTGGGCTATGACGAGTTGTAGGTAGCTGAGATAGTTGGGTAGTTCAAGGCAATTCAAGGTGAGGATGGAGTGGCAGTGGTGGGATGAGTTCTTAGAATTGGTTACAAATTTGCAGATTTTGTGGTTGCAGTTTTCAAGTTTGGTTCGTAGGCCAATTTGGAGATTGGTGAACAGAGGTGCACCATATATAAGGCAGGGGAGCAGGAAGGTGGATGCAAGGGTTTGACGGGTAGAGGGGGTGAGGAAGCGGTGGTGCCGGTAGAGGAGACCTAACTTCTGGTGGGTTTTCGTAATTGTGGTGAGGATGTGGGTATCAAACTTTAGTTCTTCATCAATGATGATGCCGAGAAGCTTGGTATTGGGAACAATTTCCAGGGTGGTGTTGTTTTGGCTCTGTACAGTGAAGAAGTTTTTGTCTATAACGGAGTTTTTGGTAGGAAAAAAAATTATTAGTTTAGTTTTATTTGCATTTAGTGCTAGATGGTTGGACTTCATCCAGGATTCAGTTGTGGATAAGGCTAATTAGGTTTTTGCTAGGAGATCAGAGGGGAAGAAGGCAGAGCAGATGATAGTTGAGTCATCTGCATATTGGATCACTGATGATTCTGGGATGGAGTGGTGAAAGTTGTTAATAAATAGGTTAAAGAGTAAAGGGCCAAGAACGGAGCCTTGGGGGCACCTGTGGGTGTGGGTAAGAAGGGGGGAGTTGAAGTTTTCCATTGCACAGCCTGTTGGCGATTTGACAGGTAGCTGGAAAACCAGGCAATGCTGGAGGGAGAGAAATGTAGGGTAGAGAGTTGGGATATGAGTAGGGTGTGGGAGATGGTGTCAAATGCATTTGATAGATCTAGGAATAGTGTAGAGATGAATTTGCCTGAGTCACTTTCCAAGTTGATGGATTCTAGAAAGGATAAAAGGGCAGTCATGGTATTCTGGCCAGGGCAGAAGCCGTGTTGGGTTGGGGATAGGAGATTGTGTTGTGTTAGGTGTGTTATGAGTTGTGCTTGAATGTTTTTTTTCTAGTATTTTAGAGATGGAGGAAAGTATGGCAATAGACCTGAAGTTGGTGGTGTCTGTGTTATTACCCCCTTTGTGGAGGGGGATGATGTAAGCATGCCAGATAGATGGGACATATGACTCTTGTATGGATCTATTTATAAGAATAGAGATGGGATATGCAATGCTGTCTGCTGATTGTTTGAGGAAGATGGGTGGAAGGTTGTCGGGTGCATTGCGGCAGGGTTTGAGTTTAAGGAGAAGTCATTTTATAGTGCTTGTGAGGATGGGAGAGAGAGACAGACTGGAGTGGAGGGAGGTTGGGGAGTGTGGCCCTGGTTGGAGTGGGAGGAACTGGAGTGGATGTTATGGGTGGTAAGGAGGAAGAAAATTTGGAAATGCAGTCAGTGAAAAAGGAGTTAAACTGGGTGGCTGTGTCAAGGTCGCAGATGTTGGGGTTTGGGCAGGGACATTCTTTATTAACAGGGTGCAGAATGGATGAGATTGAGTCCCAGAATTTTTTGGGATTGGTTGAGTGCAAGGACTGTAGCTTAGAGAAGTGTGCTTTGTGGTGCATACTTACATACATTATATTAAAATGTGAGAACATTAAATAAATGTGTAACATACATCTGGATTTGTGCCCTTGACAGTATAAAATAAAAGTGCACAGGTGGGAGGATTATCTCAACTCAATATGTATGAACTCAAGAATTCTTAAGTTTCACTGTCGCATTTGAAGGGACACTGACAAAAGATTCATGTAAGGGAGAATGCAGGCATCAGCTTTCATCACGGTAAGGGCAGGTCTGACATCTGATAAGGTGTATATGAGACCTAACAATCTAATACATATGTTACATAAACAGTCTATATTTCCATAACCAAGCAGGGCTAAGCACATTCACATAATGTAAACCATGGTAGTGCAGCCAAAATTAAAATCTTTAGCTTTTGCCATAGGAAGTGAAATTATATTTACCATCAGTCACCATTGGTGCGTGATGGTAAGCTTTGTGCAAAAACTGAGGAGTAGGACACTAAATGGAGCAGAGATTAGGAGGCAGAGATAGGGACATAGAAAGAGATTTAGTTATGGGCCATTTAAGCACACCTTTGTGCTGTTTTACTCTTCATTTTTTCATCATAATAATTCATGCAAGATCTGTACAAGACAGCATTCCCAATAGAGACCAAGCAGATTAATATAGCAGCAGGACAATGGTGTGTTACAAAAATGTGTAGCTAACAGTTACCGACAACGGAGTCATGGAAAACATTCAACAACACTTTGACATACATCTGGATTCTAACCTTGAAAGAATTCCAAAACAAATCTATACACCTGAGTATTATCTAACAACACCGAATAGGAACTCATACTTCGCAGAGCTCAAATCTGACAACAAGATGAAGCAAAGGAGAATGTATGCATATATTAGTCTTCATGGCACTTAACGACAATTGTAAAATCCCATAATGTGTACATTAAATCCAGTAGCATAATAAATATGAAACAATGAAAAGTGATGATATAGAAGTGGAAACAAATAGAGACATGGCAACAGGGATAGAGATGGATAAAAATATATTTTCTTGGACATTTTTAATAACTTTGTTGTATGTTACTGTTATGTTTTTTTGCTGATATGTAACCTATCATGCTATGTACAATCAAGTGTTTCTAATAGGGAGAAAGCAGTGGATAGAAAGTATAACCATCAATGAGACAAAATCAGGATAATGTTGGGTTACTAAGAGATGCAGACAACACTTACACATATAATAGTAATATAAATAAAACATTATATATGACTTTCACATATTTCTTTATTAAAACCCTTGACACCATGTCAAAAGCAGTTTACAGATGTGAAATATGTCAACAAACCACACCGGAAACAACCTTAACATTATTGGTTTGAAGGGGCAGGCAAAAAGCAATGAGGCAATGGGGAAAATAGGTATTATGATTCGTCACAGTAATGACAATTTTAATATTTTATAAATTGTACAGTACAGCCAGCGGCATAATAAATGATCCAGTACAGAAGAATTCCTAACAATATTTGCAAGTGCAACATCCTTCAGGGTGTACATTCAACTCTTCAGCCTGCTCAAAAGAAGATTAGCCTGACTGTACATAACACAATGAGGCTAAGCACAGTAGTGCAAATGGCATCAGAATAATGCAAAAAGTCATATGATTTTGTTATAAGCATTGAACTTCAGTTTTCCCTCAGTTACAGGTGCTGCTTAGTGCCAAACATTGTGCAAATGCTGACAAGACAGATTGATGACATGGACAGTGGAAGAGATATATACACAGGGACAGGAAGGGATGGATTAAGCAGATTATAACAGAAGCAGAATAATGCTGGCTCAAAACAATAGGCAAGAGCTACACATAAAATAGTATAATTAAAGCAGTTATTAACAGTTTGACTTATGTCTGGATTAGAATCCTTGAAAGTATCAAAAATCCATGTACAGATCTGAACATCTCAGCACACCACAGAGAAACTCCTAATTCACACAGTTTAAATAACACAATTGAAGGGACAGTGACAACTTACTGAAGCAGAAGCATTGAAGAGAGAGAGAGAGATGGAGAGCAAAATACCAAGAGGTCTGTTTATGGGACATTTAGGGCAATCTTATGTTGTGTTACTCTTAACTGTTTTTTCATTATTACTCTGTCATACTCTGTGCAATAACGTGTTTACTACAGGGAGCAAGACAGGGTAGGAGAGTACAAGCAACATTAAAACATAAGCAGGATAACGGTGGTTTGCTATGTCTCCCTGTTGGAGATGGAATGTTTTGCAAGTGCTTTCTTGCTGGACTTTTCAAATGCGATGTTCAATCAATGTGGTAACTGGAGAAAAATACAGATGTTTGCAGTTAAATATATGGTAGGAATATAAAATGAGATAAAATAATAATTTGATGTACAACTATAATCTAACTCTTAACATTATGCAAAAACATTGTTCTATAGATAAGAGAATTAACTCAGCACACCACATAGGAACTTCTAGTTCATTACATCCAGAATTGTAAGGACCATTAGTGTAACTGTTTCAAAGTAGTGCCTTTACATTGCCATTACACTGCATTCTGGTAGTGCAGTGGATTTAAACACATTTGCATGAAGGCAACAGATTAATGTGGACAATGGGAAAAACTCAACATTTTTTGCCATAGGATGTGAAACCCCATTCACTGTCATTCAGCACTGGTGATACCAATCTTAGAGCAAATATTGAGGACAAAAAGTAAAGGCTTTTTGATGGAATATTTCTGACCATGTGTATTGTGTGTGATTGTATTTGCTCACCAGATTAAATGTTGGATAAGAGGTTGATAGGACAATGGTTTAAGTGGAGATGGGGTTGGGGCAAATAGAGGTGAGGACATGGGAAAGAATACAGGAATTTAGGTTCATAGGTTCATAGGTTCATACTAGGCTATCTGCCCTAGGGCATTTATAAGCCTAGCCAGAGTGTGTTTGGCTTCTGCCACCCATTTTAAATTAATTTTGCTATGCCCTTTTTTGAGGTTAGTATACTGTGCCTCTGTCTAACAGTGACACAGAAGTGATACCCGGGGTAAACCTACGATCCCCCATCCACTCATCAAGATTCCTCTTGAAGAGAGTCAATGAGGGACTCTGCCTAACCTGGACTGGGATTTTATTCCAGAGTGAAGGGAGCCTCTGGGTTATGAATCTGTCCCTCCAGCATGTCCTATTTATTTCAGTGCTGAGGTTCAAGTTTCTCAAGAGCATAGCTCGATGGGATTTGGATATTCTGAGGTGCAGCATGTCCATTAATTCCGGGTTGGACATGGCTTTATACGTCAGGCACAGATCGCCTCTGAACAGGCGATATGCCACTGAGTAGAGCTGGAGTTTCTTTAACCGGGCAGCATATGGCATCTGTTTGAGCCCTTTGATCCTCTTGGTGAGGTACTTTTGGGGTCTTTCCAGTTGCTGCAGGTATCTGGTAAGGTACATCCCAAAAGGGGCATTGTACTCAATTATGGGCCTGATGAGGGATGAGTAAAGAGGCACGATGACCTCCCCTGATCTAGATGTGAATCCCTTCATGATTAGGTGGGCTATATAAAATGTTTTTCTAACCACTTTGGCCACGTGGTTGTCAAATGAGAGATTGCTATCAACTTGGGTCCCCGGGTCCCTAATTAATTCTTCCGTACTTAATGGATTACCACTTATGTGGTAATTTGTGGGCACTTTGTTTTTGCCAAAGGGGATGACTATACACTTTTTGGCGTTTAGCTTGAGGCCATGGCTCTGGCACCAGTTGTCTGTTTCTATGAGGCCCTTTTGGAGGATGCTTGTGTTGGCTGAAGAGTCGATTATGGTGTCCAGTTTGCAGTCATCTATGAACTTGGTCAGCCACAGTCCTTCCATGTTGGCCTGTACATCTGAGAAATATATACCGAACAAGAGAGGTCCCAGGACTGAGCCTTGTGGGATGCCACTTGTAACTGGTTTTGAGTCTGACATGGCTCCAGCAATTCTAACCATGTGAGTTCTGTCCTTGAGCCAGTTTGCAACCCATCTAGTGACTTAGGGGTTTATATTTAAGCTGGTGAGCTTATCTATAATGCCCAAGTGGGGTATTGTATCGAAGGCTTTTGCGAGGTCCAGGTAGGCTGTGTAGACCACCTTCCCCTCGTCAATGGCCTTGGTGACTGTTTCAAAGAAATCGACCAGGTTTAAGAGGCAGGATCTGCCCTTAACAAAGCCGAAATGGGTAGGATCCAGTGTCTGTAGGTCCCCAATATCTTTATTTATAAGGTCCATGATGATCCTTTCCATAGCTTTGCAGACCAAGCTAGTCAGGCTTATGGGGCGATAGTTTCCAGGATCCGTTGAAGCACCACCTTTGTGGAGAGGGACCACCGTTGCTGTACGCTACTCTTTGGGTACATATCCTGTAGTAAGGCTGAGATTGAACAGTAGTTTTATGTTTGGGTTTAGCTCTTCTTGGAGTTCATGTAGGATGCAGCCCTATTGATGCTGTGTTTTTTGCTTTGGAGAGGGCGGCTCTTACCTGAGCATCTGAGATGTCAGGGGGGCATCACTCTGCTGGGATAGATATTTGCCCTTTTCGTGGGGAGGGGGTGGGGGAGTTTGCGCTGAACCTGTCAGCTAGGATGTTGGCAATGTCTGTGGGTTCGGTGTATTTTTTGTCATTTTGGACTAATTCTGAGCATATCTGGGAATTCCCACCCAGGTTCCTAACATAACTAAAGAAAGCCTTGTGATTATCCTTAGTGTCCTGTGCAATTTTTCTCTCGAAGCTGGCCTTAGACGATTTTATGAGTGCCCGTAGTTTTTTGCTAATACTGATCAGAGATGCCTTTCCTTTTTGGGATTTTGCTCTATCATTTAGTAGCTTCCTCCTTCTATTGTATAGTTTGTTTATGGCTGGGGTCCACCAGACAGGACGTCTACCTTTGGAGGATTGGGTCTTGGTTTTATTTGCGATTGCATGATCCATGCATTCCTGAAGGTGTTCATAGAATGCGTTTATAAAGGATTCTGTGGACTAGGCCGTATTTTCCACAGGCCTGGGGGCTTTGAAGGATTCCACCTCGGTTTTGAGGAGTGTGAAATTTGCTTTAGAGAAGTTTTTCACTGTGGTTTTCTGGGCAGGGGGTGGGGTCAGGATGTGAATATCCAGTGAGATTAGTTTATGGTCTGATCTTACCAGTGAGGGATACACTTCTGGTCTGGAGCATAGAGTCCCCATGTTGGTGATGATCAGGTCCAGTATGTTTTCCCCTCTTGTGGGAGTGGTAACAAGTTGTTCCATAGCATTTGAGTTTATAAATTCTAGGAACCTTTGGGCTAGGGTGTTGGAGTTAGAGTAATGCTCCCAGTCTATGTTTGGGTAGTTAAAGTCGCCCAATATAATGGTGTTTGGAGAGAACTTCATATTTTCCAGTGTTCTCAGGAAGGCCGAGTGGAGTTCCTGGGTTTGGGAGGGTGGTCTGTAGCAGGCTATAAACTGGAAGGCAGTTTTACCCACTGTTAGTTGCACATGGATAGTCTCTGATGCTTCGTGCTGTGCCACCAACCTGGAGGTGTGGGTATCTTTGACAAATATTGATACTCCCCCTCCTTTTATGGTTCCGTCCAAGTTTTGGGGCCAAAAAGCATGGTATGAGGTATAACCTGGTAGTGCTGGGGTGCTCTCAGGAGCCTTGAACCAGGTTTCTGTTACTGCACAGATATCGATATTCTCCATGCTAAGCAGAGTTTTGAGTGCATGCATCTTGAGGTTTAGACTTCTGGCATTGAGTAGCATTACTCTTAGTTTCTTATCCCTTGTGATACCTATGGAGGTGGGTTTGTCTTTTGAGCCTTGTCTAAAAAAGGCACTATATGGGTAGCAAGAGCCTTTGCCAATATCCAAAAGCCCAGGGGTGATAGGTGCAAGCCGTCCCTAGCAAAGCATTGTGGCTAGTCGAGCATGTCATCCCAGGCTGACAGGCATTGGATCCCCTTTGAATGGCACCAATACTTAAGCCATTTGTTGAAATTGATCATCTTGTCTTTATATTGTGGCATCATTCTTGGTGAAGGTAAGATGCTACTCAAGGTCAGGGCCATACTGGCCTGGGCTACATGCTCAGAGAGCTCCTCTATGTCTCTTTTCATGTAGTCCAGGGAGGTACGTCTCAGGTCATTCACCCCAGCATGGACAATGACTGAGTCATATTTGTACTTGCCTTAGAGTGACCTGAGTGCTTGTGTTATGTGGCGGATCCTAGCATCCGACTGGCAGCTCACCGTGACCTTCTCCTTGTTCAGCCTGGTGAGCGGGACGTCAGTGTGCCTGACGATAGAGTCATCTATTACAAGTGCATCAGGTGTGTTGTTTAGCCTTAAGGGCTGTGACTGTTCGGCACACTGGCTTTGTGAGCTATGTGTTACATGTGTTTTGTTTTGGGGTAGTGGTTGTTTGGGCGTCTGCTTTGGAGGTCTCTGCTGCTTAGGCAGATTTTTATTTAGAGCCTCCGAGTATGTTTTTTTGTGTTTATGTGTTTGGTTTGCTGTTGTGGTAGGTCTATGTGAGACTGGAAGTGTGGTTTCCTTTTCCTCCTGACTGGTTACGCCAGTAC
This sequence comes from Protopterus annectens, assembly GCF_019279795.1. Lineage (NCBI taxonomy): Eukaryota > Metazoa > Chordata > Ceratodontiformes > Protopteridae > Protopterus > Protopterus annectens. The sequence goes on from NC_056733.1 coordinate 1,196,513,800, forward strand.
TGAGTTGAGAGAGCTTAGCCTCCAGTTTGGCTATATGGTTGCATCTCTCACATGTCTTGGAATTTGATGGGAGGAGGAGAGGGTTGTCTGTGTACATGAGGCAGTTGTAACATTGCCTCAAGATTCCCAGATTCACCAGCTGGACCGGAGAGGAGATTGACAACTGACCTTTGGACATGCTAGAATAGTATTGGGAATTCCTTTATAATTGAAAAAAAAGGGCCAATGAGGAACAAGGTACTCAAGGGGAGTTTGTGAGGGTGTAGATTGTTGGTATTAAATGAGTATACCTATGTATTATATATATATATATATATATATATATATACACACAAATAGTTATGGTGCATACCCCAGAAAAAGAGTGCAAATTGATTCAAGTAGACTCTTCCACAAATAGTCCAGTACTACAAACAGTCTCCCACAATAGCTGCTTTACTATACTACTATCCACAATATTCCATCGTTGTTCACACCATAACATGATCAAACTCAATGGTACATCCACAAATAAAATGAACAGTGAGAAAAGGACAGCAGAAAGTAATGCTCCAATTCGAGCAGGCCAACTCCTCAGTAATCACTGGCTGGGAAACAGGAGAAACAGACTGGTTTCGCCGTCTGGCATCCTCAGTTGGAACTGCAAGCTGAAAATCCTTATACTTGTATAGAAAAACATTATGTAAATACATATAGTAATTCAAATACATTTGTTGCACAGAAAAAGATATATAGCAAAACTAGAACAGGAAAAACATAGGTATACTCATTTAATACCAACAAGTATTCAAAATCTCTCATTCAAACCTGGTTTGAATAAAGCTCCCAAGTTAATAATCCACATTCTTTCCTTTTTATCCGAGATGTAGTGCTTTTTACCATCAGATACATTTTGACCTTTAATACTATCAATACCAATATAAATAAAATGAGCTCCCCTATGTTCCATTATATGTTTATAGAGGGCACTTCTATTGCTTCTACAATTTAAATCATTAATATGTAGTGCTATTCTGTGTTTAAATGATCAGGATGTTTGTCTCACATAGAATGCACCACACTGACAGACTGCCATATATATTACCCATTCAGTATGACACGTAATTAAAGATCAAATATCAAACACTTTATTGGTATTGATAGAAGTAAATGATTAGTTTTAAATGCTACCTTGCAATATATACAGTTTCCACAAAAGGTACTACCTCTAGTTCCCGGCCCATTGTTTTTAATCTTACTCTTCTGGAATCCAGATAAAGATTCTCCAATGTTCATACCTTTCCTAAATCCAGAGGTACAACATTCCCCTAAAATCTGATCAAAATAGGGATCTGATTTCAAAATGTCCCAATATTTATTAAATACCTCCTTAATCTTAAAAGTGTTAGTAGCATATGTGGTAATAAATCTGGGACTAGAATCGGAAAAAAATCCATCCATTTTTTTGTCATTAGACTTCAATAAGTCATTCCTATCACTAGCTAGAGCTACACCATATGCCTGGTCTACTGTATTAACATTATGACCCCTATTTAGGAATCTACGCCTCATCATACGAGCTTCTAATTCAAAATCCTGTTCAGAACTACATATCTTGTGTATTCAAACTAGTAGCCAAAGTGTCAACAATCAATTAGAAACACTGACATCCAAAAAAATCAACTCTGAACATTTGCATTTTACCAAAAAAAAAACAATACCCACATCATTATTATTGAGATATTTTACAAATTCATGCCAGACATCAACTGGTCCATTTCAAATGCACCAGTAGTTATCTAGGTAGTGCCACCACATATTCAAGTATCTAAGAAAGGAGTTACTAATGTCATACATCAATTGATGTTCAAAATACCCCATAAATAAGTCTGCATATATGGGTGCAAAGGTAGCACCCATAGCAGTACCCTTAATCTGCAGATACCAGTCCCTGTTATACATAAAAGGCATTATGTTCTAATACCAATTTCAAAAGTAACATCAAAAAGTCATTTTCTACCTCAGAAATTTTTTTGGACTCATTTAACCAAAACCTTACTGCCATAATACCACCCTCATGTGGAATACTTGTGTACAAAGATCGTACATCCAAAGAGCTCAAATAAGCATTAGGTGGTGTTTGACATCATTCATCAATATAAAAAATTGATTGTCCCCTTAATGCATGCATGAACCAACACCAGCAAAGGTTTCAATTTAGTCTCTAAATACACTGAGATAGATTCAATGACTGACCCAATACCCAAGACTATAGGCCTACCCGGAGGTTAATCCTAGATTTGTGAATTTTTGGTAGTAAGTAAAAATATGGTGGCTTTGGATCATCTACACTCAGCTGATGAACCAAATAATCATCAGTCAAACCATTATTCTTGGCTTCTATCAGAAAATTGGAAATATATAATTTAAATGTTGAAACAGAATTGAATGAAATTTAACAAAAAGCAATTTTATCATTCAATTGTCTATTGACCTCATTGTCATAGACCACATTGTCCCAGATGACAATTGCAACCCCCTTATCTACCTTAGTAATAACCAAATGTTCATTATTTCTCAAATTAGATAACACTTCATGTTATTTGATATTAAGGTTACTACCATCATTTTTAAAAACAGAATGTTGACTTACATTCAATTTACAAGTACCCTCTGTTCAAACATTCTCACAGTTGGATGATAAGGGGGTTGAAAAGTAGATTTCTTAAACCTGAAACCTGAATCATTTTCGTCACTACCATCCAGCTTAGCTTGATAAAAAAAACTTTAAATTCAATGCATGACAAAAAATTTTAATATCAGAAGCCGCAACATGAGGAGAGACAAAAAAGTTAGGTACAAACCCCAGGCCATTATTCAAAACTTCCACCTGATCTTTAGATAAATTAACAGATATTAAATTCACCAACAAATTATTTTCACATTCTTCTTCAATGTCCACGTTTAGTCCAATACTGACTATTTTCCCACCATCTGTCTGAATATTTGTTTCATGTCCCTTCCTTTTATGCTTCCTTCTGGCTCTTCTAAAGGGCCTTTTGACCATTTCTTGAAGGGTGAAAAACAATCTGGGACCTCATTCTCAGTAACAGTACAGTACAATAAAAGTTCTGAAGCACTATAAGCTGAAATTTCATTCTGCTGTCCTTTTTAAAATAGAATGCATCCTTTACTGTTTATTTTTATCTGGCTTTTTATTTTCCATAAATCTCACTGATCGTTTTTTTTTGTTTGTTTCCAAGTAAATGCGGTATTGTTTTGGTAATCATACAAGTCTCTATTATAATGTTTAAGCTTACAAGCCCTTAACTTTGTGTCAAACTCATTTCACTGAGAAAAACATTTTTCCTACTTTCAAATCATTCATTAGTATTAAATTGTTGACTAGCTTGAAAAGACTGTTGTAGCTTGCCTGTAATCTCAGCTAGTTGACCATCATAATGTTCAATTTAGCACTCCAAAAAGAACTTAGAAGCTGCCTTCTGTATATTACACCATTTGTTTATAAAGCCTTCATTTTGTGTCCCAATTCCAGGTTCAACATATACTCTTAAGCCTCTAGGGGTTATATCAGCTTGCATGTAAGCTCATAACAATTTTGCATGCCATATATTAGTTCTAAGACTGAAAAGTACCACCTGGGAATTGAACCCATGAGAAAAAAAAGATAACATGTTAAGTTGTGCTTATTAACAACTCCTTCTTACCCCCACTAGAGGTAGCAACATCCTTGACCTGGTCATTACTAACATGGGCGACCGTTGCTCTACACTAATAGTCAGCTGCTCCTTGGTTAAATCCGACCATAGACTAATCACCTTAGAAATCCACACCCCCCCACCCCCACCCAGCAAAGGTAACCATCATGAAAAACTTCACCAAAGCTAACTTTGGTTTCCTAAAAACAGAGGTGGCTAACTTCACGGCACCCATGCAAATGGAGAGTAGTTGCATGACCTCAGAATCATACACCAATGCACTGTACGAACACGTACAAAAATGCATGGATCTCAACATACCCAATAGAACCAAGACACTCTCCTCCAAAAAAATGAAGCCAATCTGTTAGTCCCCTGCCATAAACAAACTCTACAACAGAAGGAGGAAACTGATGCAGAATAAGATGAAGTCCCAAGACTGGAAAAACTCCATTATCAGCCTAAACAAAAAGTTGAGATCCCTCATCAAATCTTCTAAAGCTAGGTATGAAAACAGAATTGCAGCAGATAGTAAAGACAACTACAAGGCCTTATATAGTTATGTAAAGAATTTCAACAGCAATTCCCAGATTTGCTCTGAGCTACTGCACAATGGTATTGCCTATACTGAGCCAACAAATATTGCCAGTATTAAAAATGACCACCAATTAAAAAGGCAAATAAAGATGAAACACTGGAGCAGCAGAGGAAGACTCCAACAGGAATTTAGTGTAAAAAACCTTTATTCAATGCTTTTGTCAGAATGACTACTTCAGAAATACAAATTCAATCACTGTTGCAACAGCTTATATACATATACAACTTCATGTCCCTCCCACTAGTTTAATTTAATTAAATTACATAGTTACCAATTACTATCTTCAATGAATTAGTGATTAAACAAAGCATTCTTATCATCTTTAGTTCTAATGGCATAATAATGTTCTTTTATACGAGTATTTAAATTCCTGGTAGTCATACCTATATAAAATGCAGTGCAACCTGAACATAAAGCAATATATACTAAATTAGTAGAATTACAATTAAATCTTCCTTCTACACTGATAGTTCTATCTAGATTGGTTAAATTTATAAAGGGTCCCTCATGAATATATCTACAGACATTGCAACAGAAACATTTAAACTTCCCCCCTGGGTTTATTTGTTACAGGCATAGATTTCAAAGTGTCATTCTTTTGTAACAGATTCTTTATATACAAAGATAGGTTTATTGCCTAAGATAGTAGATAATTCATTATTACCTGAAATAATCTTCCAATTATTCGTAACTACTGACTTAATTTTATTACTGTCTACAGACATATTAATAATACATCTGGGAACAGTTGAAAAAGGAGTAGAACCTATACTAGGTACATCCTTGACCTGGTCATTACTGACATGGATGACCGTTGCTCTACTCCAAAAGTTGGTGTTCTTAACTTACAACTCTTTCATTAATATGGGGGAAAAATCAATTTGTCTTCTGTTTGCAATGTCAGTATTAATATCATAAAGTAGAGCCAATGGGTAGCCTCTACACAAAAATAATTCAGTAATGAAATCAATTTCCTCATGAAATACAATATCATCGGTTGTCATACAGGATGCCCTTATGTATTGATAATGACTACCATGAATTTAAATACACATATAAAAGAACATTACTATGCCTTTAGGACTAAAGATGATAAGAACACTTTGTTTAATCACTCTGTAGTTTGTAGTTTTTATAAAAAATTTACTTTTAGTGTCCTAGAACAAGTTGATATGGATCTAAGGGGTCGCAATGCTAAAAACAGAGTAGAGCGAAAAGAATCATTATGGCAACTTAGACTAGGTGATGATAGTTTCCCTGGTCTTAATGAATTTATTAATATTAAATGTTTTTTTTAACAGAAAGTAGATAGGATGTTGGTATAGACAGGTTTATAATTTTACATACATCAAATGTATTTTATTGTATTATTAGTTATTTTTATTGCTTTTTCCAGCATGTATTGTACTAATTCATTGAAGATAGTAATTGGTAACTATGTAATTTAATTAAATTAAACTAGTGGGAGGGATATGAAGTTGTATATGTATATAAGCTGTTGCAAAAGTGTTTGAATTTGTATTTCTGAAGAAGTCATTCTGACGAAAGCGTTGAGTAAAGGTATTTTACAGTAAATTCATGTTGGTGTCTTCCTCTGTTGCTCTAGTGTTTGTTTTTTATTTTTTTTTTAGATATTGCAAGTATACTGGCTGACAGATTCAGTGCCAACTTTACCCCTCTCACCTACCAAAGGACCACTCACAATACCAGTAGATTGCCAGGCCCCCAGTATTACTGCTGTGTAGGTAAAAACAACACTGTCCATGGCCAAGAATACAGTTTCTGTGGGACCTGACAATATCACTGGCTGTGTTCTACATGAACTACAGAGTGAACTGGCACCTCACCTGTGTGCCCTCTTCAATCACAGCCTCATCTCAGGCTTTGTCCCTGCTGAATGGCACACTGCTACAGTCATCCCACTCCACAAAGGAAGAGTGACTACAGACTCTGGGAACTATTTCCCCATTAGCCTGATGAGTCTGATATGCAAAGCTATGGAATGCATCATCATGGACCTAATAAACATGAATATAGGGAATCTCCAAACTCAGGATCCCACACAATTTGATTTTGTGAAGAGTAGATCATGCCTGTTCAACTTGGTCAACTTCTTTGAGTCATTCACCAGAGCTGCGGATGAAGGCATGGTGGATCATACAGCCTACCTTGATCTGGCCAAGGCTTTTGATACCATTCCCCACTCAGGAAAAAAAAAAACTAACTAAGCTTGGCATCAACCCCTATATCACTAGGTGGGTTGCAAACTGGTTCAAAGATAGAACCCACAGTGTGAAAGTAGCTGACTTCAACTCAGACTGCTGATTAGTCATGAGTGGAGTGCCACAGGGTTTGGTCCTGGGTCATCTCCTATTTGGTATCTAGTTCTCTGAAGTCTAGGCCAACACAAAGGGACTCTGGCTGACAAAGTTCACAGATGATTGCAAGTTGGGAGCTATTATTAACTCCCCAAGTGATGTTGACATCCTACATAATGGTCTCACAGTGACCAACAACTGGTGTCAGAACCATGGCCTTAAGCTGAATGCCAAAAAAATGTGTTGTCATCCCCTTTGGGAAAAACCCTGTTCCCATGAATTACTACATTGATGGTAGTTCACTGAACACAGAAGGCATCATAAGAGACCTGGGAACACAGGTTGACAGCAACCTCTCTTTTGATCACCACATTGCCACTGTGGTCAGAAAGTCCTTCTATGTGGCACATCTCATTACTAAGGGTTTTGCATCCAGAATGAAAGAGGTCATTGTCTCCCTCTACTCTTCCCTCATTAAGCCAATCATCGAGAACAATGCCCCATTTGGCATGTACCTCACTAGACACCTGCAACAACTGGAAAGACTGCAAAAGTCCTCACAAAGAGGATCCTAGGCCTTAAACACTTGTCCTATATGGACAATCTCAAAAAACTCCAACTATTCTCTGTCTCATATCACCTACTTAGAGGTGATCTCTGCTTGACTTACAAAGCCATGTCTGACCTAGCTCTGTTAGAAATGCTACATCTAAAGAAATCCCAATCCCTGTACACCACACGCTCCAGAGACCTCAACCTCATTACCACAATTTAAAAAAAACATACAAATAAAACCTTCCAAACAATATATATCAAAAAGTATTCCTATAAATTTCATTAAGACATATGAACAAGAAGAAATAATATATGAACTTATGAATTTTACATATGTCGTAATGAAATTTATAGGAATACTTTTTGATATATACTGTTTGGAAGGTTTTATTTGTATGTTTTTTATATGCAAATTAATGAATTTGTTTCTGTCACTTAGTTAAAGATGGAAGGCTATTAGTTTCAGAAGCAGTTTTTTATAGATGTAATATACCTTTTAGTAGTAATTGTAGTTAGTCATGTGATCTATTGAATTGAATATATAAATGGTTATGTATGTGCTCTATTATATATCTGATGAAGTAGCTTTGCTATGAAAGCACTTATGTATTTGGTGGTTTTATATTAAAGGAAAGAATTATACTGAAAGCCCCTGTTGTCCTTGGATCCTTCTGTGTTTTTTTATGTGGCTTACATTTTGATTTTTGTTGCATTCAAGTGCTGGCTGGGATCAGTGGTTTGTGTTTTTACTAAGACACTTAAGATTATTATCACTGCTTGCCATGGATGCAGACATATACTAGGAAAAAGAAAAAGTAGATTAGATATACTCAAGATGTGACATTGTTTCAAATTTTATTAAAAGTAAAACAAACCAGAGTTCTGAAAGTTGCCATTTGTAATTTGCCATTAGATGCATGGATGAATGTGTTACTGGCAACAGTTAAACTAATCTTTTCTCACATAATATAAAGCAAATATTTGCAACATTGCAGCTCTTTTTTCTCTTAATTTTGTGAGCATCATTCCATCATCTATGGTTTGCTCACGGCCATCCAATGTCATTTTTATTTCTTTTGATATCTGTTTCAATGAGTAAGGTACCTTAGTATTGCAGACAAATTTTTACACAGTGGCACAAAGTGTGGTCATAAACAATTCATAGAAATTTAGGAATGTTGCTTTACTAAGTCAGTCATTATACTCACTGATTTTCTTACAAGTTTCTTCTACCTGACACGCTCTCAGTAAGTGTACCTCAAACAGGACTGACTGTAAAACAATGATTGCTCCTGCAGTCAGACTAATAATTTACAATTGCAAGCCCTTAGCAGGTACCACTTTTCAAAGCTCATTCTTGCAGTGGTAAGGTGTTTGCACATAATCATCTAGGCCCTTAGATTATGTTTACCTGCCCTGCACTTAGTGCAGATTGTGGAATTCATGAATACTAATGAAGTCCCACCTCATTTGCATATTGACAGTGCTCAGAGTGCTGAATGTGTACTATATAAAGGCAATTGTGTAGGTAAAGAAACTGTACTGTAGTTGGAGAGACTGTTTGGATACAGAGAGCTTTATATTGATATTTGCTTTAAAAACTTGTTTGTAGTTTAACCACTGACTTGCTGCAAATGAATATTGCTGTACAAACTGCTTTATTTTAACCTTACTGATGGATTGATTTTTGCAATACACCCATTGGTTTACGGTCTTCATTTTTCCATGGCCATGTATATCAGTTATTTCTTGCCCATTACAAATGTCTCTAAATAATGTTACCTAACATTTATGGAAATTTTTATGTGGGAAGCTGATGAGTCATTGCAAAAGTGTTTTGTATACTTATTAGCAAGATCAGAGGGAATTGTATTATTATCTCACAAAATCTGTTAAGCTTCTGATATATACCTGCCTGCCTACCACACTGGTGGATATCCCATGAAAGTTTTATCCATTTTGTTGTGATAAATGTAAATTATTTTGTTAATGCTGCAATGTGCTACAGAGTTAAGCAACTAGTGTTGTCCTCCTGACATGCTACTAGCATTGTTTTCATTTAATTTCTTTTTTGGGGGAGGATTCACTATTAACTTTTGTGTACTCATATGGAGCCTTATTTTTTGCATGATGGATGGATACATTCATACATATCTGCTTTGTTAATATTCACTTGTAGCTCACTTTTATTTTTTTCTTCTGTGTTACATTTTATACAGGGCTATGGGGCTTAATGTATCTGCACCCTGTAAACCACCATGCAGTGACACAGAGAATTAAATGGTTATCCAAGCAGTGCACTGACATGGCTCATTCCCCTTAGAAAGAGGCAGAGGTGACAAGTTCTCATGTGACCCTGTCTGGGAGAAAGTGGTCAATGATGTCAATGTGATAAAAGGGCATGACTATGCCTATCCAAAGATAAGACATACAGCCAGTGACATAATCATGCAGGTTAGATGCTGGGTGATTGCAATTGCCTGGGAACAAATGGCTGCAGGGGTGGTCCTGCAACTGAACCTTCACTGACTAAAAAACAAATGAGTTTCTGTCCATTGACCCACATCCAGATAATAAAGCACAGGGTTCACACAAAATAGTTAATGTTGGTGGTGATATGGAGTACAACCCAAGTGTGTCTTCTGAAGAACTTCCAGGTATGCAGTATAATTAAATAATCCTCATTGTAGGGGGGTCTGAAGGGAGAGACAATAAGTCAGCAAGCAAAGGAGAGTAGTGTTGCTGAAACTGAATTCATCCTGAAATCTTAGTGAGTATTTTCACAAAGTGCACCCTGTTTTTCACAAAATCTCATCAAGACGACTCTGATGTATACACTGTATTTTATATATAGGCCACAAAATCACAAAAACTGATACTAATTTCTTGAACTTTAATCAAACTTTCACTTAGGAATGAGGTCCATTCCCATTATGGTATTAGAAACCCAAAAGATTTGGAGCAATTAAAAATAGGGTGGTTCGAATGGACAAATGATAGGATGGCAGGCAAAGGAAAGAAGTATTGCTAAAACTGAAATCATCCTCAAGTCTTAGTGAGTACCTTCATGAGGTGGACCCTGTTTTTCACAAAATCTCACCAAGATGGCACTGACATATAGGCTGTATTTTATATAACATATGTACTAGACAGAAGTAGGTCAAAAATTAAAAAAAAGTAGCTGGGTGTACAAGACCCACAATAAAAATGTGTCCAATCCTGGTAGGCTCACTGGTGCCAGGACTAGAAAAAAATGACAGTGTAGAATCCTCAAAATATGGCAGAATTTCTCCCATGGGGCCTGGCAAGGTCCAGGGGGAGGATGGCCCCTGTATTGTAGAAGGACTTAGCAGTCCATAAAAATCAGGAAAACTGATAGGCCAAAGAAGAGCCATAAAGATGATAGAGGGAAGTATTGAGGATAAGAAAGAAATTATGTATTGATACTATTATGCAAAAAGCCCAGAATGTTCAGACATATGATACACAAAAAGATTAAGAGAGAAATTAGAGAAAAGAAAACTACTTCCACAAGAAAAACTGCCAGAAGCCTCAAATAAAAATTTGTGTTCACTAATTCAACAGATTTGTGAAAAACATTATATAGACCAAGAAACTTTGATCTGTTTGGAAAAAGAAGCATCTGAGGAAGTGAAAAGATGTAAACAACAAAACCTATAGATTTTTGAAAAGTATATAAAAAGAAATATGGACATGGGAAAGAAAGAGAGATATGATATGGTGCAATATTTATGCAAGGTCAAAAGCCAAATTAATCAAATAAAAAAGGCAGCCCCAAAGATATCCAAAGAGAAATACAGGCAAAGGCATCCAGATATGGAAAATTTCACAATCAAAAATAATATCACAAAGAGGGAATGTATAAAAGAAAATTAGCAAAGATAAAGTAGAAGTTAAAAAGATAGAAGTTGAAATTATGGAATGCCTGTGAAGTGAAGGAGTTGGTGTAGAAAGTCAAACACAGGTTACATCACAGTATGATGGAACGAGTCCCCAAAGTAAGGAGAAACAGACATCTGAAGAAGAAATATGAACAGGGAAAGAAAAAGAGATTTAATATGGTATAATATTTATGCAAAGCAGAAAGCAAAAGTACAAAAACTGCAGCACCAAAGATATGTGAAGAGAAATACAGGCAAAGGAATCCAGACATGGAAAACTATACAATATAAAAAATAAGAAGACAAAGAGAAGATTTAGAAAAGAAGATTAGTAATGGAGAAGTTAAAGAAATAGAAACAGGTTAAGTACCTGCAAAGTGAAGGATTCAGTGTAGAAAATCTAATTCACAAAGCACCACAACAGGACAGAGCAGTGGATACCAAACTTAACAGGAAACCAGTGGAACAGAAAATCGATCAGTTGCCATATGAAGATAATTCGGAGCCTTCCACAGGAAACAAGTATAAACTTTCACTTGAAGCTGGACAGCAAGGGAAGGAACAGGAAACTGTGGCAACTCTGATGCAGTCAATGTTGAGGAGTGATAGGCCAGTGATCTCCCATATGACAGATCAAGAGGTGACACAGGATGAAACTGAAGAGAATATGCCATAGGAAGATGCTATAGAACTTTCTATAGAATGCCTGAAGGAAATGGACAACAAAAAATGTGCACTCAGTTTAGAAGAAAATGAGCTAAGAGAAGATTTGCTTGATTTAATAGAGATAGATAGACATATTAAGATCAATGACAGAAATAGACTGCAGAAGGCCAATAAAACCCAAAAAGTCAGGAGTTTGATAAAACAAATGAACACAGTACTTAGGACTGTCAGTATAGATCCATGTGATATAACAGAAATAAACAGGATCTATTATTCCGCAACTAAATTAATAACAAACAAAATTCTACCACAAGAACACAGGGTAGAAATGGAAAGGAAGGGGAGAAACAGAATACCATCATGGAAGTATTGAATAGAGAAAACTATAAAGCAATTAAGGCAAGAAGTGTCACTGTTAGAAGAGTTAGAGGAGGGAACAGATCAACAAAAATACTCAGAAAGATAGACATGATAAAATAAATTTACACTATTATAACAGATCAGAATTTATCATGCGCTATCGCAAATAATAAGTTAAAATAGTATCACAGGCAGAAAAACTTAGAAGATACATAGATAAATATAAAGGAAAGTACATAATAAGCAATTTATTGATGACCCAAAAAAGTTTTATAGAGAACAGGGAAACTAAGTAAAAGGAATTGAAAGACCACCAAAAAAAGAAGAAATAGATACATTTTAGAGAATTGTTTATGAAGATCCTGTGGAAGATAACAAAGATGCTAAATGGATAGAAGAAGGAAAATAAAGAATAAGAGGTTCAAAGGTGTAGGATATGCAATTGGCTGAAGTAACAGCCAGGGAGATTGAAACAAAGTTAAGAAAAGTCTTTAAATGGAAAACCCTAGGCCCAGATACAGTACCTAATGTTTGGTTAAAAATATTAACATCTTTGCATGAAGATTTAACCATGAGTAAGAACTATTTATATGTGCACCTCAAACAGACACCAACCTGGCAAACAACAGGAAAAACTATTATTCGACTTAAGAATGAACCTGCAGGTTATTCTAAAAATTATAGACCAATAACTTGCCTTCTGACAGCATATCAACTATACACCTGAATTGATGCTGACAGAGTTTATAGTCATTTTAAAGGAAACTCAATCATGGCAATAGAACAAAAAGGCAATAAAAGAAAGTCATATGGAAGAAAGGATCATTTGTTGTTAAATAAAGTCATAATGTAGAACTGTAAAAAGGAGAAGAATTTAAGTATGATATGGACTGACTACAAAAAACATTTTACAGTATCTGACATTCATGGATAAGAGTGCTTAAAATGTATAAGATACACCCCACACTGATCAATTACATTATAGCAGACATGAAACAGTGGAAAACCAATTTGCAAATAAGCCACAATAAAGGCCAAATGATTATTTCAGAGATAAAAATTCAAAGGGGAATATTCCAGGGTGACTCCCTTTCATCTCTGCTATTCTGTCTTGCCATTAACCCATTAAGCTCTCTGCTTAACAGATTAGGTCATGGCTATAAACTGACCCCAGAAAGCAACAAAGTGTAAAGACTTCTTATTGTCTCTTTGTCAATGATTTAAAACCGTATAGCTCATCAGATGAAGTTTTTTCTGATGAAGTTCATTTGAGTTGGATGAATGAAAGCGCTCATGAATAAAAGTTTTATAATTCAGCCTTCTCTATTGTGACCTTCATTTTTTTGTTTTTACTAGACTTTCAGTTTTGTCATCAGACGAAGAACTAACAGAAAAACTGCAAATAGTCAAAACTTTTTCAGATGATATAAGAATGTTGTTTGGTCTTGATAAATGTGCAAAAGCAACCTTTAAAGCAGGAAAGCTGCAGCACCACGAAAATGTCAGTTTGGGAAAGGAATGTGATATAAAAGAACTTGAACAAGAGAGAGTTTATACATATAAATATTTAGGAATTGAAGGATCAGCAATAAAACATGAACAAATGTGAATAAAACTCAGTAAGGTATATTTTAGAAGGCCTAAATTAGTACTAAAACAGCATTGACGTTTATGAACAAAATTCAAGATATAAACCAATTTGCTCTCCCTGTCCTAACCTACAGTTTTGGAGTGACTGACTGGCCCCAAAATGTGTTGGACAGGTTAGATAGGAAAACAAGAAAGATGCTTCATGCTCATCAAATGATTTTTAAAAATCAGTGCATACTAAGATTATCTATCCCATGTTCTGACTGAGGTATGGGCCTCCTTGAAAATTATTACATGTATAGATCTGCAATCGTGGAATGGCACACATATCTGTTGACTTCACAAGACCCAAACATAATGAAAGTTTTGACACATGAGGAGAATAAATCTAAGATGACTTCCCTGCTTAGTTTAGCAAAAGCATATTGGTGTCAGGTGGAAATAGAAATCAAACCAGAAGTAGATAAAAATCAGGAAGTAATTGAATGTGCCAAAAACAAAAGAAAGAATATAAGGTGAAGGATCAGATGAGAAGGCCTGAAATGTGGAATATGTATACATATAGTTGCAATATAGAAAACTCATGGAAGAAGCTCATGTTGATCAGGATCAAATGCAGGAATGGTTAAGGAGAGGAGAATTCAAACCAAAAGATGAAAGGTTAATATTAGTGGCCCAAGATAGTGGATTATGCACACCTTGATATACAAAGTCCATTGAACATGTGGGAGAATCAAACAAATGTAGGTTTGTAAACAGAATTGGAAACAGTTGCACACCTTGTTGCTGGCTGTGACATAATAATAGCAGAAGGACTGTATACTGAAAGGCATAATAATGTGGAAAGACTGTTGCACAGGGGATTGTGCAAACATTATAATACTGAAGTAGCTGAAAAACACTGGAAACATGAGCCACAAAGCATCATAGAAAATTATGATGTCTACATCACATGAGCTCACCCATTACCAACAGTTCAAAAGATAAATGGACATGCTACACTTAAAGAAATCCCAATCCCTCAGAGCTACACGCTCCAGGGATCTAAACCTTGTCATCACAATAAACAAAACATGCTGGAGGGATAGGTTCCTGACCCAGAGACTCCCCAGACTCTGGAATAGATTGACCATGCATGTAAAGCAGAGTGCCTCTTTGGACCTCTTCAAGAGGAACCTTGACGATTGGATGGAAGAAAGGAAATTCACCCCAGGGATCACGTCAGTCGCCCTGCTAGACAGGGGTCCAGGAAAGTAAATAATGTGGGAAGAAATAGCCAGGGAATTGTTATGTCTAGGCTTGTATAGGCCCTAGGGCTGATAGCCTAGTACCGACCTATGAACCTATGAACCTATGAAATGCAAGAAAACCAGGTCCATAAAAAGAAGACAAAAGTAGCATTGATCATTGAAATCTCTACACCCATTGACTACATTGTCTTGCATACAGAGAGAGATGCAAAATAATAAAATATCTGGATTTGTAGGCAGAAGTGAGAGGAATTTGGTAGAAAGATACCCAGACAGTTCCAATAGTAGTAGGAGCAACAGGTCTTATAAAAAAAAATTACAATCATATTTAGATATGTTACCAATACATGTAACTCTGTATAACTTGCAGAAGGAGTCATTACAGGGAACATTGCAGGTGCTGCAAAAAGAGCACTTCTGGCTGACATCAAAGATTGAAACAATACTAATATCATGAACTTTAATCATATTTTGACTTAGGAATGGGGTTGATTCCCTTCATGGTATTAGAAACCCAAATGATTTGGAGAAATTAAAACTAGCAAGTTCAGATGGAGACATGATTAAATCAGCAAGACAGAAAGAGTAGTATTGGACCATTACATGGTGGACCCTCTTTTCTCAAAATCTCACCAAGACAACATTGATATATAGATTAGATTTTATATAGTGTATAGCATATATCATAGACAGAGGAAGGTTAAAAAATAAAAAAAGACAACTGGGTACACAAGTCCCAAGATAAAAAAAACTACCCAATCTTGGCATGCACACTGGTGCCTGGTGCTAGAACTGGAAAAATGACAATGTAGAATCTTCAAGCTGTGGAAACATCCCTACAATGGGTTTAGGCCAGGTTCAGGAGCAGGATGACCCCCTCACTGTAGAAGGAGGTAGTAGTTCACAAAAACATAAAAACTGACAAGCCAGAAAAGAGCCATAAAGATGATAGAGTGGACTATTGAGGATAAGGCAGAAATGATGTACTGTTAATATTATGTAAGAAGCGCAGAATTTCCAGATAGAAGATATTCAAAAAGATTTAGAAAGAAATTAGATGAAAGAAAATACTTGTACAAGGAAAACTGTTAAACAATTCATATACAAATTTATGTTTATTTATACAAAATATCTTTGAAGAAACATTATATAGACCAAGAAACTTTGGACTGTTTGGAAAAATAAGCAACAGAGAAAGTGTAACAATATAAATAACAGCATCTAGAAAGTTTAATCGTTTATAAAAATAAAACATATACATGAGAAAAAATAGATACTTGTTATGGGGTAATATTTATGCAAAGGAGAAAGCCAAACTGATTAATATAAAAAAGCAGCTCCAAAGATATTTGAAGAGAAATAGAGGTAAAGGCAACCAGATATGGACAATTTCACAATAGAAGCAAAGAAGAACACAGAGGGGAATGCAGAAAAGAAAATCAGTAAAGTAGAAGTCAAACAAATAGAACCTGATGTTATAGAATACCTGAAAAGTGAAAAATTTAGTGTAGAAAGTTTGACACAGGTTATGTCACAACATGATGGAAGAATAAGTCCCCAAAGTAAGGAGAAGCAGTGGAACAGGAGACATCTGAAAAAGAAATATGGACATGGGAAAGAAAAAAATAGATTCAACATGGTGCAATATTCATGCAAACGAGAAAGCAAAACTAATCAATACAAAAAGGAGCAGCAAAGATCTTTGAAGAGAAACACAAACAAAGGTACCAGGATATGGAAAATTTCACAATACAAAAAAAAAAAGAAAAAAAAGGAGGAAAGTAGAAAAGAGGATTAGTAACGGAGAAGTAAAAAGAAACAGAAGCTGAAGTTATGGATTACCTACAAAGTGATGGATTTAGTGTAGAAAATCCAACTCTGCTAATGTCACAGCATGATGGAACAATGAGTTCCAAATTAAAGAGGAACAGGTAGAATGAGAAGCATCTAATCATTTGCCACATGAAGATATTCTGGAGCCTACAGTAGGAAACCAGTATAAAACTTCAGTTGCAGTTGCACAGCAAGGGAAGGAGCAGGAAACAGTAGCAACTTTGACAAAGTTAATGTGGAGTGAAAGGCCAGTAGGTTCCCATAAGAAAGAACAATGGATGATGCAGGATGCAGCTGAAGAGAATATGTCACAAGAAAATGTTCTGGAACTTTCTGTGAAATTCCTACAAGAAATGGATAACAAAGAATGTGTCCTCAAATTAGAAGAATATGATTGTGACAAGAGGAGGTACTGCCAGCCATACCAGGAGAAGTAGGGCAATGGATGTATGACTTGTGCCAGCACAGCTAGATAGAAATTTGTAAACAATTATATGTCATTTGCATATGAAACTGATCTGTAGAGATGCTTGCCCTGAAAGTGTATTTGTGAGGTTTGCTTGTGTTAAAATGTATCAAGAGTGCACCCTGCAGGAATGAAAAGAAATGTACATGTATTATTGTAACTGAATTAAGTGTATATGTTTTAATAGAGGATACTGGGACAGCAGAGGTTAACCAGCTAGCTTACTTTAAGAGAAATGTAAATGAGCTGTTAAACCATTAAAATGTATCCACAGTGCTGAATAGAGCTGGAGACAGTGGGTCTGGAAGAAGCCTTTAGCTCAGTAAAAAGAGGGGAAGCCCCAGGCACTGCCATAAACACTTAGATGTATATTGTAGCTGTCTATGCTAAATTCCTGTCTCAGCTTCAAAGGAGGATACTGTGAGAACCTAGAGTCAGGTGATCAGATGCGGTCATTCTGTAAGCCATCTTGGATATTATATTTTACAGGGAATAATCTCTGAGTATTGGGTATTCTGTTTTGGGGAACCTGACTAGAAAGGCTGCTCACATATTAAGTTATTAGGGAATAGTAATTCTCCTAGATTCAGTCAGGAATATAGTGGTTTAGTTTAGTGTTTTTTTTATTTGTATGAGTCTGTCCATCAATGTTATTTTCAATATTTCCTGTGATTTGAACTCTGTGGTTAACTGTAAATATATATTTAGTATTTTCTTGTTATTTTATTTATTATTAAATATATTTAAACTTTTCATTATGGCTGTCCCTTTTTACAAAACATTTAAGCTTTGAGAGTATTTGCACATATTTATTTGGTGATGACTATGACCACTCCTGAAAGCCTTGTTGTTTGGTTAACATTACCATTTGTATTAATATTAACTATACACAGCATAATTGGAGATCATTGTAAAGCCTTATAGTAATTGAGTGGTGGCAGTGAATCTACCTTATAGTCTGGGCAAAGTTGGTAGAGTGGGTAATCTGTGCCAGCCTTTCCCAGTTTTTGTGTGTGTGTGTGTGTGTGTGTGTGTGTGTGTGTGTGTGTGTGTGTGTGTGTGTGTGTGTGTGTGTGTGTGTGTGTGTATGTGTGTGTGTGTGTGTGTGTGAAAATTGAATCTCAAAGAATGTGTGTGTCAGCTACTTGGGGCAGGGACACAATGCACTGGTTTCACAGTGCCAGTGGGAAGCCTTACTGGAATTATGGGGAATGACAGAGACACCCAGACCCTGGGCTGAGTATGTGTCGTGTTTGCTCTTAGGGGAAATTGTGCTTGATGCAGAGAAGTCTACATTGGGAAATACTGAGTTTATCTGTTTTATTCTAAGTGTACATCCATCTCCAATGTCAGTGGTGAGGATTCTGGCTTCATGATTACTGGCACAGCGTGGGGATGTCACAATGATTTAAGGCAAGAGTTGTTGATTTAATAGATATGGATAGACATATTAAGACTGATGAAAGAAACAGATTACAGAAAGTCAATAAAACCCAAAATGTTAGAAGGCTGTTAAAACAGATGATCACAGTAATCAAGACTATTAACAGAAATTCATGTGATACAACAGAAGTAAATAGGGTATATTACAGTGCAGCTAAATTATTAACAAATAAAGTCTTACCACAAAAACACAGAGCAATAAAGGAAAGGAATGGAAGAAATCAAATGCCATTGTGGAAGCATCGGCTAGAGAATCTTATAAAGCAATGAAGACAAAAAGTGTCACTGTTTACTTAGAAAGTTAAATGTGATAAAAGCAACATGCATTATCAGAACAGACCAAGATCTATTGTACACTCTTGCAAATGATAAACTAAAGATATCAGCACAGGTAGAAAAACTTAGATGATATGCAGATAAAGAAAGGAAAAAAGCTATTCATTGATGACCCAAAGAATTTTATAGAGAATTGGTAAACAAAACAAAAATAATAGAAATACCACCAAAATGCAGAAGAAATAGACAGATTTTGGAGAAATATCTACAAAGATCCTGTGGAGCATAAGAAAAACACTGAATGAATAGAAGAAGTAAAAGAAAGAGTAAGATGTTCATATTTATGGGATATGAAATGGGATGAATTAACAGCTGGAGAAACTGAAACAATATTAAGGAATGCTCCTAACTGGAAAACCCCAAACCCAGACACAGTACTAAATTTCTGACTGAAAGTACTAACATCTTTACGTGAAGAGTTAGCCCTTAGTAGAACTATTTATATGTGCATCCCAAAGCTGAACGACAGGAAAATACAATATTCCTCCTTAAGAATGAACCTGCAAGCTATCCTAAAAAGTATAGATCAATAACATGCCTTCTGGGGGCGTGGCTAGGATGCTGAACTGATAGCTGCACTTCATTTCAGCTCTCTTACCTCAATACAATTCCTGACAGGAATTTTACAAAATAATATTTAATTTGAAGAAATTTTTATTACTAACTTATTTCTAATAACTCTGAGCATCTATAAGAAAAGTTTTATTGTCAGAACTTGAATAATTCCTGTCAAATTAATTACTGGAAAATCAGCACCAATATCAGCTTTACAGCATGAGTCATCTAAGGAATACAGCACAAGACTCTTCTCTCAAAAAAGACCTGCAGTCTCTCATTACAAATATACAGGAACTTACAATAAAAATCGACAAGATGGACAATAAAATAGATACTTTTAAAGAAAAGTGCTCACAACAACTGGAACAGCTTCAAGAAATGTTTACACAGCAGAAAGGACAGATATCACTTATTGAACAGTCATTAAGTGACATTGACACTAGAGTCCAAATAGAAGAACAACAAACTGAATTCTTACTTCAACAGAATACATATTTACTAGAAAAGCTTGATGATATGGAAAACCGAACAAGAAGAAATAATATTAGAATATATGGTCTACCAGAAAAATCTGAAGGGGACAATATGATAAACTTTCTTACCACCTGGATACCAGATGTAACAAAAATACCTGAAGCTCTTTCATATGGTATAGAACGGGCGCATAGATCACTAGCAGCTTCTGGAAATGCTTCTTCTCCGGGTAAGAACAAGCCGAGATCTATAATTGTGAGACTTTTTTCTACACAAGATAAAGATCTTATATTAAGAAATGCTTGGGCAAATTCTCCCATCAAATACAATGATTCATTAATAAGATTTGACAATGATTATTCTACAAAGGTGGTTTCAAAAAGAAAAGAATTTCTACCAATAAAAAAAACCTTGAAAAGCAATTGAAAGTCCATCTTTTATTTCCAGCAAGACTGAAAGTTTTTCTACCAAATGGAATAAAAATCTTTGAAACAGTAGATTCAGCAATAAAATACCTTACCAACAACAACATCCTAACACATGAAGAATCTATGGACTGGACAATAAGTACACCGAAGAGAAATGCTGAAGTAAATAATTGGAAAACTGTTGAGCAAAAGAAAAAAAAACTAAAGGGCAAATAATCTTACATATGTTATATTCTGTAAAAATCTAAATAATAATACTAACAACAAAAGAAAAGTTCTTACTGTCTTCAAGTTACACCAAAACAGGTACTGTTTTCAATTATATTTTAAATGTCAAAATTAGCATAAATGTAAATACATTTATCTCAAATCACATCAATATACTAAGCATAATTTAAACATTACTCTATTTTTCATTATTATCCATCTATTATTTTCATATTCTTAATCAGAGTAATCAATGCATAATAATGTTCCCAAATAGTTTATTTATTTATTTATTTTCTCTCTTTGTGTTTTGTTGTTTTTATTTTTCTCTTCTTTTTATAAAATCTTCATTAACTTATAATACTTTAATCAGTATATGGTTATATTGCTTAATAGGTATAGTAATGGCTGCTATATAACTTATTTTTAGTTACATCCCTGATAGTATTACTTTTTATAAGTTAAAAGTGTCCCTGTTTGGATAAACGCTAATGCTGGGCAGAAATGTGTTGCTTTTGAAATGAAGTATTTCAGTTAGGATGTATCATAAGACTACTTTAAATAATCTTAAAAGATGTTCTGCCTTTGACCCATATGCACATACTGATATAGTCCAGTGAAAAATATGTTTTAAGTGATATTTTGAGGCTATAAGTCATGTGTGTTGTGGCTCCAGACATCCGGAGTTGAAAGATGCTTGTGACTAGCTTAGATATCCTGTTGTCTTTTCTTTTGTAGAGAAATAAGGCATAGCATGTTTAAAATGCAAAGTTTGACAGTTGTGAACACTACTCCGTAAACTAGAGTGCTTGCGTGCACACTACATGAGTTTGTCACCAAATAAGAGGAGGGAAAAGAAAAAGAAAAACACATACCTTTTCCCCGCTTGGTTCTCGAGACAATTTAACAGCCACAAACATCACTAGAAACTTGAGTTACTTATTGCTTGTCGCATTTACTTGTGTACGCCATCCCTGACTCTTTCTAATTGACGCCTAGTCAGAAAATAAGCTAGGTTCACATTTAAAGATACAGAAACCTAAATTCCTTCTAAGGAAACATAAATAATATAAAGGTTCATATAAATATACACAGATATTTATTTTTGAAGCACTTTCAGTTTATGGCTACTGATGTCTTCTAGCACCTTGATAGATAAGGACATATATCTGCTTGTCTTTCTATCAGTTTAGATTTCCAGACATTTTAGCTATCCCTTACTATGTTTTATACAGCAGAGTTTAAAAGCAGAAATTAATCATCAGCAAATAAAATCACTGCTGTTTTACAAATTCTCTAAAGAAACTAGTAAATGTCAAGCAACTGACAGGTTTGTTTTGGGGAGGGTTGCCATTTCCCATGCTGGTGCTCCTGCAGAATACTACTGATGTCCTGCTGCCAAGGTATGCCCTCGGGTGGGCAGGTGGGATGCAACAAGAAGGTTGGATGTGCATTTGGCAAATCAAACATTTAGATGGCGTTATGGTATACTAGATGGAGAAAGTGGAAGCAATGATTGTATAGGCAACTATAATGAGTAACATAACAACAGTGGATTTGACCCGTGTGTCAATTATACAATGTTTATATCCCATGTGGCTTTGGGCTTTGTCGAAGCATCTGTGTTCTACACACATATTGTGTTGGATCTGATTTGAGTGGAAGGGGAGAGGCTTAGCCCACACCCTAATTTGTTACTGGGTTGCCATGCATTATGGGCATGCATTGTGGCAGGTACTCAACGGGCTATCCATCCTTAGATGGCTCATGCTGTTCCCGCTTGCTCATCTGAATGGTGACTGCGGCTGTGCTCTTCTTGTTATGTTGCCTGGCTGTGGCTTCACCCTTCTTATAATATTGTCTGGCTTTTACATTATCAAGAATGACACAATACTAGTGTATGCGGGTATATCATGTTACTGTTAGTGTGGACAAGGATGCTTGACAATGCAACTATGATTCTTGGACCTTTCTGCAGACGGGTGTGTTGTCTGGCAGTTGAGAGCCTGGTTGTTCCTGATCAGCGGACCTGTATTTTTGTGTTTCAATGTGACTGCATGAAAGGATGCCAGTATTGGTCTGCAAGTTTGGTGGGCAGTAGATTCGTTGGGGATTGATTTGAGGAGACACTTGTATTATGGCTGGGGCACTTGACATTTGATAAATGTATCCTCTCAATGATGCGTTCTGTCTGGTCATTGGCTGTAAAACAGCTTTTCTGAGAAATATTGTTGTGGTGCCAGTTAATGATTTGGATTAAATGTTTCTATATACAGTCGTGAAGCAATTGCCAGGATAAAATGGTACTCTTGCAGTGCATGGATCATCGTGGCTGTCCTCCGATGTTGGAGGAAAAACAAGCTTCTTGGACACCTTTTGACGTGGTAAAGGTGTTACCCCATGGTTTGAATACATTTTGTCTCTTTGCTGCAAAATGGGTTGGAAATTTTGGCCTGTAATATTTTCGTACATGGTGGTTTGAATCTTGGCAGCTTCCATTGTTTTGATGTGTTCTCCAGTATACTTTTGTTCAGTCATAGGATTGAATTACTGGTGTTGAGTAGGTCAGGATTGTATCTCCAGCACTTGTTGTCAGCAGATAGACTCACTGGTTGGGTGTCAGTCTAAGCTGTGGGAGTTGATGTGTGATATACATAGATGTTTGCTTTGAGGGTGTGGTCAAGTGCGCTGCAGTTTTACCTCTGTACTGTGTCAGTTTTCATTGTGCAGGGTCCCTCTGAGGGTTGATGGAAGTGTTGGCAACAAGACACTCAATCAGGTAACAACATTATGAGTGGTCTCTTGGATAAGGGAGCTGTCTAAATTGTGATCTTGTTGTCTCCAGCCATGGGAATTGTCATTGAAAAGCTGAAAAATGCAATCAGAGGAACATATTTAATGTCTACTAAAGAAATATTAATATACTTATACATTGTATCGCATTTCAGTTTATGTTAAACATGAAATATGATGTGGTTTCAGAACTATTCATGTTTTTATTCCAATATGACTTTGCAAATATTAATTTAAACACTGGTTTCGGACTTGAGTAGTCTAAAACAATTGCACAACAATGGTACTGTATTATACAGTAATGTCAGTAAATAGTTTTCAACAGATGTATGAAATATACAGTTATAGATTTTAACATGATGTTTATTAATACCCTAAATTATTTTGAAATGATACTACCTTAATCTAAATATTTGTACCTTTTTGAAACCTGCTTAGAAGTAAGTATTATTGAATTACAATAAGATGAGTAAAGAATATATGTATATATTTTAGCTGATTAGATTATCTTAATATATTATTCAATTATCTTTATTTAAAACTAAGAGGATAAGAGAAACTGATCCAAATATTATTTGTGAGGGTAGAAAGTTTGTTTGGTTAGATTCACTAACCAAACGAAGAGGTATATTACCTCATAGCAATAGGGAATGGTTTTAAGGTTAAGAATTACAAGTTTGGAAGTTCTTTGTTTTTTTTTTTATTCTATCACTTTGGTGTCACTCAGAAACATGCAAAAATCATACAAGAAAAACTTTTTGAATTCTGTATCCAAGATGGAACTAAGAATAAACAATATTTACATAAACTTACACATAAAACAAACTCAAAACTAGGAAATGAAATGTTTATCCATAAATGTTAATGGTCTAAATAATAGTAATAAAAGGAGAAGCCTATTCAAGTACATAAACTTACATAAACCACAAATAGTCTTTTACAAGAGACACACTTATTAGATAGAGATATAAACAACTTAAATATTAATAATTACACAGTACTAATAAACTCTCAATACAAAACAAAAAAGAGGAGTAGTTATACTACTGCAACTCAACTATAACACCTAAAATAATTACTACTCATCAAGATACATCAGGTATGTTTTGTCTAGTTTCAATAGAGTTAAATAAGAGAATCTATATGTTAGTAAATCTATATTGGATCCCAGGACTAGGATTAAAAACAGTTAAACAGCATTTTGAAGAGATAATTCATTTAACTAAGGGTAGCCTGATATTGGCAGGAGACTTCAACTGTATAATGAATGAAAAAGATACAAATTCTAAATCCAAAAGAAGAAAACAACCCATCTCTAAAGCACTATCAAAATTTATAGATACATTGTATTTAAAAGATAGAAATGAATTTGCAGAACCAGACTCACTAATCTTCACATTTTATTCTCATAGATATAAAACTAACTCTAGAATTGATAGAATATATGTTGCCAATGACCTAATAACAAAATTGACAAAGTCAAAATCATAAATTGTCCTTTATCTGATCATAATGCCATAGTCTTTGAGATAGAGCTTACACCATTTTATTCAAATCCCATTACTAGGATACCTTCCTATATCACAAAATTGAGAGATTTCAAAGAATTTTATGAAGAAACAATCAAAAACTTTCTATAAATAAATTACACAGAAGATATTTCAGAAATATATGTCTGGGATTCATTAAAAGCAGTTACATATGGGAAGATATTATCCTGGTACATAAATAAAAGGAAGTTATGGAATAAAGATATGCTAGACTTACAAAACAAAGCAGATAAATTGAAACTGGAAATACAAAAGGGTAATGCTACTCAAGTTCAAGAACTTACACAAATCAATAAGAAGTATACAGAATTGCTACACCATAAGATTATGATTAACTTAGAAAAGATAAAATAAACTCATACTCTACTAATTCAGCACACCTGAGATAGTTAACTAATAGAACAAAAAAAATAATTAAATCTAAGCAAATAAAAGAAATATTTATTCCCAATACTAACAAAAGAGTTA
Organism: Protopterus annectens; assembly: GCF_019279795.1. Taxonomy (NCBI): domain Eukaryota; kingdom Metazoa; phylum Chordata; order Ceratodontiformes; family Protopteridae; genus Protopterus; species Protopterus annectens. Next base: position 1,196,539,293 of record NC_056733.1, read on the forward strand.
CGGAACTAAATGATATTTTAGAAGCATTCAGACTCCAATTTAACATTGATAATTCCATAAATACTCAAGATACACCTACTAAGGATATAAAAATACTTAGAAAACAATATTCATATTAAATTAACACAAGAACAAATAGACATTATAAACAAACCAATCAATATGACAGAATTAAAATCACAAATTAAAAGCTCAAGACAAATAAAGCACCTGGCCCAGACAATATGCTACCAGAAATGTATAAATTAATACCCAATCAAGCCATATCTTTATTATTAAAAGTATATGATATAGCCAATAAAGATTTGAATATACCACCCTCTTGGAAATATTCATTGATATCCCCAATTATCAAACCAGATAAAGATGAGAAACAGTGTTCCTCATATAGGCCAATATCATTACTCAATATAGACTACAAGATGTTTATGGCTATATACGCAGATAGGATCAAACACTTTCTTCCTTTCTTAATTCACAAAGATCAAACAGGTTTTATTAAAGGAAGAAATACTTCAGATAATATTAAAAGAATACTAACATTAATAGATTATAGCAAACATAAAGTCCTAAATTTAAATGTAATCTCATTAGATATTAATAAAGCTTTTGATTCGGTTAATTGGAACTTTCTTTCACTAGTTTTAAAAGAATATAACTTTCCTTCTAATTTTAATAATCTTATCCAAATACTATATGAAAAATCTACTGCATATGTTAAACTGGGATCATATAGATCAGGCCCTATAACAATAAAAAACGGAACTAAACAAGGTTGCCCTTTATCACCATTGTTATTTGCATTACTCATAGAACCCTATGCAAATCAAATCAGATCAAACAATAACATAAAGGACATTTGTATTAATAAAATGTTAAACCTTAAAATCCAACTCTTTGCTGATGACATACTATTAACTCTCTCAGATGCAAATGAGTCTTTAAATGCTCTATTTAACTCCATGAATAAATTTCAAAATATTTCAGGCTTAAAATTTAATGAAAACAAAACTAAAATTATGCCCTGTAATTGTAAAAAAAAAAATAATATAAACAAAAGATTTTCCAAATATATAGTAACAGAAAGTAAATTATTATATCTGGGAATAAATCTACTCAATGAATTAACAGATTCTCTAATATTTAACTATAATAAAATACTAGACAAAATAGAACAAACAATTGGTTACTGGAATAAATATATCTTTTCAACAGCAGACAGATTATATCTTATTAAAATAATCATATTTCCCAAAATATTATACTTAATACAAAATTTTTCATTGCCACCTCCCAAATATATTATTCAAAGATACAATAAACTAATTTTAAATTTTCTATGGTTTCCAAATAAACCCTGTATAGCCTTAAATAAACATTTGCCAGATTGGGAAGATGGTGGAATTAATTTACCGGATATTGATTTATATATTACCTCATCTGTTATTAAAAACATAACACTATGGTTAAATAATTCATACACACCTATATGGAAACAAGCCCATGAGCAGATTTACATAGAAATCAATTATAATCACATACAAGACAACTTAACAGTAATACCATCACCCCTTATATGGATGTTAAAAGATTATTTTTAGGGAAAAGGAATAATATTAATAAATTGCCATCAAACTATGTAAGTTCTACACTTTCAGTGTTCAGAACATATATAAACAAAATACCAAATATTAATTCTTGGATTTTTCTTATTTTTCCTATAGCTTTTACACCAAATATTCTAGATACATTCCAAATATCTAAAATAAATATACTTAAAGAAGAAACATTACTCTTTTGGCATCAACTTATAGAGAAAGGGAAAATTCTAACAAAGGAACAGATCATTTATAATTATAATATAAATAAAGACAATTGGCTGTTTTTACAAAATCTAAGGCATTTTCTTATAAATAAAATAGAACAAATGCAACCTTCAGTTAGACATGAAGCTCCAAAACTCATTGAATACCTTATTCTTATCACAAAACAGCCTTATCAGGGTACAGGTTATTTGTCTAATATCTATAAAATTGTTAAAAAACAAAAAACTATCATGAAAAATCATACTGGGATTATTATACTTTAATAAACAACCATCCTCCAGTTGAAGAAGAAAAAAGTAATATTCTAAGATCTTCCAAATTTTCTACATTATCAAAATACTGGCAATTATTCACTTGGAGATATCTACACAGAAGTTTCTATACACCACATAGGTTAGCCAAAATGTATTCTATTGAAGATCAATGTTGGAGATGCCATATCAAGATAAAAGCAGATTGGCAGCATGTTTTTTTATGAATGTATATGCCTCAATATGTGCTGGAAATCCATTAATTATTTTTTCAGACTGTTTATAATGATAATTTTAATTAACAAAGTCTTTAATTTTATTCAACTCTCCTATTCCAAACTGTGTACCAAAAAAGACACTAAAATCCTATGGTCACTATTGGCAATTTCACGTAAAATCATAACTATACACTGGAAAAATGAGGCTTCGCCACGCTCAAGGAATTTGAGACTTTAACAACAACAGTTGCTCACATGGAAATATTAACAGTGAAGAACAGAACTAAAAGATCTACTTCTTACTATTACTCTTGGATGAAAGTACTGGAAATACTTGAAAATATCGAAGAAGATATATCATCTTATGTTTCTAACTCTATATAATATAGAATTTCAATGTTATTTGCATAGACACCAATGTAAATAGTTATATAATGGTTTGAAGTTAGTAATGTTTTAGAATTGTAAATATGTTATTTATCTTTATTTCATGTAATGTTTAAGACATCTTATTTGAAATAATAAAAAAAAATATTTAGTGAAATAACATGCCTTCTGATGATGTATTAACTATACACAGAAATTGATGCTGACAGTGTTTATAGTCATTTAGAAGAAAACTCAATCACAGTAATTAAACAAAAATGGTAACAAAAGAAAGCCATATGGAACAAAGTATCATTTGTTGTTAAACAGTCATAATGGAGAATTGTAACAAAGGGGAAAAAGTAAGTAATGCATGAATAGACTACAAAAAAGCATTTGACAGCATCCACTACTTAAGCAATAATCCACGCCTGGGTGTGGGTAATGCTGGATTTACCCATGGTTGGTGTGGTTTGGTCACGAGAGCGAAGACCAAGTGGCCAAACAAAGACAACTGTGGGTAAATCCAGCATTACCCACACCCAGAAGTGGGTTATTGCTATTATACAATGACATTATTTTAAAAAAAATACTTACTTTTCTTAAATAATGGCATTGTATAATGCCTTCTTGCTGCCCTTCCACAGCTGTCTAGTATTCTATGGCAGTTCTGATGTACTGCACATGCGTATGGTTTCACAGTACATCAGAACTGTGTGTGTGGAAGCAATGGAGAAAGGAAGATCTTCGTTGCTTTTAAAAACTTGTCTTGCTATGTTAAAAGAGTTTAACATAGTGAGATAGCTTTAAAAAAAAAGCAACAGAGATTTTCCTTTCTCTGTTGCTTTTTTTAAAACTGTTTTGCTATGTTAAACGAGTTTTACATAGCGAGACAGCTTTTAAAAAAGCAACAGAGGAAGGAAGATCCCTGTTGCTTTTTTTTAAGATATCTCGCTATGTTAAACTCATTTAACATAGTGAGATAACAGTAACGGAGCTCTTCTGTTCTCCGTTGCTGTCCAAAAAAAAAAAAAAGACTTATACTAATGGAAACAGTCCAGGCGACCGGACCTTTTTCCATTAGTATAAGTCTTTGATTTACAACTTGGTCAGCGTGCACGTTTTGGAATATTAATGAGGGTCGTTGTATAATAATGGTTAAAGGAGTGCTTATATATGTATAAAATACAGCCTACACTGATCGGATACATTGCAGTGACCATGAAACAGTGGCAACCCATGATAATGGGCAACTTATTATCCCAGGGACAAATATTCAAAGGGGGATATCGTAGTGTGACTCTGTCACTGCTGATCGTTTGTCTAGCTATTAACCCATTAAGCTGTCTACTTAACAGATTAGATCATGGTTACAATTTGGCTTCCAGAAAACAATCAAGAATAAAGACTTCACATCTACTTTTTGTGTATGGTTTAAAACTGTATAGTTCATCAGATGAGGAGCTGAAAGCACAATTGCAAGTGGTTAAAATTTTCTCAAATGATATAAAAATGCAAATTTGGTCTTGATAAATGTCCAAAAGTAACATTTAAAGCAAGAAAGATACAGCACTAAGAAAATATCAGTCTAGGACAGAAATGTGATATAAAGGAACATGAGCTGGAGGGAGTGTGTAAAAATTATGGAACTGATGAAGGACGGACATTAAAACATGAACACATGTGAACAAAACTCAGTAAGGAATATTTTAGAAGAATAAAATTAATACTGAAAATAGCCATAACATCTAAAGTCCAAACAACATACCAATTTGGTCTTCCTGTTCTAACATAAAGCTTTGGGGTGACTGATTGACCCCAAAAGGCACTGGATCAGTTGGACAGAAAAACAAGAAAAAAATGCTTTATTCTTATCAAATTATTTATGAAAATCAGTGTATACCAAGATTGTATATTCTTTGTTCTGAAGGAGGTATGAGCCACCTTGAAATTTATTACATGTATAGATCTGCAATCATACAACTGCGTACATACCTGCTGACTTCACCAGATCTAAATATAGTGAACATTTTAAAACATGTAGAGAACAAGTCCATGAAGACTTCCCTGTTTAGTTTGAAAGAGGTATACTGGTGTCAAGTTGAAATGGAAAGCAAACAAGTGGACAAAACCAGGCAGTAAGTGAATGTGCCAAAAACAAAAGAAAGAATATAAGGAGAAAGATCAGGTGAGAAGGCAAGAAATGCCAAAAAAAGACATAAGTACAGCTGCAAGTGCAGAAAACTCCTGGAACAACCTCATATTGATCAGGATCTGATGCAGAGGTGGCTAAGGAGAAGTGAATATAAACTAAAAGATGAAAGGTTAATGTTGGTGGCCTGAGATAGTTAACTACATACATGTTTGTTTACAAAGACCATTGAATATGTGGGAGAAACAGACAAATGTAGGCTCTGTAAAACAGAACTGGAAACAGTCGCCCATCTTGTTACTGGGTGTGATATACTAATGGCAGAGTGCCTGCATAGTGAAAGGCATAATAATGTGCAAAACTGTTCCATTAGGGATTATGCAAACATCACAATACTGATGCAGCTGAGAAGCATTGCAAACTTGAGCTACAAAGCATTATAGAGAATGATGACGTTTATATTGCATGGCATCACCGATACCAATAGTTTAAAAAAATAAGATGTGATAAAATCAGATATAGTAGTCCATGGAAAGAAGGCAAAAGTAGAATTGATCATTAAAACTGCTACATCCAGTGATTACAGTGTCTTATGCACAGAAAGACACAAAGTCATAAAATACCAGGATTGGCAGGCAGAAGTGATGGTAGTGAAGAAGAAGGATGCCCGGACAGTTCCAATAGTAGGAGCAATCAGTCTCATAAAAAAGAATTTACAGTCATATTTAGATATTCTACTGATACATATAACTCCATATGAATTACAGAAGGAGTCATTTTTGGGCACATTGTAGGTGCTGTGAAGATGAATTTTGGCTAACATCAAGGACTGAAACAATGCTAATTTTATGAACTTTAATCATACTTTGACTTAGGAATGGGGTCCATTTTCATCATGGTACTATATGTATATATATATATATATATATATATATATATATATATATATATACAGAGAGAGAGAGAGACACAGTCAGCGAAACAAAAAAGGAAAGAAAGTGAGAAAAGGAGGGTGGGGAAGTAAATGCACTTTTGTGTGAGATGTTTCTTATGCTACAGCTGTAAAGGGGGTTGTTTTCTGTTTCTGGTGTCATTTGCATTGTAATGCTTATTAGCCATGTTTCATCTTCCTTTCTTACATGCAGACATATGTGGTTCTGAGTTTGCATGACCACTTGCACATTGTAAGCACACTTTTTATTGTTATTCATATACATAAGTTAGAAGTATGTATGCATGAGTCATGTTTTGCATTGTAGTAGCATCTATTATTGTTTAAAATATATGTTACATAACATAATGACCTGAGACGTACCTCCCTGGACTACATGAAAAGAGACATGGAAGAGCTCTCTGATCACATAGCCCAGGCCGGTATGACCCTGACCCTGAGTAGCATCCTGCCATCACCAAGAATGATGCCACAGTATAAAGAAAAAAATGATAAATTTCAACAATTGGCTAAGTTTCTGGTGTCATTCAAAGGGGATCCAGTATCTGTCCATCTGGGATGACATGCTTGACAAGCCAGATTGCTTCGCAAGAGATGGCTTGCACTTGTCACCCTTAGGCTTTCAAATATTGGCCAAGGCTTTTGCTGCCCCCATAGTGCCTTTTTTAGGCAAGGCTCAAAAGACAAACCCACCACCGTAAATAGTAAAGTAACCAAAAACCGAGGGTAATGCTACTCAACGCCAGAAGTCTAAACTTCAAAATGCATGCACTCGAGGCACTCTTCAGTATGGAGAACATCGATATCTGTGCAGTAACAGAAACCTGGTTTAAGGATCCAGATAGCACCCCAGCACTACCAGGCTATAACTCATACCATACTTTTTGTCCAGAGAACCTAGACCGAAACACAAAAGGCAGGGGTGTATCCATATTCATCAAAGATACCCACACCTCCAGGTTAGTGGCACAGCACGATGCCTCAGAGAACATCCATGTGCAACTAACAATGGGCAAAACTACAATTCAAATTATAGCTTGCTACAGATCACCCACCATGACCCAGGGCCCCTATTATGCATTTCTGGAGACACTGGAAAATATTAAGGTCCTACCAAACACCCTAATATTGGGTGATTTCAATTACCCAAGCATTAACTGGGGGAACTACTCAAGTACTAACTCCCTTGCCCAGTGCTTCTTAGAATTTATAAATTCGAACACCCTAGATCAACTGGTCAACGCCCCCACCAGAGGTGACAACATATTGGACTTGGTCATCACCAACATGGGTGACCAGTGTTCCACACTGGAGGTTAACCCCTCACTGGTCAGATCAGACCATAGACTAATCACTCTGGATATCCACATTCCGCCCCCACCACCAATCAAGGAAACCACCATGAAAAACTTTTCAAAAGCAAACTTCATGTTACTTAAGACCGAGGTGGAAAGGTTCACAGCCCCCATGCTAAAGGACAACACTGTCCAAGCTGCTGAATCCCTTACAAAGGCACTCCATGAGCACCTGTAAGAATGCATGGATCATGCTATCTCAGGCAAAACCAAGACTCACTCCTCCAAGAAAAGGAAACCAGTCTGGTGGACCCCTGCCATAAACAAGCTATACAGTAGAAGGAGGAAACTACTACAGAAAAGAGTAAAATTCCAAGAAGGAAAGACAACCCTGATCAATATCAGCAAGAAACTATGATCCCTCATAAAATCATCCAAGGCTAGCTTCAAAAGAAAAATTGCCAAGGACTCCAAAGATAACCACAAAGCATTCTTCAGCTATGTCAAGAACCTAAGTGGAAACTCTCAGATCTCGTCTGAGTTAGTGCAGAATGGCACAAAATACACTGAACCGACTGATATTGCCAACATTCTGGCAGACAGGTTTAGTGCAAACTTCACCCCTCTCTCACCCCCTAAAGGGCCCATAACCATACCAGATGAATGTAGATCCCCAGCAATCACTGACACACAGGTTAAAACAGCCCTATCTAAAGCCAAAAACACAGCTTCAATGAGACCGGACTAACTCCTCACCTAAACACACTATTCAAACTCAGCCTCTCTACAGGCTACATACCCATACAGTGGCGCACAGCAACAGTTATCCCACTCCACAAAGGTGGAGCCACAACAGACCCTGGGAACTATCGCCCTATAAGCCTGACTAGCCTGGTTTGCAAGGCTATGGAACGCATCATCATTATGGAACGAACATTGGGAACCTCCAAACATTGGATCCTACCCAGTTTGGCTTTGTTAAGGGCAGATCATGCCTCCTAAGCCTGGTGGACTTCTTTGAGACAGTTACCAAGGCTTTAGACATAGGAAAGGAGGTCCACACAGCCTACCTAGACCTTGCAAAGGCTTTCAACACCATTCCCATTCTGGCATTATAGACAAGCTCACCAGCCTGAGCATAAACCCCTACGTCATGAGATGGGTTTCCAGTTGGCTCATGGATAGAACACACACGGTGAGAGTTTCAGGCTCTAAGCCTCACTCTAAACCGGTTACAAGTGGCGTCCCCCAGGGCTCAGTCCTGGGACCCCTCCTGTTCGGTATATACTTCCCAGAGGTACAGGCAAGCACAGGAGGATTATGGTTGACCAAGTTCGGAGACGACTGAAAACTGAGGGCCATAATTGACTCTCTGGCTGATACAGACATCCTCCAGAAGTGTCTTACTGAGATGGATACCTGGTGTCAAAATCATGGCCTCAAGCTAAATGCCAAAAAGTGCATAGTCATCCCCTTTGGAAAAAACAGAGTACCCATGAACTACCACATACATAGTAGTCCCCTAAATACAGAAAATGTAATAAGGGAGCTGGGGACCCAAGTAGATAGTAATCTCTCCTCTGATAATCATATTGCCAAGGTGATTAGAAAATCCTTCTATGCGGCCCACCTAATCACAAAAGGATTTGCATCTAGAACAAAAGAGGTTATTGTGCCCCTCTACTCATCACTCATCAGACCCATCATAGAGTACAATGCTTCATTTGGGATGTACCTTGCAAGACACCTGCAACAGCTGGAAAGACCACAGAAGTACCTCATCAAGGGGATTACTGGCCTCAAACAGATGCCCTATGCAGCCCGACTAAAGAAACTCCAGCTGTACTCGGTTGCATACTGCTTACTCAGAGGTGATCTCTGCCTGACATACAAGGCCATGTCCAACCCAGAATTGATGGACATGCTCCACCTAAAAAAAAAAACAAATGTCCAACAACCACACGCTCTAGGGATCTAAACCTCACCACAATGATAAATAGGACATGCTGGAGGGATAGATTCCTGTCCCAGAGACTCCCCATGCTTTGGAAAAGGATTCCAATCTACATTAGGCAGAGCCCCTCACTAACACTCTTCAAGAAAAACCTTGACGAGTGGATGGGAAACAGAAGATTTACCCCGGGGATCACTGCAGTGGCTCTGCAGGACAGAGGCACAGGGAACTAATGGCGCTGCTGGACAGAGGCACAGGGAACTAATCTAAGGGGGCGGCGAAAGCCAACACATTCTGGCTAGGCTTATAGATGCCCTTGGGCAGATAGCCTAGTACTTACTTACCTATGAACCTATAAGTTTGGTCAGTTTGTATTCTAGTTTTCATTTTGTTGTGTTAATTACTTGCTATCATAGCTGATCCTGACAGTGACATTTTGGAACTCCTACTGCTTGATGTCAAAGTATTGGTAGACTCTGATGACGAAGGTGGAGATGATGAGGCATGGGGGCTGTGCAGAGAGTCAGTCTGACACTAAGGTTGTGGCTCCCACACCCCCTGCTCATATTTTGGACACAATCAGTATGCCTGAGCATACTATGACATGGAGACCTCAGACATAAGACAGGTTAATTGTGATACAGTTGATCACAATAGTGTACTCCATTTGTTGAGCTGGCTGGTTTTCCCTGTATCCATCATGAGGATGAAGTGTCACACAGGAAGGTTAGTAGAGGTGCTCAGATGAGGCCTGCTGTTCACCCTCCTCCTGGTATTGTTATGTCAGTAGGTGCTCATGATGCATGTGTAGTGTTGTCACTGACGATACAGGCACTTTCCACCAGGGCCTCAGAAGAGATAGTGTGAGTATTAAATGTGTATTCTAATGTGCAAAATTGATTGAATCATTTGGGTGACCTTAGATAGAATGAATAACACTCTGAACTGTAAGTGTCTGTAAAGGAATGTCTGCTAGGGGTGGGTCGGCATCCACTTGGTTGGAGAGCTGCTACATTGTCAGCTGTTAGCATATGTGGGCATGCAAGATCTCACTCCCATAGTGGCATTACTTCCACTGCTCTGTCAGTGATTGTCGTAGACCATGTGGTTGTGGTCTTGGATATAGCCATGATGAAAGGTCATCCAGCAGACATAGTTCATGTTCAGGTGGGACACCACCTTCTAACCAGGGCCATGGAGCTAGCAGTGCAACTCCTAGCAGAGGTAGTTCTAGTTGTTGGGGGAGATGAAGCTGAACCGACTACTCTACGATGCATAACTCCCACCTGTCTAAGATGCCAGGATGTAGTGCTACCACAGTGCTTGATTGTGTCCATGCAGACACACACACATATTGAAAATAAACTTGCCCTTACCACCACACACACACACACACACACACACACACACACACACACACACACACACACACACACACACACACACACACACACACACACACACACACACACATTATCTAAACAATACTGTTGACTGATATTCACCTCTTGCTACTGACACTGACAACTGTATACTTACTGAATACATGTGTTTATTACTTGAACACACTCAGTCCCTTGATGTCAGGCATACCCTCCTGTATTCCCCCAAATCTGACCAAATGATGATGACTGTGCCCGTTCCTTTGCACATTTCTTTGTGACTTGGGGTTGAATATATGCCTAATGCACAGAGTGCATAGCTAATAACTGCTTATTCGGAAGCTTGCTTTAATGTAAATGTATTGTAGAAGACATATTTTATTTACTGTTATGAGGTACTATATAACAGTAAATGATTGTTTATGCAATTGTTGACCAGACTCTCATTACATTTGTCATAGTAGTTGTAGTAAAAATAGTCAAAGTAGATATTCAAACCTTACTTATTGTTATACTTGTGCAAATGAGATACTACAATTGACCTGTTTATTGGTTTATACAGAGTGGTGAGCTGAAATGATTGTTGAACAGTACTGGGCAAAATCCATAGCCGTATATTGCAAACATCAGTCATAAGCTTTCACTAATATCACTGTATACCTGAAAAATGCTCAGCTTATGGGCTTATAAGCATTTTCATATGAGAGTAATAGGTGATATACCTCTTTTTTTTTTATAAAGGTTCTGCAATTACCTTTCTAATAATGAAATAACAAGATGTTTCATTGGGGGTTGTCTCCTTCTCTGATGCTAGCAGAACACAGCCAATATATAGATAAGTAAAAGGTTGTGGACTTTTGCAGGCATCCTTTTTACTATTTGTATGTGCTTGAGATCTTAGGTTTTCACTTAAGTAGTAAGTGTATGTGCTATCCTTTGTCTCTTAGCTAGAGCCGTGGCAAATTGTGCACTCCCAAGTCTGCCAGCACCATCTGCAGGTGGTGGTTCTTCCTCAGACACCTTATCTACATCTGCTGGAGCTGCTGGCCCTGCCTATTGTCCTGGAAACTGTGTCCTTGCCCCTTGATGTCCTTGTTGAAGCTGTTTCCTGAGAATTATATCATGCAACATGCCACAGATTATGAATATTTGGGCAGATGTGGCTAGGTCGTATGATCTGCCCAGACACTGGAACCTTGATTTGAGCAAGCCAAATACATGTTCTTTGATATTCCTAACTTGAGCGTGGGTATGGTTGGATCTTTGCCTGGGGGATTGTGTGAGTTTCTCATGGGAGTCATGAGCCAAGGTTCCAGTGCATGACCCTGGACTACCCCACTAGATGTTTTTGTAGAAAATCATCCTTATCAAGCCTAGTGTATAGCTCACAGGTGTGCCATATGTGTGAGCTGTGAAAACTACCTGGGTTACCAACGCAATCATTATAGTTGATGCCTTGGGCATTACAGACAACCTGGTAGTTTATAGAATATTATCCATTCCTGTTAATGGGCCTCCTCCCCTGTTACCAGGTCAGGTTTTTATTAATATATGTGTGTGCAATCTATGGCCCCCAAAAATTCAGGGACGTGTGCTATTGTATAAAACTCCTGCATAGTTCTTGCTCTCTCCTCAGGGGTTCATGGGAAACAGATATACTCCCTTGCATGGTGCATCACTGCATTTAGAAAAGTATGCAATATTCTAGAAACTGAGGCCTGTGGCACCCCTAATATACCTCCTGTGGGTCTCTGGAAAGTACCTGTAGCTCATATATATATATATATATATATATATAATGCTACACATACATACCTTTGTTTCCATCTACATGATTTCCCTAGGTCCTCAGGTGAGGGCAGCAAGATTGCATATTTCCTTTAGTGTTTTGTCTCACTCTACAATTTCTGTGCCATGCAGTCCATGATAAGTTAAACAGGGTCTAAATATGCTTCTTCTTTTTTCTTGGCCAAGGTCTGGCAGTAGAGGCACCTTGAATTAAAGCGTGCTGTACTTGCAGTTTAATGATGGCAAAAGTAGCCACTAACATTGTTTTCTAAGTACAACTTTGGCTATAATCCAAAGAATTTTGGAATTCAAGGCAAAAGGCAGCAGCACTGATTGTATATGATCACTTTATAGGTTGCTAATAGCTCTGCCATGTAGGATTTGTTAATCAGCATTTAATTCAGAGACTTATGCTTTGATTAGCATATTCTGCCGTCTACACTTGCTTTGACACTCTCTCAAAGTGTAGACATGTTTAACAAATGCAAAACATTGTGCCATCATGTGTGTGGTGCACCTGAACACACACACAATAGTAGCACTTAGTGTAGACGTTCATGAATCCTGGCCCTCATGTTTTTTTTTTTTTTTTTTTAAGTTGTATTATGTTTAGTTTCCTTCTTCAGTATAATGCAAATTTTCTTACTTATTAAAGTTTCTCCACCTCCTAGTTTCCTTGGATAATTACTTTTTGGAACCTTTTGATAGAATAGCTTATATATGGTGCCAAACAGAAAGAAACACTATGAAAAAAACTGTGAAAAAATAGACATTTTCTGTTTGTTTTTGCAACAGCTTCAGAAATGCAGATATGCAATGAAACTTTGTGTTTTCATATAAATGTCATTTTTCTACTTAGTTAAATCAATAACATTTTTATAAAACGATCCTAAGCAGAACAAAACAGAAATGAATAAGGTCCTAAGGCCCTAATCACACATTTAAATGTAATTTATGTGAAATTATGCAATAAATCAGACTAAAGCTTTCAGTTCTGTAATGCAGACTGATGACTGAATGTTGCTTCCTTGGCCAGAATCACTTCAGGCAAAGGTTCGCAATTGGTACCTCTAATCTTTAATTAGTTCAGTAGCCACAGTAGAACACAGGTGTTCCGTTTGTGTCTACATATTTCAGATCACAATATTTAAGCATGGAGAGATCATAGTCTGCAAAGTGCAAAAAAATTAATGATGCAAGAAAGGGTAAAGCAGGTGGAAGAAGTTCATTACCTTTTTAGAGGTTACATCCACTTTCAGAGATGCAGTGGTATTAATCAAATGGCTCCCTGAACACTAACATTATGACCACATTCATTACCTGCATGCATACCTCTCAACTGTACAGATTTTCGCAGAATGTCCAGATTTTTTACTCATGATTTTGGTCTGTTCCTCATAAAATCTGTTGTTTTTTTGGCAAATCAGTGAGATGATCTGAGGATTGAAGTCACTAAATAATGACATGCATTTGAGTTTTAGACTTCGAATCATTCAGAAAATGTATGTTAAAACAAACACTGTCACCCTAGCCACTTTCTAAGTTTATAAGAGCAATATTTAAAATACATCCCCCATTTTTGACAGACTTTGTCCACATTTCTTGCACTAAGAGGTTGAGATGTATGACCTATATGCATTTTACAACAAAGTCATCATTTGTTACAGCTTCAGCTTTTTCATACGCTGCATCAGTGTATCGAACTTTAAACGCTGTCAGTAATCACAGTGGCGCACTAGTGGAAAATAGGGTCATATGTGTGTACTAGGCTAGCAACCACTCTGGCCTTTTTAAGCTTAGCCATGCATTGCAAATCTCTGACAAGTTCTGGTACCCTTGATAAATGTAAGCAGGGGCTCAGGAGATGAAACATCTTCAAGCAGGGGCCTGAAAGATTAACCATTTACAGGCTGTCTGTGTCTACTTGAAATATGGGTAACAAATTAGGGATGAATTTCAAGTTACTCATCCAAATGTCCAAGTTACACCTGAATTGGGTTAGGGAGGAACTCTGCTTCACATTGATGGCGAGCCTGTTCCAGAGAAGGAGTAATTTCTGGAATAGATACCAGTTTCTCCAGCAGGTCTTGGCATTTAGTTTAATCCATGACTCTGCCACAAGGTATGTGTACCAGCCTCCCTGGAGAACATTAGTGATGAACGGAGATTCTGTGACTGCTCCTAATTTGTCATCCTCTGCAAATTTGGTCAGCCAGAGGCCCTTGATGTTGGTCTTGACTTCAGAGAAGTAGATGACAAAAGGTGCATTTCCAGGACCAATCCCTGGGGAACTCCACTTGTGATTGGCCCCTTTGTACAGATGGATTCCTCATTTCTAACTTCTTGGGTCATGTCTATGAGCCAGCTAGCTAACTAACCTCTTGAGGTTTTCAACAATGCCTGAGTAGGGTATTGTTTCAATTGCTTTGGCCAAGTCAAGGTAAGCAGTGTGAAACATTTTTCCCTCATCCATTCTTTTGGTGACTTTCTCAAGAAAGTCGACCAGATTTAGTAGGCATGACCCGCCCTTGCCCAAATCAAACTGAGTTGGGTGCAAAGACTAGAGGGTTCCTTTGTCATTATTGATCACTTCCATGATAATTCTTTCCATGGCTTTGCATATTAGACTAGTGTGATTTATGAGTCTGTACTTTCCGGGTCTGTAGATGGACTGCCTTTGTGCAGAGGAATGATGGTTGCTGTTCTCCATTTGTGAAGTAAAAAGCCTATTTGGATGCTATAGTTAAATAGTGGTGACAGAGGGCCAGACAGGTCATGTTTCCCACCATTTAGATGGCAACCTGAGATATTTTCTGGGCCCATCAATGCAGTATTCTTGGCCTTAGAGAGAACATTGAGGATCTGTTGCCTATTGATAGGACCCGTTGCCTATTGATAGTATTGATAGTAGGGGAAGTTATATTTCATGATATTTCCTGAGGGGATGCTGAGGAGGAGAGAGGGGGTAAAGTTTGAGGTGAGTTTGCTGCCAGAAGGTTTGCTGTGTCTTCTCGCTCAGTATAGGTGGTTCCATTAACAATGAGCTCTGCACACAATTTTGTACTGCCTTTGAGGTTGCAGAAATAGCTAAATGATGTTTTGTGGTTGTCCTTGGCCTGGGAATTGAAATTAACTTCAAATTTTGCTTTAGTAGAATTTATCTGTCCTTTGTTTAGTTTGTTGAATGTGTTTTTATCCTTCTGGGTTCTACAGCTCCTAATTTTTGCCATGTTTTTCTTCCTTGTGTTATACAGCTTATTGATATTTTGATTCTAACAGGATAGCTTCATTTTTGAGTTAGTTCTTTTCTTATTCCTGACTGGTACAGTTGGCTTTCGGCAGCTACTGTAGCTACTAACATGGTTTCTTAGGGTTTCTATGAACAATTCTATGTAGGCAGAAGTGTTTTCAGGGTTTAGAAGAGCTTGATATTCTGACAGGTTATGACTTAATAGCAAGATGTTAGTCTTGGAGTAGTTCCTGAGCATTTCCTGGATAGCTAGTGTTCCAGGTTTTATTTTTACTTCAAAAGGACCATTTTGTGGTCTGATCTTGCCAGAGAGGACATTACACTAGAAGGTGTGCAGCGCTGTCCCATACTAGTGAGGACCAGATCCATTAAGTTTGCACTGCTGGTCACTGTGTTGACAGTCTGGTTCAGGGAGTCTTGAGTTTTCAAAATCCAGCAATCCCTGTGCCAAAAGGTTTGGTGCCGTGTATGTAATTAATAACGGTGTAATTATAGTCACCCATGAATATATTTTATTTGGATGGATGCTAAGTGATTCCATTAGGGTGATATACATGTTATGGGTTTCCTGGGTCATACAAGGAGACCTATAGTATGCAAAGAAATGGTATGTGATTGTGTGAATGTAGGGAAGCTCAAATGCATCATCCTGTTTGACCAGCCTTGAGGTATATCTATGTTTGATGTAAATTGAGACACCCCTACCTTTAGTGCCTGCCTATGTACTAGCAGGTCTAAATGTGGGGAAGGCATTATAGCCTTCAACTACCAGTTTGCTCTCTGCAGCTTTAAACCATGTCTCAGTGATGGCACAGATGTCAGAATTCCCTGTGGTGGTTGAACTTGTAGGGAGTAGAGTTTCTTGGTTAGACTCCTAACACTGAGCAGCAACACCTTCAGATTTTCTTGGTTTTGATTTGGTATGTCAGAAGTATTTTCAGCTTGACATTGACTAAAAAAGGCACTATGGGGGAGAACAATGTTTTAGCTAGTATTAAAAAGCCTAGAGAGGAGAGGTGCAAGCCATTCTTGGCAAAGCAACATAAACTGTCGACCATTTACTTCCATGCTGGAAAATATTGCACCCCTAAGAATGACATCAGAAACTGTCAAGTAATAAAGACAGTCATATCCTGTTCATCCTTGGAGAAGGTAGAATGCTGCTCAATGCTAGGCCTATACCAGCCTGGGACATCTCATGCCTCATGCCATTTACACCCAACATGAACTGTGACTTGAGTCATTCCAGTAGCTCTGTTGCAATTGCCTCAGTGCATGCGTAATGTGGTGTATCCTGGCCCCTGATAAGCAAATGACTGTGACTTTCTCTTTACTCAGCCTGGTGAGAGGGACATCCGTGTGTCTCACAATGGAGTCTTCAATGACCAGAATGTTAGACTGTGTGCTGGCTTGCCTTATGGGATTAGAAGTAGGGGCTCTTTGACATATAACTGTATGCACTGATGTGGATGTTGTTTTGAAAGAGTCTATTTGGAGCTGCCCTCCTCTGTCTATTACATACATGGGGCCCAGATCTGGGGTAAATTTATGATTTCCCATCCATTGATCAAGGTTATACTTAAATAGGTTAAGGATGGACTCTGCTTCACATGGATGGGGAGTCTATTCCAGAGCATGGGGATCCACTGAGACACATATTTGTCTCATCGACATGTCTTATTTATGTCACAAGCAAAAATTAAATCAATGGATCTAGTGGTTCTGATACTATTCATTTTGTGGATGTGCAAACGATCCATCAGAGCTGGATCTGAGGATGCCTTGTATGCCAGGCATAGATTGCTTCTCAATAACCTGTAGGAGATAGATTATAGTGGTATGGGTTTAAGGTAGTCCATATAGGACAATGCATTTATACTCTGAAATCTCCTGGTAAGGAACCTTTGTGGGTATTCCAACTGTTGCATATGTCTGGTCAGGTATATGCCAAATGGTGAATTGTACCCAATGATGGGTCTCTTAAGGGCAAAAGAAAGTGGCACTATGACTCCCTTGGACCTAGATGCCATACCCTTATAAGCTGGGCAACAATGAATGATTTTCTTAGTACCTTGGCCATATATTTGTCAAAGGCCAGATTACTGTCTACATATGTTCCCAGATCCCTGAATACTCAGTCCACTCTTAGGGGTGTCTTATCAATGGTCTAATTAGCCTGGGTGGCAGTTTTTCTATAAAGCACTATAATACATTTCTTGGCATTAAGTTTTAGTTCGTGACTTTGGTATCAGTCATTGGTCTGTATTAGACCCAATTGTAAGATGTTTGCATCATGGGGTGAATCTATGATAGTTCCCAATTTTCAGTCATCTGTGAACTTGGTCAGCCAATAGCTATTTACATTAGCCTTTAACTCCAAGAAGTAGATGCCAGCTAGAAGTGGTCCTAGCACAGAGCACTGAGATACCTCACTGGTGACCAGTCTCTGTGTCTGCTTTGTCCTGTGTGTGACGAGTGCAGTGTGTGTACTACTGACAACCTATGTGACACTAGGATTGCTTTTAAGTGAGAGCTTTTCCTCTGGTGACATTGCAGAAATAGAGCTCTCATGTACCTTGCCAGTTTGTTAGAATTAACTAGTTGTCAGTATGCATGAGGCGATGTCTACTTTGCCAAAAAATGTCAATACCACCAAGCTGGTAATTGAGATAGTGAGAAAGTTCATATCCATGGTAACAGCTATCTTTTTATTGATTAGATACTTACAATGAGAATATATACAGGGAGTATCTTATTTGCAACTTTTGAGGAAGTGCTTATCATTGCAAACTAGTTGCTATGTAAGGGTGTTTTTACAGGAAAATGTCAACTCAAGGTGCTGGTGTCTATATAGGTCACTGATAATCTCTTGAGTGGAAACTACTAAAGTAGACTTTGATGATTTAAGAATGATTATTTAGGGGACATATTCTGAAGTTAAGGTAGACAGTAGTCAATCAAGAAGTACTTTGTAAAAAGAAAACAAGAATTAGCTCTGACAAGAATAGTGAATAGTGGGGATTTACCTAATTGGCTACTACCTGGCTACTACAAGTGCTGATCTTACCACAGTGCACAGCCTCACACTGCTAGGATACAATGCCCTTTTGCTTCTTCTCCATCCAGAAGCAAAACAGTAGCTCCAAACCTGAGATGAGAAGCAGGCCACAGGATCTTTGGTGATCAACAGTTTTGCTCCAGATGATGCAGAGATCTGTAGGCTTGCTGTAGCATTTTCCTGGCAGATACCTTGAATAGCAGCCAGACCAATCACAAAGGCCCCACACAGACACTCACAGCCCAGTCAGAGTGACTAATCAATTCCCTCTGCTTCTTCTCTCACAAGGAACAAAATAGAAGCACAAATTGCAAGCTGGCGCCTATAAAGTAGTTATCAAGCTTTCTGGAGATGAGCAGTCTCCAAGAAATAGGGTCCCTATGCTCCTTCTTTCAATGGGAACAAAACAGAAGCACTAATTTCAAGATGACTACTGAGATGCAGAATGTGGGCCCTCCAAGGATTGGTGGTCTTGGACCAGATGTTGCAGATTTTTAAGTTAACTTGGAAAAAAATGGGTTAATAACCAAAAAGATGCAGATTGCACTAAACAGTTACATATGAAAATGGGGGGGGGGGGGCTCAAGCTTTAGCAATCTAAGTGCAGAGCCACTCATTTAAAAAAAGCAAGATAGATTGGAAGGGTTGGGTATTTAGTATTCTTGCTCTAGGGAATACAGTAGGAGGGCCAATAAATGTAAATAGCTAAAGGGGGAGTGACTTCATAAAATGTTGATTTTTGTGCTTACTGACCATAGACAATGAAATAGGCACCAGAAGGAAATATGTGGTCAAACTAATATAAGGGGGTAGGCGACTAAAGAACATAATGGTTAAGGTGTTTATCTCACAGACCCAAGATACAGGCTTTGTTTCTCATCTTTCCAGGAGTCGAGGTTTGGCATAGTGGCTAAAGTATTAACCTCATAAACACAAGGGGCAAGTTTTGATTCTCAAAAGGTTTAAATTTGATCCTTCAATCTTCTAATAGTTTTTTTGTACAAAAAATGCTGAGCCTGACAAATATATTACCATTTTCACACTACAATTATAATGACCTTGACAAGCAATAGACTTTTTGTACCCAACTACTGACACATAGGTTCTATCATTTATATACTTACATAATTTACACATGCTACATTTAACCATTTGTGACTTAAATGTGACCTTATGAGAGTCTTTGTAATTCTCCAACTATCCCTTTAAATTCTTACACCTACTATATATCACCTGCAGAGCATTACTCAGTTTGTTTTTCATTTCAGTAGTAAAGACCACATTCCGTGTTCTCCTAAGGATCATTACAATATTCAGAGCATCATGTGAACATGCTAATGAAATAAGAAATAAAAAGGTCACAAACACCCATAATAGACATTCTAAGGGATGAAGAGATTATAAAATGTTTTTATTCTTTGTCAGTGATAAAGTGACAGGAAATGAGGGTGGACTGTGAAAGATTTTGGAGTACAAAGAGACACTTTGTCAATTGAGGTTAAATGTGCAGAGGCAGGGCTAGCCACTTTATAGTGTAAAAATATGGCTGTAGGTGATCAGTTCATGGGCATGGGTATTTGCCAGTGATAAATGAGCTGAGGAGCTGACCTTCTCCGACTTATGACAGAGACCCATGCTAATGGTGAAAGGGGTGTATGTGCCCCTATTGGACAGTGTGTGCCCCCCATAAAGTGTGCATGGAGCCAATGAGAGATGCTTTTAGGAGGTCTTGGAGGTTTGAAAAGATTACATGTGAGTACTTCCATACATGTGGGTATATGTTATTTCATCTGTGCATGTGTGAGCTTTGCCTGCAGTGACATTGTGTATCTACATCTCTCAGATACTGTGCTTGTCTGTTCTAAAATTATAATATATACATGCTCATCAGAGTGGATTATCTATTTAGTTATCTGTGGATATTCTGCCTTTTTGTAGGCAAAATGTCTCAACAATTTAAAACATGGGTTTTTGAGCATATCAGTGATATAAAAATTGTTGCATATCTAATGCATTATATAAGCTTGTAACTAAATATCCTATAGCTAGTTATAGATTTAGTGCTATTGACAGGATATCCTGTGCTTAGCATTGCACAAATGCAGTTGTCATGGCTGTCAGTGTTTGCAATACTAGGTGTTAAATGCAAGTTTGAAATTTGGTGCCAATTCAGATACAGAATTGCTGCTTGACATCTGCAGGCATGGCTGGTGTGGAAGATGATGGTCCTGAATTTAGTTCATATAGATGGGGTGTTGAGGAGTTCAGGATATTTGTGGCACTCCTTGTTAAGTGCTACAGCCATAGACTGCTATAGGGGGACTATACTGGGTCTCAGTATAAGACTGAGGCTTAGAACAGATTAGCCAAGGCTGTCTCCAGTGCAACTGTCATCCCACAGCCTGGAGAGAATTGTCATCACCACTACAGTGACAGTGTAAGAAGGAGTTCCTTAACCAATGGGAGGATAGGTTTAGAACTTCTGACATCCCTCAGTTGTTTAAGTATATTATCCCATCAGTAGTAAATGCTATAGAATGCAGGACACAACTAACACCATTATTCAATATGCTTACATGTTTGTTATTCTCTTTTTATCCTCTTTTGTACAGCTGCTGAAGATATTGCAGTGAACCATCAGGTGCATCAAGAGAGGGCAAATTGCTTCAGAAAACCACAGGATACATGTGCATCAGTTTTTACTGTAATCCTAATAAGTATTAATTGAATGCAATGTGTCAATATTGGAATAAATAGTTGTATTTATGATATCATAGTAGTGCAATTGATTAATGGTACAACAGAGGAAGACCTTCCCATCATACCTGGATGTAGCAAAGTTGCATAGACTGGATAATCATAAATGCTTATTTTCTGAAATTATATAGCCATGTGATATGCCATGGATCTGATTTTCTCACTTTTTTGTCTCACCCTGCCCCTTTCACCCTCTTTTTTGGGGGGAGGGGGATATTTTATATGGCAAATGTTCTGTTGTAATACATTTCTGCTTACATAAATTGATGTGTAGCGCAGAGAGGTAGACCGAACAATGTTTATCAACCCACCATCCCTCTACAGGTTGCAGCACAGACACTCAGTACTTCAGGGTTCCAAGCTGTCGCTACTGCCTCCACAACCCCTGCCCTACCTGGCCCATCTGTATCACGTAGTTCTGCCCTGGCAGCTGGTGCACTGGTAACCTCCAGGAGTAGTATTAATTAATGGACATGGTGATTCTGTCACCTGCCAACAGCTGACTGGGCTGGGGGAGGGTATAATGGAATGGGACCTTGGCACCTGAATTGTCCATATTGAAAATGTGCTTCATCATATTGCTAAAACAATGCCATGTCAAGCACTGACCTAGGAAACTGAGAGAGGAGACAAGTGATGACAGTTCTGAGGGTGAGGACTAGATTGTCACTGTTCTCAGGTTAGAAATAGGTGCACCTCCAATATTCCCTACCTATCCTCAGTCAAGATGTCCCCCAACCTTTTGTGTCCATCACCATCCTTCTCTGTCTTTTACCCTGTATGTCTATCCCTGTTTCCTCACATAACCTTACTACCTGACCTTCACATTCCTAAGCACCTAGTCCAACAATCCTCTGTATTTGAAAGTCTTAGTCTTTCGGCTTTTCCCAGTTAGAGGTTGCCACAGCAGAATTCTGGTCCACTCATGAATGTCAGTGGATTTTACAGTGCCAAGTTGCCAGCCTGATGCCCAACCTTCAATGAAGGCACGTCCATTCACGCTCCCACCTACATGCATGTCTTTAATGTCACTCGACTGTGGGGAGGACATGCAGACTCCACATAGAAGGCACTCCAGCCGAGAATCGAATGGGAGAACCTCTTGCTGTGAGGCAACAATGCTAACCGCTGCACCACCGCAACGTGTAATCCTTTCTATCTGAAAGTAAAAAAGTAAAAAAAAGGCACCTGTCCCACAATAAAATAACTACCCATAGATACCTCTCCACTTCACCTATGTGACTTGTTGTCACACTTGATTTGGTACAATTGTCTGTACAACATTATTCTGTTGTTGTCACCTTCCCATGGTGTGGTGACAGGCCACATTCAGCAAATTCTGTCTACACTTCTGCATTTATGATGTGAAGAAGGAGATAGCTATGGTTGTCTCCAATTACCTTTCTGCAAATTCCTCTAGTCTGTCCCCATGTCCTCCCATTTGCTTGTCATCCCATTTCAACACTTTCATGTCAACCCCATTTCCACGTTTAACATGGTCAAACATAGAATCACACACAGCATATATAACCAGAAATGGCCCATAAGAAATCCTTCAGTTTCTGTCCTCAGCCTTCACATGAAGTTTGGCATCATACAACAAGGCTGAGTGGCACTGAATGGATGTTCTTGTCCTATGGCAAACTCTGCTCAATTTGTTGCCATCACCTGCAGTAGTCTGGTTTTCCTTGAGCAAAGGTACTTAAACACGCTGTGCTATTGGAATACAGAGTAAATGAAAAGCATTGCATACAAAATGAACTTGTGATTTAACTTGAATCATGTCTCATATGTGCTAGGTATAAAAGATTATTTCAGTAGCTATTACTCATACAATTTTCCCAGGCAACATATTTATACTAGACATTCCAAAGCAGTCTTAATGTCACAATAAAATGTTATTAATTATAATAATTGCAGTCTGACTCTTTGGAAAACAATCTGCACACTGGAGTCAAACCTTACTTCAACTCTGCTCTTTAATTTGGCTCATTGAGCTTAAACCTTGTGCCACAGAGAAAGCTAAATTTTCAGCTGGATTTTCTCGACTCCATAATGCCGAGACCTATGCATTGCCACTAAGTCTGTTTGCAATGTACAAGGCAAAACAAATTTACATTTTTCACTGTTTCCTTCAACCGTAAGCCTGTTTGCTCACTGTGTGCCATCATACAAATGTGGAAGGCAAGCACAGCACTTCATTTTTGAATGAAGCTTTTGAGCTAACATGGAAAGTTATACTACAACATGTGGAGCATATGTATGCAACATATTAAGATAAAATAGATCTGTTCCACGTATAATAGAAATCACAACATTTCCTCAATGATTCTTATTTGTGCAAAGTTTGTCAGGAAGCATCAGTGAACATCTCTAAACACTGTTACTTCATAGTCTGAGTTCAACACATCTCAGTATAATCACGCATGCAACACTTTGCCAACATCCACACAAATATGTTTCTCTGTATTGTGCTTTTGGAAGACATTTGGAACAGAAATCATTATTGTTAATGGATTAGGTTACTTCATTACATGGAAATTGTTTAATGTACTCGTGAAATGCAGTGAACTGTGTGGTTAATTGACCACTTCATTCTGAACAGTTGTGTGTGCACTACAGCACTGACACTTACAAATGATATATAATTACATACAGCCTTGACAGACATAAATTATCATTTTGTCTCTCTCTCTTTCTTGCATTGAGACATTAAGTATTGCTTGGTACAGAAGGTCCACAATGTCCATGCATGAGCATATGTCACTGCTAATATCAGCTCCATTCACTAAGGTTTATAGACCTTCATCATAACCTGATGATCCATGAATGATTCATTGTCCATTCTGTCTTTCACATCTACGTGTGCCTCATCTACACAAGACAGGTCAGTAGATGTCACTCTCAGTTCTGCAGTATACAATAATGAACAGTATAGCTGACATAAGTCATCAGTACATATGTATTCTTGATCATAACATTGCACTTACTCCATCATATCAACAAATATGGATTTGCACAAAACCTTCCACATCACAATATCTTCACCGACACAGACTAAGAAGCTAATAATATCTGCACTGCACTGCCACAGTTTCAATTTTAGACTTTTCCTGTGGCACTTGCATTATGTACTGTTTCATGTAGATTATGCTAATAGATATGTAGGGTGTTCTAGTCAAAGTGTGTGTGTGCGTGTGTGTGTGTGTGTGTGTGTGTGTGTGTGTGTGTATGTGTGTGTGTGTGTGTGTGTGTGTGGAGTTGTGTAAATGTGACCTTAACTACTGCTGGCCTCAATAATTAGTAGCTTGGAATAACTTTTACACTGCAGGGTGAATCTATATTGATGTAACATCATCTTCTCTGTGACACTACACTGATGTCATCCTCTATAAAGTGCACTCTCACATTGTAAAAGTCAAATTTTGACTGTGCCACTAGCATTAAGTACTCTGCCTTCCAGATTGTGTAGCTAGATAGTTAGGGGGTTCTTATCTCACAACAGTCGACTTGTGTCTGTGTATATGGAGTTGTGTAAACATGACATTAGCTAGTGTTGGCCACAATAAAGTAGTAGCCTGGAAGTACTTTTACACTGTTGGGTGAGTCCACATCAATGTCAGACCCTTCTGCCAACATCATCTTCACAGCAACACAATGCTGATGTCATCCTCTGTAAAGTGCACTCTCACACAATTAAAGTCCGACTTCTACACTCTTGCGTCAAGTACTGTTTCCTCTAGATGCTAGCTAGATAGGTAGTGGGTTCTAATTTCATAATAATCAACTTGCATGTTTGTATGATGTTGGGGCCATTGTACCACTGGAGGATTAATTCAACATGCTCATTTGACTCCCACTTGTGAGAAACATTTACATGTTCAGATCAGTCAGATATCCCCTTTTCACTCTGTCCACAAGTGCAGACTGTCTGCAATACACTGATGAGGTCATCACTTCAATAATTCACTCTCACCCCACTAAAGTTACTCCTCTCCTGTGGCATGTGTGAATAATACATTTATGCATGGAATGTGTCAGTTGATAGATACAGAGTTTGACTATAGCAGTGAGACTCTCCTGATTGTGTGTGTGTATGTGTGTGTGTGTGTGTGTGTGTGTGTGTGTGTGTGTGTGTGTGTGTGTGTGTGTGTGTGTGTGTGTGTGAATGTACATGGATTCAAGAGGGTATTACACCTCTTAATATTGGCAATATTCAAAGCCTCATAGCTGTAGGAGTCATTTTTGCACACATATCTCCTTGGCATGATACAGCTGATTAAAATACTAAAACTGAAAACTAATAAAAATAGAGAAAAACCACACTGAGTCCAAAAGTAAGGTAAGTGCTTTTGTTTACTGAAATTAGCAAACTTCATCAGACAAATCCAGAAACAGATTACAAAACTTAAATAAACTTACAAGTCATGACATCACTTCAGAATTGAAAAAAACAAGCCTTCATTTAAAGAGATATAAACTCTACCTAATGCCATAAAAACATAGATACTCTAATTTAAAAATTGATATCAGAAATCAACATTTAGGACAAAAAATACTAAGCATATTAGTGTTAAATATATTTAACATATAAATGAATAAATAAATAAACTTATTAAATATGAAAAAGTATATATGTTTATATTTTAAAATTGTTATATTTTTCATCTGGTTAAAGCCCTCAATTTCAGAATGCTTCTAATGGAAACAGAATCATTCAAGCCCGGGGGGAGGGGGCAGAGCATTCAGTTTCAATTGCCAAACCAATTCCTTTTCATCTAACCTCAAATCAACTGGCCAACCCCTGATGTTGTCACCAATTTTTTCAATGACAAGAAATTTGAACTCATGCGTGGCACAAGAATTAATGTATCTAGCTAAAGCATTATTCAAATTCATTTTTTCAATTGCATATAAATGCTCGTAAATTCTATTTTTGAGGGGTCTTACCATTCTACCCACATAAAAGGCAGAGCAATTCATGAATGAAGGCAAATAAACAACCCCCCATTGTATTACAATTGAATTTACCCTTAATAAAATATTTTTTGTCATTGATGACAAAAAAGTTAACAACTTTAATGTATTTACACCAATGGCAGGCCTCACATTTAAACATACCACAATGTGGTAAATAATAATTTACGGTTCCATTTTCAAGGAACATTTTCAGATTCCTACCTCTCCTGAAAACCACACAAGGAAAATCACCCACACTATTTTTAATCACATTGTCATCCAAAAGGAAACACCAATTCTTTGAAATAATTGATCTAAGAGAAAGTGCATCAACAGAAAACGTAGTGATAAAGCTCAATTTAGCTTTAAGAACATCAAAGGGAGCATAAGAGTGGTTAATTTCTGGTCCTGTATTATTAGAACCTATAACTAATTCATGGTTCCTATTTGTCACATGGTCTACATTGTTGTTTAGGTGGACATCCACCAATACATCAATATCAAACCCCTCATTAGAAGCCAACAATGGTTTAAAGAAACCTTTCAGTCTTTTGGAATGGACTTCTCCAATTAGGTCATCCACTAATTTACTGGGGTATCCGCATTTAATAAACATTTTTCTCAACAGATTACACTCATCCATAAAATCAGATTAGAAGGAAACCATCCTTGCAGCCCGAACAAGCTGGGCGTTCACAACACCCCTCTTTTGGACGAATGGATGGCAAATGGAATAATGAAGGAATGCATTAGAATATGTTGACTTCCTAAAAATCTTTGAAATATATCTATTCAAAGCAAACTCTTTTATCAATTCAACATCAAGAAAATAAATACTTTTCGTTTGGAAATCCCAAGTAAATTCTAAGAAATTGGTAAATTTAGTGATATGTTCAACAAATGA
The DNA here is from genome assembly GCF_019279795.1 of Protopterus annectens. Taxonomy (NCBI): domain Eukaryota; kingdom Metazoa; phylum Chordata; order Ceratodontiformes; family Protopteridae; genus Protopterus; species Protopterus annectens. The sequence goes on from NC_056733.1 coordinate 1,196,566,405, forward strand.
ATTAGCTGAAAATTTGTCACCTTTGCAAAGGATAAAAATATTATCCAAATAACGGGTGTACCATGCGGTTCCCTCCTGAAAAATAATATCCTTAAACAGGAAATGTTTCTCCCAATAGGCCATGACAGTGTTAGCAAAGGTGGCCCCACAGGGAGAACCCATGGCCACACCCGTTTTCTGTAGGTAATATTCTTTATTGAACAAAAAATAGTTGTTATTAAGTACAAGTTCCAACAAATAAATTACTAAATCAATACAAGAACCATCAACATGTTGTTCTAACAAAAATTCCCTAATCCATTCACAACGTATGTTCTGAGGAATGACTGTGTATAAGTCATGGACATCGATTGTGAAAAAATTGAGGTTCTCAGAAAAAGGAAGATTATTGATCACCCCTAAAAAAGCCCATGAGTCCTTACAAATCTAGGTCTCATTTTTCAAAGTCTCCTTGAGTTTTGTATCCATAAACTTGGCACAACCTTATATAATGGATTGTCTACCATCAATAATAGGACAAAAAGGGGGGTTATCCAAGTTTTTATGGATTTTGGGTAACCCAAACATGATAGGGGTAAGGGGGTGAGAGATGAAAAGATAGTTAAATAAGTCCACAGCTATCAATAAATAAACCATTGATAAAGCCCTTGATACGTTGGTATGCTCCATTGATTTCATTAAGAGAGACTTTTACATAAGCATCATTTGCCAAAAGTTCACACATACTGTTATTATAATCTTCATTATTCATGAAAATCAACCCGCCCCCCTTATCAGGATTGATAACACGAATGCCAGCAAAATTCAAGTCTTTCAAAGCATCTCTTTCTGAATAAGACAGGTTGAACAGTTCTGATTCATACAACACTTTGTTATTCAAGACTGCCCTGAAATCATTCTCACACATTTTTTCAAAGAGTAATATAGAAGGATGCAATGCAGGATTAAAAACACTAGCAACTCTAAAGTCTTTGGTGAGGCTTGAATTAATACCAAAGAGAACATTCAAGTTCAATTTTCTGGTAAAAGACTTAAGGTCAATAAGAGTTCTAGCTAAATCAGCCCTGAAAGAAGGAATAAATGTTAAACCTTTAGCTAGAACATCAATGAGTAAAGGAGCAGGTACACATGTGGAATAATTATAAATTTTAAAGTCATTGGTGCTGTTCAAAAAAACTTTAACAGTTTTTAAATGGGTACCATGAGGGCCTAAAACACTTTCAGGAACAGGAGTGAAAACTATCTCCTCCTCCTGTTCTGTGCTTTCTTCTTCCAATATTGTTGTTGTTGTGGCCGGTTTTGTTGCCCACCCGTATTTGTCTTCCTGGCCCCCTGAAAACCCTGAGATGGACCCATACTGTCAGTATTAGAGTTTCTATTATTATTCCCACCATTACTAGTGTGTTTGTTAGCAAGTCTTTCACTCCTTCTTTTTTTTTTAAAAACAGGTTTATTGTTTTAACATATAAGAGAAATATCATAACAATTTTATACAAGTAATTAAAAATAGGTATTATTATAACATTCAGCAAAACAACTAAAGTATTTACAAAGACATCCGCTACAATCAGATCAATTAATTAAACTAAAATACCATGCTATTGAAATTAAAATTTTTTTAACAAATTTTGTAAATTATCCCATACAATATAATAAGATGTTTTTCTATTTGTTCTTGTCCTAATTGTGTTTATTCCCATATGGCACACTATATTCATAACATTTTTAAATTCATTGAACGAAGGAGGTGTATCTGAAATCCAATTTCTAGTTATTATTTTCCTAGCCACTGCTAGAATAGACCATAACAAGGGAAGCTTGACCTTTTTAACACTTTGAGGTACAGGTGTGTTGAATAATATAAGAGATTTAGAAATAATGAAATTATCTGTTAAAAGAGCCTGCAAAAATTCATTAATTGACTTCCAGTATTCTTTCAATTTTATACAGTCATAAAACATATGAGCCCAGTCAGCATTAATTTCTACATTACATCTCTTACATAAATTATCTTTATTATTTATTTTATTCATCATCAAAGGTGTATAAAAGATCTATGTAAAATTTCCATGTATAAAGTCTCCAGACAATGGAAGACGTAGTTCTATAAGCAGATTCCAATATATATTGTTTATCTTGTTGATTTGGTGGGTCCCCATTAATAGAAGTGAAATAATTCCAGTATGAATCTACACTGTAAAAAGTTTCTTGTCTGATAATTTTATGTATGTATGAAAGTTTACCTTTATCAGAAACTTTATGTTGTAAATTTAATATCAAGTAATCAATCAGTGTTGGAATAGATTCTTTAACTGTTATAGACATTAGATCTATTTTATTAATGAGATGTTGTCTAAAGGTCTGAACCTCTAACCAGCAAGTTTCTCTTAGATCAAATTCTTGTTTTAAAAAATCTAGATTTTAACTTTATTATCAGATATCAACTGATACCAGTACTTTAGATCATTATCTATAGCTAAATGAGTTCCTTCAGAAGTAGATGACAAAAGCATACCCTGAGTATACATTATAGGGAATACAATACAATTCCATTCCCTATACTTAGGGTGCATGAATATAAAGTTACGATAACTAATAATAATATTTAATGGGTAACAAACCATATGTTTAGGTGTAATAGGTGAAGTACAAAATTCCTTTAGTAACCATAACATGGAGTTATTTACAATCATATTTTTATGTGTTAAGGAGATTTTCATGAAGTGCATACTAATTAGCTCCCAATAATCTTTCCATTTTGACATATGACTGATCTATTAATAAAGTAATAACTTTTACAATAGAAGAGATAGTATATAAATTAAAGTCTGGAAAAGAAATACCCCCTTGAGACCAGCTATTAGTATGTTTCTTTAATGCAATCCTAGGTCTATTAGGTGCCCATAGGAAATTTAACATTAGTGTATTCAGTTTCTTGATAATTATTTTTGTAGGTGAAAGTATTATTGATTGTATTAAGTATAAAATCTTGGGGAATATTATCATTTTAATAATTGTAAGTCTCTCCTCCATAGTAAAAAACATATTATTCCAGGTATTAAAAAGATTTTGTATATTAAGAAAACAGGTATTATAATTATTATATATAATAAATTTAATATATTTAGATAGTATTATACCTAAATAAGTTATTGGACCTGAATTGGGTACATATTTAGTAAAATCACTAATGAGAATATGTTTTCGTGTATATATAGGTAGTATTTTAGTTTTTTTCTTCATTGAATATTAAACCAGAAATACTTTTAAAATTCATCATATTATCAAATAGAGACTGCATAGAAGAATTAGATCCTGCTGATGTAATTAGAACATCATCTGCAAAAAGTTGAATTTTGGATGTTGTATTTTTATCTATTTCAAAACCCTCTATGTCAGTACTGTTTCTGATCAAATTAGCCCAAGGCTCCATTACTAAAGTGAATAATAGTGGAGAAAGTGGACATCCTTGTTTTGTACCTTTAAGAATGGGTATTTTTTGTGAAACATATGTTCCTACCTTAATATAAGCCAACGTTCCTTTGTATAAATGCTCAATTAGATTTACAAATGCATCTGAGAAGTTTGTGCACTTCATTAAGGTAAACAGATAGTCCCAACTTACTGAATCAAATGCTGAACTTATATCAAGACTAATAAGTGCTAAATCTTTCTTTTTCCTATTTGCAAAATCTATTAATGTTAAAGTTCTTCTTATATTATCAAAAGTATTTCTATTTACAATGAAGCCTGTCTGATCTATATCTATAATGCCGGGAATGATTGTCTTCAATCTATCAGCAAAGATACTCATAAACATTTTATAATCAACATTAAGTAATGTGATGGGCCGATATGAAGAACATCTAGTTGGATCTTTATTAGGTTTTAAAATTGGCGAAATAAATATATATTGCCAAGATGGGGGGTTATTAACTCAGTTTGGGCCAAAATAAAAACCTTATGTATTAATGAATATGTACTTTTAGAAAGGATTTTATATATCTCTGGTATAATACCATCATTACCCGGTGCTTTGTTTGATTTAAGCTTATTTATTTGTGTGATAACCTCTGTATATGAAATACTTTTGTCCAATAGATTAATCTGTTGTTTATTAAGCTTTTTATTCATGTTTGTGGTTATAAACTCCTTTATTTTATCTTTAGGTTCCATGTTAATGTTATTATGGTTAATTTTGTGAAAGTGATTTCTAAATTCATCTAGTATTTCTGGTATACTAGAAACATTCTTCTTTTTCCTTAGAGAAAAGATTTCTTTGATATGGTTTTGTTTATTCAACCTTTTTGTTTTATTTTTAAGTCTATGTAAGTATTTGGGGCTTATTGAATAAGACAAAAACTTGTATTTCTCTAAAGTTATTTTAACTTTATGAGTTAAAATTTCTTTGTATTTCTCATTTAGTTTGTTTATTTCTTCAATAACTTTCTTGTCTATAATATTTTCTTTATTATTATGTTTATAGGAGTCTAATTTACTTTGAATATCTAACAATTCTTTATCCCAAGATTTCCTTTTATTATTATACCATCTGATATTTTGTCCATATAGATATGATTTTGAGGCATCACAAACATAAACAATGGAGACTTCAGGAGTATTATTTATGTCTAAAAAATGTTTTACTTCTGAAAGTATATATTCTTTATAGTCTTTTAGTGGAGTTAAGTATGCTGGTATCCTTTTGATCTGAACATTATGAGTATTTTTTATCATGAATTC